>NC_134707.1:38286844-38631844 GCF_043290135.1 Rhipicephalus microplus | reverse complement strand
AACGTATTTGTATCTTAGTAGCGAAATACATTTACAACGTTTTGATTGTATTGCGATGGTGTCCAGAATACTGGCAACAAGTATGTCGTTCGTTTCTGTCGGAAATCGTGTGACGTCTTTGAAACAGGGAAAAGTTTTTTTTTTTTGAAGAACAGGAAGGCCTTAACAGCATAAAAAAGGGGGAGGCAATGTTGTCCAACCCGGTCATTGAGGACCAGCTGAGACTAGTCAGCAGGGCTGAAAAATGACGAGAGTCAGCGGCGCCTCGGAGTAGGAGCCCAATCACGTGGCGTTAACCTGTTTTAGCGACAACAAAGCTTTTTCCGCAAATAAGGTTTTGTTCTTCTTCATTTATGAAAAGCAAAGGTTACGAAAGATTACCCACACACAAAATATGGCCCATCTTGTAAAGCCCTGCACTCCTCGCGCCTCAGAACAACAAAAAGAGTATTGTATGCCTCGACGACAAAGTTGCTATCCTTCAAGACTCGTGCAGGAGACCTAACCTTTTCGGAGGGCCAAACTTTTGGCAGGTTCGCGAGCATTGTTTTGAAGCCGAACGAACGCTCCATAGCACAGAACATATTTTAGAAGCTGCTCTTGACTAAATACAGTTAAACCTATAACATTCTCAGCGAAGCGGGTTCTCTGTGTAAACTACTAATGTGTTTTTTTCTTTCTCCACTGACTCGCATTCGTTATATAGTGAATCATGCAATGTGCTTCACACTTAGGTTTAATACACTGCCGTAATAATGACAATATTGCACTACACTTTCATTATTGTATTTTTGGAGTTTCACCATCCCCAAAATAAAGAAAACATTCGAGTATCTCTTTTCCAGCAACTCTATTTGCAGATAAACTTTTTATCGTTCTGTAAATGTATCTCCAAGATATACCGCTATTAAAAAAACAGATGTATCTTAGTACCGGTATTTCAGCCTTTCAGCTCCTCTATTTTAATTTGTGTATTTCGAAATACTTCTTCGGCGTACATCTGACAAGCCAAGGTTACCAAACATTTCACTAGAAGTAAGCTATTGTTATCTAATTATACCAAACGCTCTGTTACTAGGCTGCTTTCAACCACAACCATGGAGCTTTCGAAGTTAATAAATTGATGCCCTTTGAGTACGCACACAGCTACAAAATACCTAAGTACAATTAACATGTTTATACCAAGCTATATTACGTCATTACTTACTGGTTAGCTTTAATTGGTAGTGCTGCAGCTGCCACATTTCGAAATTCATTCTCAGTACACTCTTTCGGTTACGTGCATAGTTGAAACGCACAAATAGTTATAACACCTACGCCATTTATATTTTATTTCCATCAAGCTATACATGACAGCGTGATTTAGGGAAGTGCGTTGAAACACATAGTGCAGCTGTCATAACTGATGCATTTTCTCCATTAAGTAATCCATGTTACCTACGTGCATAGTTACAAAGCACCACTCTATAGCTAATGTATTTGTATCAAACCATGTATGGCACCATGAGTTACTGAGCTTATTTTTATATCAATTGCGCAACTATTATAAATTGTAGTAATTCTGTATTCAATTATCTCATGTTGGCTACGTTTATAGTTAGAAAGCACCAAATCGCAGCTAATGTGTTACTTTCAAGCCACATAGGACCCTGAAGTTATAATTGCGAACAGAAAATGGTGTCAAGTGAAGTATAGGAAGTTTTATTAAAATAATTGTAATAAAATGAATGTGAACAAAGAAAAGTGGACGAAAAGATAATAAATCACCATCCTCAGGATCCGAGCTTGCAACCATTAAAAAGCGTGGCCGTTGATCTACGCCTGAGCTACAGTGGTGGCCATCCCCTCGGTCACTTTAGAGAGTACATATGTGCATTTCAACACCAGTGCATCAGTCAGCGCCACCTGTTGCCATTACGGCGAGTGTGGAACACTTTTTTCTTGTTGACGTCACGCAGCACGTGATATTCTTACGATTTGGGAGCTGACCAATAATCCAATGATCTGAGCTATACTTTTTAGCCAACCTTTGCACGTATCACAGCATTCCACTAAGGTTTACATCATTGATCAGTATTACGTGGTATGACTTCAGATGCACCAGTATAACCTTGCATTAGTGACTGGCCGCCCATTTATATTCTCAATACAATGGTATAACTTGAATGTTTATCTGCACTTTGGCGGCATTGGGCTGAATCTTCCAGTGGTTCCTAACCTATACATTAACGTCCAGACATCAAATACACATTGCGCATTTGATACGTGCCGAGGACAGCATGTCTCGAATGAAGCGTGGGCTGTGTAAATGTGCTTATGGAAGCTGTCGTAAAGTTTAGGAATCAACATCGGTATCAAGGATCAAGAAAATGTTGCAAATTGCAGGTGAATCTCCCCAATGCTAACCTACGCAGGTTTCATGTGTTGCCTTACGAAGTTTTCTAGTTTCGGTTTACAATGAAAACGCTAGAATCCTTTACCACCACCAAGTTCGAAGGAGACCAAGAAGGGGTCAGGGTGTTTTCGTGCAGTTCACATCCCCGCAACACATAAGCCATTCCTTGAAAAATACTAGGCTTACAGTAAAGCAAATAGCTGGGCGAGTTTGTATGTATCCACGGTATAATTTATTAGCGTTTTATTGTCCTGAATTTTTGTGTGTGTGTGTGTGTGTGCACGCGGAAAAAGTTATATCATGAATTGGTTTACACCCTATTTCCACATCATCACTCCGAATTAAATTTTACTCCTGAGCCTTGACCAATCAGACTCAGAGGCGAGGTCTCTGTCGTTATAACCCGACAAAAGCCGTCACGACATCTCCTTGACGTCCAGGGTCCACACAAACCATCATATTGTTTGGCGTGTCGAGCCTTATGCTAAAATATTTATTCCTGTCATCATGTTGTTTGGTTCGCAACAGTATCTTCCGTATTGCTTATGATCAAGGTCTTGCGAGGGGGGCACATACAGTATTGTTAACACCACAGATTCTACATCCTGCTAGTGTGTGTTGAGCCATGTGGTATGCGATGAAGCGGTGGTCAATCTTCTACTAATCAGTGTCATGACACCTGACTGGTTCACTGAGTTTGCTCTATGCAAGCAACAGGTATGGCTGCTCACAAGTTTTCCGAGAAATATGTACATCGTAGAATAATTGATAACAAACGGCTTAGATACGGACACAAAGGACACAGTGCTGAACTCGCACCTAACATATTTTTGAAAAAAAAACATACATATTTTTACGCATTCTCCTTTATTTTTGTGATTTATGGTGCCGGCCCATCGCAAGTATTGACGGTTGCTTGCGTGAGTCAGGCCAGAATGTCTAAGAATATTCCTTATTATCTTTCGATTCCTTCTGAGGATGCAGCGTGCAAACGTCAACATGTGTGTTAATTCTAGAACAAATCTGTCTAATATGCTCGCATCTTCGACGCTAGTTGTGGTAATCCTGACATGCCTTGTCCCGTGGTTAACCGACGGCTGCCGCTGTGTTCGCCGCTATCATACGGAGGATAACACGTATGAAAATAGTGATGTTCGGGCAATGTACTGCCTGTTTTCTACTAATATGCTACGTGACCTTTATGGTTCCTCTTCCTTTATGTGACCTGTAGGGCACTACTTCATCTTTATGAAACCCTTTCTCTTCCGATAGAAGGATTCTTTCTTGTTACCTCTAGGATGTGTCCTTCATGCTTACTGCAGGATGTCACCTGGCAGCAAATCATATGCGAACCAAAAATGCATTTTAGGTCATAAGTTGGTAGCAAGTGGCACTACAAGAGCAGTTTTTACCTGTGCCGCGGCCAGAGGGTGGTCGAAATGTACCGAAGTCCCCCCTCCCCAATTTGTTTGTTATGATGTGTTTGTACACATGTACAATGATGATGTGTGTGTGTGTGTATGTCCGTGTGCGTGTGCGTGTGCGTGTGCGTGTGTGCGTGTGTGTGCGTGTGTGTGTGTGTGTGTGTGTGTGTGTGTGTGTGTGTGTGTGTGTGTGTGTGTGTGTGTGTGTGTGTGTGTGTGTGTGTGTGTGTGTGTGTGTGTGTGTGAACTTTTTTCAATGCACTAAGCAAACTTGGTAAAGGAAGACACACAACTTAGTGGTTGTCTTACTTTATTTCCAAAGGTTTCAACCGGTGGACCTGTCTTCGTCAGGGTTTGCGATAAGTGCGACGCTACGCGACGCACTTCGCATACCAGGGCACTTAGTCTCAAACCCTGACGAAGGCCGGTCCACCGGCCAAAGCCGTTATTATACGTCAGTCAACATTTTCGGATGGATTTTAACATATTCTTCCAGCTCTTATTTAAGGTTGCGAAGGTGCTGAACATACCTTAAAATGAAACCCGTCCGGTAATAGTGACGTGCTGTCAAAGTTGTGGACGTTCTGGAATCACTCTAAAAATAGATTAAAAATTTGAATACCAACCAGAATTGGCCAAATAAGTGACATTTATGGCCAAGACATTGAATTCGCTCGAACATTCACACCTGGAATACATAGCGCCGCTCCCCTTTTTCAATGCAATAAAATCCTAACTGTTAGCTATCTATTCAGGTTTAATTTAATTATGTTTCTGCATAAACAAATAAGAAATCAACTTTCTGCTAATTTCATTGATCCTAAGATATTAGTTAATACTAACACAACCAGGTTTGCGGCTAATAATAACTTTTTACTTCCTGAGGATTATACTAACTATGGTAAATCGTCTGCTCCCTTCTGTACCATCACCTTATGGAATAATTTGACCACTTCGCTAAAATGCAAAGTTTCTTTAATTTCAATTAAAAACTCATTAAAAGAATACCTGTTAAATAGTTGATCTATCTTCTTTGTGTCGTTTTATGTTGTAATATTTGTTTTCTGATGCCATGCCTTTTTGTTTTCATTCTGCTTTGTATATTTTTGTTTCTACGATTCTAACAGCTGCTTGTGCTTTCATTATTTGTAATCATCACCAAGGGTCCCCTTGCAGTCGTGTACTTTGGGACCCTCGTCTGTATATTTGACTCCCTGTAACATTCTTTTATGCCATCATATTAAACTGATTGATTTATTGATTGATTGATTAATTGACTGATTGATTGATTGATTGATTGATTGATTGATTAGTTGGTGGATTGATTGATTGATGGCTTTATCATATACACCAGTCACAGGTGCTCACGCATCCGCCTATACCTGAAACATGTTAAAACATCATACATGCAACATACTTTATGATGTGAATTATCATTAGAACTATGTATATTATTTATCAGAAGTCAAACGCAACTCCTCATTACTGTATTGCAGGTGATCAAATTTTTATAATTCAGCAGCTTGGGACTAAGAAGTGGTTCGATATATCCTGCCCTTTGATTGTTCAAGGGGGAAGATACTGTTTCGTAAAGAAAGCACTACTGCCCCTTTTTGACGTTCCTAAGACAAGTATAAAAAACTGGTGACAAGTAATTGTATGACATGCATTATTTGCTGCCGGAAAGCCCTCCCTGTAACCTCGCGCTGACGTGTTATGAAGTGAAGCTGAATCAAGGCAAGGCTTCGCACTACCTTGTGGTTGTTCAACTAGAAACTTCTTTCTCACTTAAAACAAAACGTATTCAAAAAAATTACTGCTTATCTCACTCACAAATCATCCTGTGCAACAATATAAAAGCAACATTTTTACTTTTACTTTACATAGCGAAAATATTCCGCATTTTGAGTCAACATGTCGTTTTTATCAACCTTACCGGAATATTTTGGCAAAATTTTTGCTTCATTTGCTCCCGAAAAACATTATTCACTTAGTATAGGAGCATATAAAGCTGAAATTATAAAAATAATACTCGCGAAGTTTTTTTTTCGCTTTTTATAAACAGTAAACATGCAGCATATATCAAAATTTTGCCATAGCAAAAAATAAAAAAACCTAGACAACAAATGAATAAAGTATCAGTCATGAAAGAGTAGCGCCTTAAGTCTGACAAAAGTGTTTCGTATTATTACTCAAAATATAAACATTATTTTGCGTGGCACAGTTTCACTTGGGTGCCAAAGTTTCAAGTGCCCTCTAGGCAACACAATTTTTTTTGCCAAACAAAACGCCTCAATATCTACTATTCAGATTCACACATACATGCACAATTTTTCCTTCAGCATGATCAAAGGTGGTTGAAAATTGGCGGTGAACAATTAATATGGAATGACCCATATGTATTTACATCTGTGTGACGTGTTGTCACTCATGCTTCTTTCATTTTTTTCATGTTGCTGGCCCATTACAAGTATAAATGGGGCCTGTCGAAAATCGCACCAGAATGTCTGGGAGCATTCCACATTATCTCGGAATCACTTCCGCGGCTTCGCCGTGCAACATCTGAGTTGATTCTGGCTATTGTCTTCGTGCCAAGTAAAAAGGCTTCTCTGATTGTTATACGACATGGCAGGGTCCGGGTTTTCGAAAACATCAGCGCCAACTCCCGCCCCCCTCCCCACCAATAGCTACGCGGTGGCTAGTAGGCAAGAGGTGCTTGCAGAATTAATCTCAGTCATATATAAGTCGAACTTATACAAGACTTTCTTTTTTTCTCTGCGTCGCTACCACCTGGACCACACTTTGGGAGTAAAAACAGTGGTAGCGTTGGAAATAAACGGAGAAAAAAAATACAAGCCAGGTGCCTCATTGGGGCCGCCGGATACTCAGATGTGACCAGCTTGGAACATAGTGTAATCAGCCCGTGTCACTGTTGTAGGCCAAACCTAGGTGACTCGGTTCTCGAGACAGCGTATTTCTGCTCTGCTTTGTACAGACACTGTGTATCTGTGTTTGTGAACGCCAGGAAAGGGTACAAACAATTAGCATGTCTTTTGGCACCAATAAACAGAAACCCAATTTGGGTCGATACTTCTGTGGCAGACAGACAGCAACTATGTCACAACCCGCGAAGGTTGTCATGGGTTTTTAGATCAGCCCTGCGTAGTTTAGCCCGCTAATGCGGATTGCAAATATTCTATGAGCTTGCTATTTTTCATACTGCTTGTGCTAGACCCAACTGCCACTGCGTGATGAAAAAAGAAAGAAATCCCAGGTTCGATTCAGTCTGGATAATCGTTGCCTTGCACCGCTTCTGTGCAGCGCAACTTGGTGTTTAGGTTTATTAAGCTTAGGAACCATGACTTGAAGCTCAACACTATTCAGAAGTTAATTTATCGTCCACGCCGAAACAGCATTTCCGCAATTGATATCGAGAATTTACACGTTCTTGCTCTTATTGCGCTAGCGCATATAGCTCCACTCGTATTTATGATTTCTATCGGAGATCCCGTGTGCTTGCGAACTAAACAGGAGCTGGCTTGTATCTCAGATGTTACATTTCCAATTACTAAAGAACTAATGTTAAATGACGATGTGTTTCTTTACAATAACTTTGCCCAATGTGTTCCTTACATTTCAGAAAATGAAGCTCTGTAAAATGGAACGGTCATTTCATCTTATAGAGGAATTGATGGTGCAACTTAGGCAATCAATGCATTCTCTAGGGTAACTTTTATTGTCCGCCATCGGGGGCTGCACAGAACCTTCGTGGGCGCGGAACGTCATACCTCACGCCTCGGAGTGGGCCAGCACGTTGATGTGTGTACGGCGCTTTCAAATTGTCCCATGTTAGTAGAGAACTACTTCAAGACGTATTTAGAAATATATGTTCACCGACAACACTGCCTTGCCTCTTTGGAGGGAACTCTTTTAATTAAACCAGCAATGATCTGAAGCGCGGCTTTATAAACACGTATTGCTGGCTGCAGCCGAATTTTAACAACATTTTTGCTCTAAAGCACGAAGCTGGCTCCATAAACTTGTAGCTGGACGAGTTGGTTCATAATTTACAGTAAACTCGTGTGCGCAAATGCACACAACGACACAGAAAGATGACACAGGGACAAGCGCAAACTTTCAGCTGTGTCGTCTGTATTTGCGCACGTCATTTTACCCTGAAGCTGGTCCCAAAGGCAAATTTTTTTTGATCATTCTCAAATGTCGGGCGTTTTTTTTTGTGTGTGTGAAATCACAGCTTCAAGGACGCTCGAACTTCATCTTCAAGTGCAAAACACGAGTGCGGGATTAGACGTCGTGCATATCGCCATCTTAATTCCAAGTGGTGCATGCCTCAGCCATGCGCAACATTGGCCTATTCAAAGGATCCTATTATGCATACTGCATGAACAGTTGAGCACCTATGGGAACATAGTTATTCCTTCTATGAAATGGCCACATCGCGTTCGTGGGGCAACATGCCAAGCTACGCATATGTTCACTTTGTTAATGGTTTTGCCGGTAATGATAATTCAATACGCCTTAGAGGCTTGTAATTCCACTCATTTTGCGATTGTCAGTTTTGACGCCATACTCAACGCCTAGCTTCGCAGACGCAACGTTGCATCAGTTGCAATGTTGCATCACGCATGGCGCAATGTTGCATCACTAAGCGGAGCACCATAGCCACCATACCACCATGGCGGGGCAGACTCCTTCTTTTACATGGCTTCTATAAAGTGTTTTTTGCCCAGGCAAACGAGAGTGCTGTGTGGTAAAACACCTGTTTGCGAAGGAGAGAGGCTAGGTTTTGTTGTCACAACTGCCCAAACATTCATTTTTTTATTTGCACTTCTCTCCACCTTCTTGGTAACGAAAAAAATAGCTTCTCGCTCACAACAAACAACGCAGACAGCAACGCATGAACTTCAGCTAAGAGCACTTTTTGACAATCGCATTAATTTTACTTCCAGCTAGCAAATACTACCCGCTGAGTTAACGTCATACTGCGTGACAATATTTGAAGCTAAGCGCAACTCAACAGATAACCACTAGCGCCACAAAATACTAGCGGTTTGCTGTGAAAGAGGGCTCGAGGAAAAGGACGGTAAAACGAATGAAGTGCCAAGGGTGGTGACGTGGCGTTTGTAAATAAAAACAAAGATATTAGAACACCGTGCATGTTGACTTCGTTAGTTCGTCTTGGTTTGGTACATGTTGCATTCCCTGCTTCACCCAAGGTGCGAAATAGCTGTTTTTTTTTTCTTTTGAAGCATCCACGCATCCCCCCCCCCCCTTTTTTTTGTCGTGCCACCGCTGGTGATTTTGGTACCGGGACAGAGCTCGAGACCAATTACGATATTGCGCTCTGCTCGAAAGACAAAGATCGATTGCCCTTTAAAGGTCCCCAAAACGACACACACTTGAAAGGCAAGACAGCAGTTTCCTTCTTCCCTTTACAAGTCTCCCTGCAACAGGACCCTCTATCTCATCCTCGCCACTCAACACGTGCAACGTCGGACCTTAGAGTCAATCAATTAATCCAACAACCAATGAATCGTTCAATAGGTTTATTATTACGAAGAAAGAACTGTTACAGAATGTACAATGTAAAGATGTGGATTACAAAGCATTAACTTTCAACGGGACACTCAATGACACTTAAAAATAAAGAATTAGCAGAAGCCTGACCCATAAAAACATATCTAGCAATAGACATACGAGAAAGGAAACAAAGAGGCATGTAACCAAATATATAGAACGCATTAAGTACAATATGCGGTCAATGCCTCGTTTATCACAATGTCAGTGCAAACGCACGCTTCTCAACCGGAGCCGTGGATCTGCCTCATTTCAGGGAGTGGTCATGATGTGACGCTATATGAGGGGTCGCGCTGCTCGCGTCACACGTGCGTCCTATCGCTTTCCCCCCGAAGATGCGATAGACGTGTTTCCCACACATATATCATAGGTCTGTCGCATTCACTCCGTCATGCTGCTTCTTTTTGGCTCGAAACAATGCCACCGCTGCGTCACAGAGCAGCGCATGCAGAAACGTTGCAGTCATGAAGTTTCCTAACATACACTAGAGGGAACTCTGGCACTAGTGCCTACGGGAGCTGCAACGCACGGCGCTTCAGTGAACATGGGAATGATGGGTTGTACACACATTTCTCTAATCTTCGTACTTCTGGCCTGCTTCTGGCTCCGTGTGTGTTCGTGTGGCTTGGAGCTATTTTCTCACAAAACAAAGAAATCAGCAAATGTTTAGCGGTTATGTTTCACCACCTTCTTTTTTACAGCTAACCTTTTCAAATTTTCTAAGTAAGTTCAAAAGAGTTGGTTCTTTTCTTTAAAACGAAACTGTAATTAGCAATAAACGAAGCCGCAAGTACGATTCACCGCCCACAAGTACGAGGGTTAGGAAAATGTGCGTACTACCCATTATTCCCATGGTCGCTGAACAATTGCAGCGCCAGAGTCCCCTCTAGTTAATTTTAGGAAACTCTATGGTTGCAGTGACGCTTCCCCAATGGTCGCTCGCATAGCTCCACGAACGGCGACCAGCTATCTCAAAACGCCGTATATTTCGCAGAGTCGACGTGACTGCCAATATGGTGAACACGAGGAATGCAAAAAGCCGTCCCACGAATCTGCACACAACTGAACAAAAATTACTCCATTTTATTTCCGCCGTGTAAGAATAATCTGGTGTTGACACTGAGTGCCCCCGAGTGGCCAGATAATAGACAGTTATACTATACCGCCCTTACAGAGATACCAGGTGTACCGTAACAGCGAGATCTAAGTGCGCAAGCGCATATACGTACGTTACACGTTCCACTTACGGAACGTGTGCTATTTTTCAGATTTAACGTTACCGTGTTAACGTAGGTGTACGTATCGTACGTAAAACATGGCGGTGCTCTTGGACACCCGCTTCCAAGTGATTTTGGCGTAATTGATGAAACATTCACTTTGTTTACAGCAAACGGCTGTTTAAAGTGGCTTCGCTTGCTCAGCTAGATTTGACGACCGAGTATTACCGATAGGTTGGCGTAGTTTTGGAGATAGCTTCCTATTTCGAATGCGTCGAGGCCAAACTGCAAGATCGATGTAACAAATCAGTAACATATATTTTTTCGCGTTTGGTGCATGGTTTATATTTATTTGCTTTTATTACTACTAAAATAAACTTGCAACAATGTTTCGCGCGGTGACACAGGCATTTCTCGTTCGCTTTTCATTTTCACTGTTCTTACTTTTCAGCCCTCCGATAGGTGGCGTCACCATTCCAGCTGGGGAACGTAAACCACGTGAACGCTATTCCTCTGAACTATAAGACGCTATCCGCTACGAATGTTTGCTTCACGGTAACGCTATTCTCTTAACCTCCGCTACTACGCTAACGGTAAATTATAACTGTCTAATGTTCGGTCTCGCGGCCAAGCTGTACTGCGAGCTGCCAGATGGCTCCACGGCCAACGTACCCGGAAAGCGGTGCTGGCGCATTGAAATTGCTCTGCCTTCCCAATGTATTCGTTCTAAGCAGTGTGAGTAACACCTAAAGCACGAAGAAAATTTGTTATTTAGGGTTAAAAGGTAAAAGTTCACCAGGTTTAAGGATTCACTAACATGAAAATATCTTGTGCAGGGTGTGACCGTCCTCACAGATAGTTCCGCTCACGCACACTAGAATTTTTGTATGTTCACGGTACTGCTTCATGCAAATAAAAAACATTAAAAAACTTTAGCCAACGTGATATTCCTCCATCAAAATATTTTCCCGTAGGAAAGATACGCAAGGAAGTTCCATGTGGTTACATGTAGGTGCATGTTAAACAACCCCGGATGGTCAGAAGACGGGAGTTCTTCACTATGGCGTTCCTCGTAATCAAATCGTGGTTTTGACGCGTGAATACCCGACAATTATTATTACCCTGTATTAAAAGGCAATCATTAGTGCACCCGAAACGTATTTCATGCATATCACTGCTTTCATTTACCCAAAAAATTGCTGTAGCAAAGTTGCGCTTGTTCCACGTGAACGTGATACACATATTTGAAACGCGCAAGTGTTTCATATGAAGTGCACAATAGCAATGCAATTGTTCCACGAAATATATAAATACTTGAACCACGCAAGTATTTCATATACAGCACCCTACAGCAATGCGGTTGTTCCTGGCTAGATGCTACGATGCGAATCCACATATTTATGTCAACGATCACCGTTAGACGAGACGGCACTTTGAAGAGAGGTACATGCTCCGCACAAGTCATAAGCCAGAACGGTAATTCGGTACAAAACAAGTTTTAGTTATTTCCAGAGCCTTTCAGCAATGCGATGTCCCTTTCGTCGACAGAACAACAATTAACATACGCGAACAAAACACCTGGCTTCAAAACCATGCGGTCACACAAGCCAACAAGAAGACTCATAATCAGCAGCATGCACGTTTCTGCCGAGTGTGTTGCCGAGACGGCTGACGCCGCTCGCAGTAGCGCCATCTAAGAAGGCACCGACGAAGCTGGGAGATAACTGCACGGCTGGTCTGGAGCGCGCGCCTCCAGACCGGCCGTGATAACTGATAACGGCCCAAACATTATCTGGACTCGCTGAAATTGTGCTTTTCAATGCGTTGAAAGGAGAGTGTCAGCACTTGTATATTCCTACACCGTGGTCATGAGGCACTGCATGGGGGGGGGGGGGGGGGGGCTACTTTCTCCGATGACTAGAAAGCCCACAGAAAGGCTAGGCGTTGGGAGAGCGCGGGAAAGGCCTAGGGAAGAGGGTGGTGAACAGCTGGATTGGGTGCATATGGCTGACATTGATAAATTAGAGGAGGCGTCGATACGGCGAAACAATGCTGGCACAACTAAAGAAAAAAATGAAACATGATGAATTCAACAAGTACTTTTCCAATGAGTTTCTGAATGGAATTGAAGAAATTTTTCATTTGAGTGAAGGTGGGAAGGCGTTCCATGATGACATGACGTAGAAGTGTCACGATGATATACCGTATATATTAGGAACTAGCTAACAGAAAGTTTCTAGTCGCAAACCCAGTCACTTTAGTGTTTATTTGTTTATTTGTTGTTTAAGGAGAAGCATAAATAGATGAAACCCAAAAAATTATTAACATTTAAGAGGTTATTGCCATGAAGAAGTTTAGTGGTGTTACTCTCGCAAGCACAGTTAAAAATAACGTGATTGGCTTGATTTTGTAAATACTTTATGAATGACAGGCGACACTACAAGTTTCTCCCCTTGAAGTGATGCCCAGTGATGTGAGCAAGAATGAACACGAAGTACATAGACAGGAGTGCATCATCATAAAAATATAAGCTAGCTTTAACTAATACGCAAATGCCCAATGCTGTCATTTTCCTAATGTGAGCAATATGGAGATCAGACTTCAGATTAGCATTGAGATGAACGCCAAAAAAGATTCCCCGTCACTGATGCTAATGAAATGAGAGTCAATTGCGATCACTGGTGTAAAAGTCAGCTTACGTTGAGGTGATGTCAAAACCATAAACTTAGACTTACTTTTGACAATAAGATCGGTTTTGTCACGCCGACTGGACACCCTACAAAGGGTTCCATATGTGTGGGCATTAATACATTTAGCAGTAAAAAAGTGTTTCTATTGTCAGCCTTTAAAACGCAGTAGGCCATCGGTAAAATGTAAAACTAAAAAATGTATCAGACCCAGTAATAAACCATGAGAAACTTCTCGGCATGTTTTAGTAGATGAAAGTGAACTTGCTATATACACAACATGCTTTCCCTTAACGAGTTAACTGCTTAAAAACATGATGGATGAACAAGTGATGCCGTATGCCTCGAGCTTCTTGGACAAAATGTGATGATCAATGGCATAGTAGCGCCCTCGTTCGGGCGGCGCGCAAACCGGAGAGCGCGCGATGGCGACAGAAGAAAAAAAAGAAGGCGCTAGGCCGTGGCACGTGAAGCCACGGCTCGCGTTCCTGGCTGGCATCGGTTATCGTTCAGGCGTGTCTTTCTTTCGCTCCTGTGGCATAAGCCTACAAGTGGTGACCCGGACGTGATGGCTTGTTCGGTTGAGGGTGCATTCGAGTCAGTCATTGTCTTCGTCCGAGGTCACCACTTGTAGGCTTATGCCACAGGAGCGAAAGAAAGACACGCCTGAACGATAACCGATGCCAGCCAGGAACGCGAGCCGTGGCTTCACGTGCCACGGCCTAGCGCCTTCTTTTTTTTCTTCTGTCGCCATCGCGCGCTCGTTTACGTGCTGACGCGCTCGTTTTACGTGCTGACTGACCATAAGCCACTGGCGTATGTTTTCCGCACTAACTCATCCAAGTACGTGCCCCGTGAACTCCGCCATCTGGCTTATATATCGGAGTTCACGACTGACATCCGCCACGTGAAAGGAGCTGACAACACCGCCGCAGATGCCCTTTCTCGTATAGCCGTGGTTGACTCTCCACCGCCAACCATCGACTGGGCCTCATTCTCCTCGGCACAGCAGGATGATAGAGAGCTTGCCGCTTTTCGGGAGAACCCCCGTTCTCTCCGACTACGCCTGGTGCCTCATCCATTATCATCTGAGCGCTTGTGGTGCGATGTCTCAGCTGACCTTCCCCGCCCTTTCGTTCCCGCTTCATTACGACGCACCGTTTTTCACTCCTTACACGACATCTGTCACCCTGGCATTCGGGCTACTCAGCGTCTTCTCACCCAGCGCTATGTCTGGCCCGGAATCAACGGTGATGTGCGCGCTTGGACGCGCATGTGCCTGCCCTGCCAGATGACAAGTCTCCCGTCATACTAAGACGCCGCCCCAACCTTTCCTTCCACCCGGCCGTCGTTTCGACCATGTTCATCTAGACATTGTGGGCCCTCTACCTGTGTCTCAGGGGTACCGTTATATATTGACCATGGTCGATCGCTTAACACGCTGGCCAGAGGCTGTTCCGATTCAAGATATCACAGCCGAGACAGTTGCCCGCGTTTTCATTTCTACGTGGGTATCCCGTTTTGGCTGTCCTGGCACCGTAACAACAGACCGTGGACGTCAGTTTGAGTCCTCGCTGTTTACTTGCCTTAATCGCATCCTCGGAGCCAGACATTGCCGTACCACGGCTTATCATCCCTGCGCCAACGGCATGGTGGAACGCCTTCACCGACAACTGAAGACCGCCTTGACTACCCGCCTCAACAGAGCCACCTGGGTTGATGCCTTGCCACTGGTGCTCTTAGGTTTACGAGCTGACATCCGGGCAGACCTGCAGTGCTCAACAGCAGAGCTGTTGTATGGCACTTCTCTACGGCTTCCGGGAGACTTCTTCACGTCAACGAAGCTACCAGACCAGCCACAGCAATTCCTACAACGCCTCCTCGACTGCGTTCAAGACCTCCGGCCCACTCCACCCAGACCTTCCGAACACAAGACCATATTCGTCCACCCTGATCTGGCCACTGCAACACATGTTTTCGTGCGCCACGACGCGGTCAGACCACCTTTGACACCAGCCTACGACGGACCATTCCGCGTCCTTCACCGCACCCCCAAAACTGCCACTCTACTTCAGAACGGCCGTGAAGAGACAGTCAGCTTGGACCGACTCAAGCCGGCGTACCTGGAGACCGCCCTAGAAAGCCTCTCATCTACGACTGATCTTCCGTTGGAACACCACAAACGGCATGTCACATTCCGACTTCCAGTCTACACGGGGGGCCCTGTAGCGCCCTCGTTCGGGCGGCGCGCCAACCGGAGAGCGCGCGATGGCGACAGAAGAAAAAAAAGAAGGCGCTAGGCCGTGGCACGTGAAGCCACGGCTCGCGTTCCTGGCTGGCATCGGTTATCGTTCAGGCGTGTCTTTCTTTCGCTCCTGTGGCATAAGCCTACAGCATAAACTGTTGGAAAGTCCAAAAAATGGACTCAACAATATATCTTGAAAAAATGATGCGTCTGATGTAGTCAGAAAGGAAAAGGGCTTGGGTAGTTGAACCTCCAGTGTGAAAGCCAATTCGACAAGGCTTCAATAGATTAAGTCTATTCAGGTATTTATTTTACCTAAGTACACATAGTTTTTTATTAGATTACTAGCGAAGACAGAATACAGCTTAGACAATAGCTGGAAACAAATCACTTACCCACTTTTGAAACACAGAATGTGATTTATCTATATTGTGAGAGAAGTGGGAAAAATGTAAAAATGTCATGTTTGAACGCAACAGTTTTAATTATAGCTGGTTATTCAGAAATACAACTTTTAGGTGCCGTGCTGATATGTTCTCTATACCAGGACTGGTTTTTTTATGACATTTAATTGCGGACGCCACGTCATCGGAGCTGACGGGAAAAAAGGCAAAACGAATGATTAGAACGCTGTAAAATGCGTCAAACTTGACTGATAATTTCGTGAAAAAGGTCGCTAAAAGCATCAGCAAAACCTTCAAGGTTATTGTATTTATTGCCGTTATGTCAATTTTTGAAAATATCAAGTATGAGATGGTCCATTTAGGAAACCTGTTAAGAGTTGCCATTGTGTTGTCTTCTATTCTGTTGTTTTTTCATTCTGTTGTTTTTTTACTAGATAGTTGCAGATCACTATATCTTTTTGGCATTTTTAAGAGACACGAACAAATATTCTAATATTTTTTAAGGTGATGCTAAAGCAGTGGTAAATGGTTTTGTCTTTATTTTTGGTAAGGGTTTTTGTTTCTTACGCACACTTTTTAGCAGCCTTTTTGTTAACCACCGGCTCTTAGGATAGGTAATTTTTTTTTACATTCCACTATTTTATGCAATTATCTGTGACATTAGGAAAAAATTGGCAGATCCCACGGCCATTGGGAATCGATGATATGTGAAGCACGAATGAAAAATGCTGATATGTCACTTTAAAATCAGCACAACGTTACGAGGTGGAGGTAAATGATGCCGTACATGACTTCCGTGTCATTATTATCATGTTTGAATGTGTCGGGGACCTTCGTCATCTATTCAAGTCCCGTGACACCAAACTTAGTATATGTAGAGCTAGCGAAACGGCTGCGAGCACGCCATGAGCGTGGTATATTGTCGTGTTCTTACATGACACATGTGTTGGGGTTTCATGTTTGCACCAGTCATATATTTCGTAATCTATTGACGTCAGGTAACACCGAATTTGGTATATGTGGAGCTAGCGAAATGGCTGCGAGCGCATCATGAGGGGCAAGATATACTCTAATGTAGCGTTGACACGCGCGCACGCTGGGAACAGCGACGCTACATTAGCGAAACGCGAGCACTCTAATAGTCTGACGCCAGGCGCCACCAGCGTCCGTCGGTGCTGCCCGACGGCAACCGTCGCGAAGCGCAACATGCTGCATTTCGCGCCGATGCATTACCTAGACAAAACTGTGTCTCCCTCTGACAGAGGGAGGCCAGAAGCGCTGAAACGCGCATGCGTCAAAGCACCACACCACGGCGCGCGCCAGCGAGCATATGGCAGGATCTTAAAGAGGTTATTCTAAGTGTATGGTTTTTATCTCTTAGATTTTCCAATCAATATTTGTTTTCAGTGACTCGAAAGAAGTTGTACAAAAATGTATGCGATGTTGTTTTACCTGAACCCCTGTACCGGGCCATGTACGCTAGAGGTGAAGGAAAAGATGTGCTAAAACAACTGTCGGGAATGCAAGTGGCTCCTGCCGCGAAGTCTTTCTTTTTCAGGCTGCAGCACACAAGTACATTATCAGTCAGGACATTTCAAGCAGACCGTGGTTTTTACTTACCTTGGGCGACAAATTGCCTAGTCTGTAAAAAACCGGAAACAATTGACCATGTTTTCTTACATTGTTGGGAGGGAGTATATTTTTGGGATGTACTTCGAAGGACGTTACAGAAAGAATTACCTTTAAAGTCACATGGTATAAGATTTCTGCCAATAGTGGACGAAGAGGGAATGCCTTTTGATTTGATTATGCTATGTGGACTTCACTGTTTATGGCGGGCCCGTATGGCGGGTTTCTATCTTGATCAGGATGCACGGCCTGCACGAATGTATTCCCGTGAATGTATGGCCAAGTTTGTTGAACTGCAGAAAACTCGGGAGATTTTACCTGAGTGGTTGTCGAGGGTGGAGCCCTTGGTAGCACTTAAGGAATTTTAATTTTTGTCGGACCGTTACTGCTTGTTTCTGTTCTGCTTGTGGTTTGATGTATGCGCCTATAAACAGGCAATAAAGCAAAAAAGAGCATATGGCAGGACAGGCGCCTGTCATGGCAATAACGCCGGCGTGACGCGAACAAATGAACGCTGTCAAGCATGCGCCCCACGTCACGTCGAAAAATTGGCACCTTGACTGTGGCTTGTAGTCATGTTCTCACATGACACGCATCTCATGATTATCATGTTTGCACCAGTCACATACTTTGGTCATCCATTGGCATAACGTATTACCAAATTTGGCATATGTGAAGCTAGCGAAACGACCTCGAGCGCATCATGAGCGCAGCATGTAGTCATGTTGTTACATGACACGCATCTCATGTTTATCATGTTTGCGCCATTCACATACCTTCGTCATCCATTCACGTCCCGTAGTACCCAATTTGGTATAAGGGAAGTTAGCAAAACGGCCGCCAGCGCATCATGAATGTGGCGTTTAATCATGTTGTTACATGACACGCATCTCATTATAATCAAGTTTGCACCATTCAAATACCTTCGTCATCCATTCACGTACTGTAATACCAATTTCGGTATATATGACGCTAGTGAAACGGCCGCGAGCACATCATGAGCGTGGCATGTAGTCATGTTGTTAAATGACACGCATGTCATGATTTTTTTTATGTTAGGACATGTCGCTTGTGTTCACCATGCAATGATACCATACCTGTTTTGCAACATGCCATATGAACGAAACCTACGCCCCGCCGCGGTGGTCTAGTGGCTAAGGTACTCGGCTGCTGACCCGCAGGTCGCGGGTTCGATTCCCGGCAGCGGCGGCTGCATTTCCGATGGAGGCGGAAATGTTGTAGGCCCGTGTGCTCAGATTTGGGTGCACGTTAAAGAACCCCAGGTGGTCGAAATTTCCGGAGCCCTCCACTATGGCGTCTCTCATAATCATGAAGTGGTTCTGGGACGTTAAACCCCACATATCAATCAATCATATGAACGAAACCACCACAAGAGCTGTTGGACCATGAATTGTAAATCATGACATTCATGAAATACATGTCATGATTTTCATGTCATGACTAGTCAACTATGTTCTTCATAAAGTCAAGTTATGCCATACCAAGTTTGGTATTGATACCATTATCGAAACGGCCAGGAGAGCTAAATGTCGTAGATGGATGGATATGCTCAGTCACCGAAGTTCGCTTAGAAATACTTCACATTTGAAAGTAAAGAAAACTGCTTGAATGACTCGTGAACATTGCATCACAACGTAACACCGTACCTATCAATTTCAATGATTGCATTGAAAGAAGATGCCTTGTCAAGTACGGAAGTAATATGCGAAAGTGTGTCAAATGACTCCGCAACGTTAAACGCATTAAATGTAGCACGATGATGGGTGATGTTCACGTCAATAACTCCTGCAGAAGGAGAGTGTCAATGCAGTCAGTAGTTTGCGTTTTTCGGCGACGTGGTGCTTTTTCCGCTTGTGCAGTTGCGATCGCTAAAAGTAAAGCGAATTTGTCCAGCACGATAGCCAGGCGGTACTACGCGCGACGGGCGTGCATGGTATAAAGCATAGCAGGACACGTTTCGGAAGAAGTATTCCTTCTATTTCGGTTATTCTAGACCTTCTTACATCTGGACATCATGTGAGTAACATCCAGAGACAATAGTGATTGCCACCCAAAAATATGTTTTCAGGCCTGCTCACTACCGCCGTGGTGTCACTCTCGTGTTGAAGGAGCAACCTAATGGGAGGCTGTGAACCCATTGCCGTCATCGTCTAAACGATAAAGTGTTCGCCACAAATTTTACATGCGTGACAGCTTTATTCGGCCTTTTGCATCGGGAAAGGCGCGTGTTTAAGTAATGTATTGCGCTTTAAAGTCTTCAATGATTTATCTGTAGGCCATTTATTATTGCACGAAAAAGTCAGGAAACATTGTGCCCTATCGAGCGTGTGGTTGATTCTTAACAGAAACGTTTGATGGTCCGCGAAAATGACGAAATTAGTAGGGTAAAATTTATTGGTAAGTTACTACAACGTACACAATCAATAAAGCACGCAGATTCTGCTCCTGCTCATTTGCTAAGTTTCTGCAGTTTTCTTTGCCGAGTTAGCACTATTGTATGCTTTATAATATGTCTTAATAGAGACGCAGTTTTTGAGGTGAGTGTTCGCTTTTGCTACAAGCATATTTTTAGCACAATGTCGGGGTGATCACCATTGCAACAGACATCGAAATCTTCTGTATTACGAAAATTTCTTGTGACAGACACAAGTAGCGGCGTTTTCTCCATTGCTCTTGCCCCTCTCGAACTGGTGCATAGTCGCTCATAGAACTTGGATTGTTGGGAAAAATTCAACACTGCGTCTAGAGTAAGCCGCGTAGACTCCATGTGAGATCGCACTGTTCAGCCGGTTCTTAGATTGGTATATTTGGTAGTGGTTAGCTAAGCAGCTAGAAAGACTAGCACAAAATTATATAACCGTGAAAGATCGGTTGCAACACCGGCAGGAAAATGCTATGCAAAAAACTAATGCACTAATCAACGTACCAGCACTCTCTTTTTTTACCTCAACCATAAATGGTGGTGTTGAAAGAACTTCGCGGCGAAATTCGCAAATCGCGAAATATTTACCGACCCTGAAAAAACACCTGTACAAGAAACGCACTGTCTGGCAACGCGCGTTTATACCTTGCATGTCAGGGATCACACTAAAAAGTCCCAAGCCCAGATGACACCTTCATTTTAGTTCAAGAACGAAACATGCTGGGGAAGGTGCCGTAAAAATGACTTAGTTTTATTTATTACGGACGCACACGTACCTTCTGATCACGAAGAGAACAGATATCGACGTCATCTCGACAAACGGCACGCTCCCATTGCGATCCTCAGTCATCCTTAGGAAACCGTAACACTTGCACCTTCGGTTCATTGTACTTGCCGCAACACTTGGGCACGCAGCATCGCCCCAACGCGCGGATTCGCTGCCGTACACTATGCGAGTGTCCACAGCACAATGCGCGTCCCATATCTACGCCGCAATTCACAAACACTACTGTCTTCTTTAGTCGCGAACAAGCACACCACCACGCCTCACGCCATGAAGCCAGGCTTCGTAATCCATTTTTGTCGAGCAGCGTGCGGAAGGGAGCGCCCGTTTGTGCAGCTGAACATGACGCTCAAAACGGACTGGCTTCAGAGCCCACGGCAGGAATAAGGAGCATGCTCTTTTATCTTCGGGTGTCATCTTTGGGCCCTAGAAAGGTTCCTCACCACTCCGGGTCCCAAGACTTGCGAAAGCTGTCCTTCTCGCCTGCGCTACTCTTCCTGTAGGCATGTCTCCTCCTCGCCACTTCTTTCTTGAAAGCACGTGTGTCAGCCCGAAGCGTTGAGCTTGTCAGCGTGTCGGGCTTGGCGGCTCCGCGCTGTTATCTCTACTGGGACGGTCGAAAACACAAAAATGAATTGAAATCAATTGATCGCGCACGATAGTCATGCAAGACAAAGGTGACTGCATGGTGTAGAAGTGCATTGGGCAATTCACATTAGATATCTCAAACATTCGCAACTTTCACAGATGGTGGTGTCGCCGTGCGGCATCTGTCGTAACTGTCGTTTGGGGAATGCCCACGCAGCCAGCCCATGCCATCGTTAAGTCGGCTTCACTTTAGCCATTCGCTGGCGCTTTATATTTTGTCACTGGCGATTTTTACTAAGGTTATTCTAAATCCGGACAGGTACTGTGAGTCGTAGTAGCAATGGTTTACTCTTTATTCTTTACTTGCTGAGCTATAATAATCACAAAATATGTCGGATGCCGCTGTGCAGACGACGTTCAGTCAAAGGCGAGGTTTCCTGCTTTGCACGAGCACGGTCGCTCGATCTTCCCCGCCCGCGGCACGAGCAGCGTTCACAAAGCTGTACGTGCATTCCATCAAACCGCAGCAGACGATGTGCCCGGCGTTCAAAACTTCTCTCCCTTCTATATACGCCGCACACGCATTTCTTAACACGCCGTGTCGGATATAATACATGCTAGAGTCAACAACCTTCTCAGCAATGCCTTGACAACACGGTGGCTGCAGCCGCAAATACTTCGCAGTTTGAAGTGACGGGCACACCGGCGGTGGCTGCCGGTGCGCCGGCTGCACGATCCCCCAAACAACAGCCATGTTGGGCTTGCACTTGCGCCCTCTCTAGGTGTGAAACTTGCTAATATAGTCAACTTGATTGTAAACACTATATTCACCTTTTCATAAACGCCTCCCTGGGCACCGCCATAGCCCTCCTTGGGCTGTGCAAATTGGCGTGTCCCCTCGAAAATGAACTGGCAACGCTGCGCCCTTGGCCTTTGTACTCTCGCGCACAGCCCCTCATGGCGGTATTTTTTTTCCTTCCTGTGAAAAGTTGTATATATATGCCACGGGAACCACAGTTCGTGCATGAGCAAGAACGCCAGAAAGATGAGGAGCGCCAGGAGACAATAATGTCCTTTCTTTTTGTATCTTCAGAGGCCGCTGTACAATTGTTTTCCCGATGCCGGACCCAGCGACGCTGTGGTTCCCGTTGCTGTACCTGGGAGCGCTACGGTTCCAGATGCCGTACCCGGTGACGCGGCGTTTCCAGATGCCATACACGGTGACGCTGTGGTTCCTGATGCTGTACCTGGCAAGGCTGTGGTTCCCGATGCCGTACCCGGCAATGCTGCGGTTTCCGATGGCGTACCCGGCAACGCTGCGGTTTCCGATGGCGTACCCGGCGACGCTGCAGTTCCCGATGGCGTACCCGGCGACGTTGCGGTTCCCGATGGCGTACCCGGCGACGTTGCGGTTCCCGATGGCGTACCCGGCGACGTTGCGGTTCCCGATGCCGTACCCGGTGACGTTGCGGTTCCCGATGCCATACCCGGCGACGCTGCGGTTCCCGATGCCATACCCGGCGACACTGCGGTTCCCGATGCCGTACCCGGGAATGCGTCGGTTCCCTATGCCGTACCCGGGAATGCTGCGGTTCCGGATGCCGTACCCGGGAACGCTGCGGTTCCGGATACCGTACCCGGAGATTCTGCGGTTCCGGATGCCGTACTCGGAGATGCTGCGGTTCTGGATGCCTCATTTGGGGATGCTCTGGTTCCAGATGCTATACCCAGCAACGCTGCGGTTCCCGATGCCGTACCTAGCGACGCTGCATTTCCCCATGCTATACCTGGGGATGCTGCGGTTCTGAATGCTGTACTCGGGACTGCTGTAGCTCTGGATGTCGTACCAGGGGAAGCTGCGGTTCCCGATGCCCTACCCGGGGACTGTGCGGTTCTCAATGACGGGCCCCGGGATGCTGTGACTCCCAATGACGGGCCCCGGGATGCTGCGGCTCCCAATGACGGGCCCCAGGAAGCTGCGGTTCCCGGTGACGTACCTGGAAATGCCGCATTTCCCGATGACACACACAAAGATGCTGCGGATCCCGATGACACACACAGATGCTGCGGATCCCGATGACGGATGCGGAAATGCTGCGATGCTTGGTGGTGCAACCGGGGATACTGCGGTTCCAGATAACGTAAAAAGAGACGCTGCAGTTCCCGATGATGTACACAGAGATGCTTTGGTTCCCGATGACGGACACGGGGAGGCTGCGGTAGCCGATGTCGGACGCGGGGATGCTGTGGTTTCAGATGACAGACACGGGAATGCTGCCATGCCTGATGACCCCGGCAATGCTGTGGTTCCCGATGACGGACCTCTAAATGATGTAGTTCCCGCTGAAGGATGCAGAGAAGGTGTGCTTCCCTATGACGAACACGGTGATGCTGCGGCTCCTGATGACGTACCTGGAGATGCTGTGCTTCCCGATGACTTACACAGACATGCTATGGCTACCGATGAAGAAACAAGGGATGCTGCGGTTCCCGTAGATGAAGCCGGGCATCCTGCGGTTCTCGATGTTTCACACGAAAGCGCTGCCATTCCCGACGCTGTAGGTGGGGACGATGCCGTTTTCGATCCTAGAGACAGGCATGCTGATGTTCCTGATGCTGTAGAACAAAATATTTGAAACGAACTGGTCAAGGAACTATAAGCCGGAAGCTGATAGTTTCCTGTTTCCGCACATGTATTGTTGATCAAATGAGACCTCTTGAAACATTGCTTTGAAATGACCTGTTTGTATTTGTAACGTGTTATTGCGCATAAATAGTTTTACATTCACATTATACATTTCCTGGAATTCTCATTCGTGGAAACCTTGCATCTTATCAAAGCAGTACTTGTGTGAAACCTCCAAGCCCAATCGGTTTTATGTTACTAGCATTTTTGCCACATGCGTGTATCAATCAAATAACAATACTAGTGAAGTACGTACAGCGTGAACTCAAGACGGGGATACTAAAGAAGAGCCACAGACAAGTGCTGACTAGCAACTGAATTTTTATTAACAAGAAAGGAACAACAAAAAAATAACAAAAAACACTTTGAAAATAATCATAAGAAGACTCTTGCAAGTGACGGTTACACGCGCTCTTCCAAAAAGAACAATTCTTTTGTTGGTGAACAGATAGAAGCCATGCAGTATATGCGAAGGTTTTTTCGTGATATGGGTGGCTTTTGTTGCCAATCCTGTGGTCGCACACCCCTGTTTGAAGAAACTACAATCATCGGCAGACATCAGAACGCCCGTACTCGCGAAATCTTTGAAGCCGCTCACATCGCAAAAGAAGGTTCGCTATGCATTAGGATGGCTTCTATCGGTTTATCGACAAAACAATTATTTTTTGGAAGACCACATAGAGCTATCACTTTAAAAAAATCTTGTCGTGCGTTTATTTTTTTTAATTGTTTTTGTTGTTTTCCTTGTATATATGTTCCTTTCATGTTGATAAATATTCAGTGTCTAGTCAGCACTTGTCTGAGTCTCTTTAGTATCCGCGTCTTGAGTTCGCACTGTACGTACTTCATTATGCAAAACAAACTAGCCAAAAGTGTCACTCTACTAACAATACAGGCTTCGCTAAAACTAAAACACTGTTCAATTATAACGCGTTCTATTTTTTACAAAATTTGCAACTGTTTACTGCCACATTCCGCTCGCTACGACAGCACAGTTGGCAATGTGGTCACAACAATATTGTTGCGTACATGCACGAAGAAAAAGAAGCGTATACGGTGAACGCACTGGTGGCGCAGAGCGAGAGAAGAAGAGGAGGATCAGGAGGATCTTTTAACCAGTCGGCCGCTTCTGAGCTGCCCCTCATGACCTAATAAACGGCCCCTTTCAACGTCTACCAGTCTCTTTCAAACGTAACAGAGTGGTGGAGGAGCTGGGTAAGCGCTTCAACTACGGAATGATCACTGCCACAGCTTCGACGAAGCCGTCGACTTGCCGGTCTCCCACCATCTGCCGTGAGTGACTTCGACATGCCCGAAGAAGCAGGCGTTTCCAGGACGGCACCATCTGGCCCGCTTCCGTACTACCGAGTGCCACCGCCCTTCGGAGGAAAAGCCGAAGAAGATGTCGACGCCTGGCTCACCAAGTACAAACGTGTGGGCAAGTCCAACGGTTGGGATGCAGCCGCTATGCTAGCCAACGTAGTGTTCTCCCTTACCGACACCGCACTGGTATGGTACGAGAACCACGAGGACGCACTCACGACGTGGGATCTTTTCGTTGAAGAGCTCAGGGCGTGTTTCGGCGACTCGGTTGCTAGAAAGAAGAGGGCTGAGCAAACACTGTCGCAACGGGCACAGCTACCTGGTGAGACATGCACCACTTACATAGAAGAAGTGTTAAGGCTGTGCAAGGTGGTCTGTTCTACCATGTCGGAAGAGGACAAAGTAGGGCATCTGCTCAAAGGGATAGCTGAGGACGTGTATAATTTTCTAATTGGAAAAGAAAGCCTCAGTTCTGTGTCCGACGTCATTCAGCATTGCCGAACGTTTGAAACGCTCAAGATGCGTCGAATTGCGCCCAAGTTTGGTCGGCTGGCTAACGTTACAACTGTTGCCAGTGTGGACACGAATCCTGGCCTCGACCTTTTTTATACAATTCGACAGATTGTTCGTGAGGAACTGTCCCACCGAGAAATGTCGTGTTCGACAGCTGACCATCGCGAGTTGTGTCTGCCACGTGAGGCCATGGATGTGCCTCCTTTGACCCCATGGCAACCGACGATGAGCGCGGCAACTGTGGAGTACAGCCCAGCCCCACAGTCAAGGATGACAACCAGACTCCCCGCGTCACGGTATGACCGACGCTCTCAGCGCATGCCTCCTCGACACCCGACGTCTCGGTACGACTCACCCAACCAGTACATCCGTCGCACAAGAGCAAATGATGATGCTCTATTCATCGACGAGCGACCGACGTTTCGACCTCGGCCGGTGTGCTATTCCTGCGGTGTGCCAGGCCACATATCGCGATTTTGCAACCGTCGGGTGACTCCTCGGTATCACCAACCATCTGACTTTTCACGACCCTTCGAACAGCCTCATGGTGTCCGGCGGCCGGCCCACATACCACCTGATGACAACTATTGGCCCAGCAGCTTCCGCAACCACTCCCCGGCATCTGACAGGAGTTTAACGCCCCCACCGCGACCTCGTGCTCATCGTTCTCCTTCACCGCTGCGTCGCAAAGCGCCCTCTTCGCCACCGGAAAACTAGCCAGCGCGGCCAATGGGGGTGAGGTCGCTGGAAACGTGCTACTGAGAGAAATACCTCCTGTGTGTATGTTTAAAAACGAAGTGCGTGTTTTGGTGGATCATGTGCCTGTGATGGCCTTGGTGGACACAGGTGCAACGATTTCCGTGATGAGTGCTTCCTTTAAAGATGTGTTAGGGCGGAAAGTTGTTTTTACCTGGGATGAAACTTCGACGTTTTGTGGAGTGAGTGGAGAGCCATTGCGCGCTATTGGTGTGTGTAGTGCTGAGGTATTTTTGGGAGGCCTTATGATAACGACAGAGTTTGCGATTATTCCTCGGTCGACACATGATGTCATTCTCGGCATGGACATCTTGCGAGATTGTGGTGCCACTGTAGACTGTCGCACGGGGAAAGTCTTTGTGAGTGGCCAGATGCCTTCAGAACTTCTGGACACTCCGGCAAATGACCAAACTACGCTGTGTGTCTGTGGCGATACGGTCATACCTGCGTTGTCTACCGTACGTGTTCCTGTTGTTTGTCGCGGCGCGGATTCTGACAGCTTCGATGCGAGCGTAGAACCAATGCACATAAACTGCGTGAAGAAGAATGTATATTGGTTCCCCATTGTGTGGTGTCGATTGATGGCGGACGAACTGGCCTATGGGCTGTAAACTGTTTCTCTGAGCCCGTGACACTACCCAATGGTTTGAAATTAGCTTCGGTCAGCAAAGAACACGTGACCTTATCAGTGGTCGAGCTCACAGACGTGCCGGAAGAACGTGACGGAACTGGTTGTCACAATTTGGACGGGGCGCTTATGGCAACGATAAATAAGTCGCTTAGCTCAAGCGAGCGCCGAACTTTATTGAATGTGCTGTTGAAGCACGTTTCGGTATTTGACTTTGCGCAGAAGGGTAAAGTAACCCCTATCCCCCTGTCTCGAACGCGCCATACCATCAACACTGGCGCGGCAAGTCCGATTCGCCAAAAACCATATCGTGTTTCCCCGTCAGAAAGACAAATGATCAACGATCAAGTGCAGGAAATGATGCAAAAGGGAGTGGTACAAGAGTCAGCCAGTCCGTGGGCAGCACCGGTAATCCTCGTTAAGAAGAAAGACGGATCTTGGAGATTTTGCGTCGACTATCGCCGACTGAATGCCGTGACAAAAAAGGACGTATACCCGCTGCCACGTATAGAGGACGCAATAGACTGCTTACATTCGGCCTCTTATTTTTCCTCCGTAGACTTACGATCCGGCTATTGGCAAATTCCGATGCACCCAGAGGACAAGGAAAAGACTGCCTTTGTAACCCCTGATGGGCTCTTTGAATTTAACGTGATGCCATTTGGACTGTGCAATGCACCGGCCACGTTCGAGAGATTTATGGACACCATCCTGCGTGGCTTGAAGTGGAACATCTGCATGTGCTACCTCGATGATGTCGTCATCTTTGGCCGCACGTTCAGTGAACACAACTCTCGTCTAGATACTGTTTTGAACTGCATCCGAAACGCTGGCCTAATTTTAAACTCGAAGAAATGCCACTTCGGAGACCGCCAGACGCTTGTGCTCGGGCATCTCGTTGACAAGGATGGCATCCGCCCTGACCCCCAGAAGACTGCAGCAGTTGAGACGTTCAATGCACCGCGTTCCGTCAAGGAGCTTCGTAGTTTCCTGGGGCTTTGTTCATACTTCCGCCGCTTTATTCCGAAGTTTGCCGACATTGCGTACCCTCTCACATGCCTCTTACGAAAGGACAATTCTTTTGAGTGGACTCCGGAGTGCGATTCTTCATTCCGCCAATTGAAGTTTTTGTTGACGTCACGACCCGTCCTTCAGAACTTCAGTCCTTCTGCTCCGACAGAGCTTCATACGGATGCTAGCGGCATAGGTATTGGAGCCGTCCTAGTACAACGTTACGGCGACCGCGAACACGTCATCGCATACGCAAGTCGCTCCCTAAGCAGGCCGGAACAAAACTACACTGTTACCGAACAAGAATGCCTGGCGGTATTATTTGCAATTCAGCGGTTTAGGTCTTACCTGTACGGACGCCCATTCACAGTCGTAACCGACCACCACTCGTTGTGTTGGCTTGTCAACCTTCGTGACCCTTGTGGCCGCCTTGCGCGCTGGGCACTCCGGCTACAAGAATACAGTTTTACCGTCGCTTACAAGAGTGGTCGTCGACATGCTGACGCGGACTGTCTTTCACGTATGCCACTTAGCACAACAGATTGTGAATCCGATGACCTTGACCAGCTTGTAGCGTCTGTCTCGCCTACGTTCCCGGACTATCCCACTTTCAGAGCAGAACAGCGGAAAGATGCTAAACTAGCACCACTATTCACCGCTGCATCCGCTTCCACTAGTGCACGCCGTTTCTGTATGCGTGATGGACTGTTGTTCAAAAGGAACCTCTCCAGCAGTGGCGCGCGTTTTCTTCTAGTGGTCCCGGAGAGCCTGCGAGCCGTTATTATGAGTGTCATGCACGACGACCCTACATCTGGACATTTAGGTTTGGCGCGGACGCTTCACCGGACTAAAGAGCGCTTTTATTGGCCTGGTATGCAGAAGTCTGTTGAGAGTTATGTGGCAAGCTGCATGCAATGTCAGCATCACAAACGTCCATCAACTGGTCCAGCTGGTCTTCTACAGCGGATGCCTACTCCAAGCGCACCTTTCGAACAAGTGGGCATTGACTTTCTGGGCCCCTTCCCAAAATCGGCTAAGGGCAACCGGTGGATAATTGTTTGCGTCGACTACCACACACGCTACTGCGAGACGGCAGCCGTCCCCTCCGCAACTGCCAGTGAAGTCTCATCGTTTTTGTTACAGTACGTCATCCTCCGACATGGGCCACCTCGCCTGATTATCAGTGATCGTGGACGACAATTCACAGCGGATGTCGTGGAGGAGCTACTCCGTTTATGTGAATCCCGCCTGCGTCACTCGACACCATACCACCCCCAAACTAATGGGCTGACGGAGCGTACCAACCGCACCATTATCAACATGTTGTCTATGTATGTCTCATGCGACCACAAGAACTGGGATGACGTAATCCCGTTCATTACTTACGCGTTCAACACCGCGAAGCATGAGATTACAGGCTATAGCCCTTTCTTTTTGCTTTATGCACGTTCGCCCCGGCACCCAATCGACACAATATTGCCTTTCTGTGACCACGACAACGTCACTGTCGCCGAGACTCTCTGCCTCGCCGAAGAGGCGCGTCGCATAGCTCGACTACGCACATTGGCATCGCAAGACAAAGCGAAGGCACGCTATGACATTCACCATCGACCAGTGATTTATCGCCGTGGTGATCTGGTGTGGTTGTGGACTCCGATGCGCAAGCGCGGGTTATGCCAAAAGTTTTTGGCCACTTACGATGGACCTTTTGTCATCGTCGACAGACTTACAGAAGTCAACTATGTAATAGCTCGTCTCACGGCGAGTGGTCGACGAGCTGCCAAAACTCAATTGGTTCATGTTGCGCGCCTGAAACTGTACACGCCACGACAACTTGACTGACTCGTCCGGCGGCCTTCGTCTGCGCGGAGAGGAATGTTGCGTACATGCACGAAGAAAAAGAAGCGTATACGGTGAACGCACTGGTGGCGCAGAGCGAGAGAAGAAGAGGAGGATCAGGAGGATCTTTTAACCAGTCGGCCACTTCTGAGCTGCCCCTCACGACCTAATAAACGGCCCCTTTCAACGTCTACCAGTCTCTTTCAAACGTAACAATATTATCGTGTTGTTTCGGCATCAAGAAACACCGAAAGCGTGTACTATTGTATGTCGATGGAAACACAGGCCCAAGACGTGCAGTACTGGCCGGTTTTCTACAGAAGCCCGGAACAGCCAGCGCCTTTTTAGTGTGCGATTTCTCGCAGTGGCTGACGGGTCTGACATAGGGTTCCAAAGAGCATGCGGAGCTAGCACTCCTAGGGACCCGCTTTGCATCTTTGCATCTTATGACCCGAAAGCAATCTTATTTTGCCGAATAAATAGTCGGTCTTGTGACGCTTAGGTGATATCGATGCCAAAAATTGAGTTTGAACGGATAGCATAATAAACAGTATCATAGCGAATGATGCGGGCTTTCCAACTGATCATACCTTCAAGAGAAAATATTCGGAAGATCCCACCTACCTGGGAATCAATCGTTATGCTAAGCATGTGGAGGGAAGGTGACCAAGTTGTAATTTTTTAAGGAGTAAAATGTTATGAAATGATGTTAAATATATCTACAAATGTTTCACTCACAGACAAACTTTGAAGAGTTGCAGATGTTTACATAAGCAGTTGTTTGCACTTGAGAAGATGTTAACTGTGGCATGCGTATTAGCAACACCAGGAGCAGATATGAACCGTTGATGCTCACGAAGATGCTGACCCTAGACACTGCTATATAAATCAACTTCAGTGCTTGGCTCCGAACCACAATGGACGTTAACCTAACGTGATGGATGTATCAAATGAGTACAGCCGCGGCCACGTCTGTGTAAAGAGCGCAGAGAGCTGGTTTCCGCTCTGCAGAGCGAAACCTTGAGGCAGTTTCGGCCTCTGAAGTGGTGCATCAGAAGAATGAGTGGCCTAGTTGTCAGGCTGAAAACCTCGGAGCTTGATACTGCCCCAAGGTTTCGCCACACAGAGCAAAACCGGCTGCTCGCGCGCTCTACACTGACGTGGCCATGGCTGTACATATTTATAGTTAATAAAATTGGGTAGGCAGCACTACAATCACTATTTAAGTTTCACGAATATTAGCGTCTATTTGAAAAGTAGTTCCGAGACCTGGCACAGCTCTGTGGTGTACTACTTGGCTGCACCACAGAATGCTTCAGTTCCATTACTGCTGGGACCCTGAAATTTACTAATCGCATTCGTCGGAAGGTCACCGCAGCCTATGTCAGGTTTTTCTTAACACTGACATTTATTCTATGCCTTCGTTGGGTCGACGCTATCAATGTCAGGTATTGCTGAACGCTCACGCGTTAAAACTCCCCATGTGTGTTCTCATCGTAACGAATAGGTAATAAGTGCCAATCACCTGTGGCACATACCCACATACCAGCAGTACGTACACGTACGAGGGTTCGCACCACTTTCTGGCGGGATGTGTTTGACGACGTACGTGACGGGATTGTGGCAATATTCATGTCTTGACCGGCTATCCTGCCGCGGACGAAGTTTTTAACCGCCGCGGTGGTCTAGTGGCTAAGGTACTCGGCTGCTGACCCGCAGGTCGCGGGTTCGATTCCCGGCTGCGGCGGCTGCATTTCCGATGGAGGTGGAAATGTTAGAGGCCCGTGTACTCAGATTTGGGTGCACGTTAAAGAACCTCAGGTGGTCGAAATTTCCGGAGCCCTCCACTACGGCGTCTCTCATAATCGAATGGTGGTTCTGGGACGTTAAACCCCACAAATCAATCCTCATTGACAGGCCCATCATATTCGTGAAACCACCTTACCCTCCTAAGCTAATTTTGGTTCAAGCGAAGTTAAGGGAGTGACCACCAGAGCACCTAAATGTAAGCGGATAGATAGATAGATAGATAGATAGATAGATAGATAGATAGATAGATAGATAGATAGATAGATAGACAGATAGATAGATAGATAGATACGCTCAATATCACCGAAGTTCGCTAAGAAATGCTTCGCATTAAAAAAAAACTCCGCGGCTGCACGCAACGCTCAGCGGAGTCGGAGTGCAATTTGGAAGAGCAGCTTTTCTGAAGCTTCCTCGAGCAAGAAAGACGTAATACAAGTACTCATGCGAGGCACATATGGCGACTTCGAAGTGGTTAGAACGCTTGCCGTAAAAAAAAGGAAAGCAGCCAAGTTTATATGAAACCTTTTGATAAAACGTAAATAAACTTGTAGCTTACTTTGCCAGATGTAAGTTTACGCGTATTTCAAGAAATATTCTATTGGGCTAAAGACTATCCTGTCTTCCAGCGTTTTATCCTCTGTGAATATACTTGAGTGCCAGAAAATTCTTTTAGCAAGTGTCGAATCCGCCAGCAACGCGTTAAGACGTCTGTCAAACCGTGCGAGTGGGTTGCGTTGCTGTGCGATGTGACGCGAAGGTTTGTGGTGCTGACGTGTCCAGCCATGCAGCATTTCGAGATGTACGCATGTGTTCGAAAGCAAAAAGTGCTCTTGAAAAGGGGCACATAATGCACTGCTGTCGATGTCACTGAAGATTATTTTTTAAATGCAAAGCATTTCTTAGCGAACTTTGGCGACTTTGAGCATATCTATCTATCTATCTATCTATCTATCTATCTATCTATCTATCTATCTATCTATCTATCTATCTATCTATCTCTCTCTCTCTCTCTCTCTCTCTCTCTCTCTCTATCTATCTATCTATCTATCTATCTATCTATCTATCTATCTATCTATCTAGCCGTCTACAACTTTTACCTCTCCTAGCCGTTTCGATAATGGTACCAATACCAGACCTAATATGATATAACAAGACTGTATGAAGAGCACGTTTGACTAGTCATAACATGAAAATTATGACATGTTGGTCATGAATGTCATGATTTACATTTCATGGTCCTGCAGTTCTTGTGGTGGTTTCGTTCACATGACGTGTTGCAAAACCGGTATGGTGTGGCATGATTGCATTGCGAACACAAGCGACAGACTCTAACATGAAAGTCATGACACGCGTGTCGTATAACATGACTACGTGCTACGGTCATTATGCGCTCACGGCCGTTTCACTAGCGTCACATATACCAAATTTGGTATTACGGTACGTGAATTGATGACGAAGGTATGATACTGGTGCAAACATGATAACCATGAGATGCGTGTCATGTAGCAACATGACTACATACCACGCTGATGATGCGCTGGCGGCTGTTTCGCTAGCTTTACCTATACCCAATTCTATATTACGGTACGTGAATGGAAGACGAAGGTATGATACTGGTGCAAACATAATGAACATGAAGCACGTGTTATGTAACAAAATGACTACTTGTTAGCTCATGATGCCCTCGTGGTCGTTTCGCTAGCTTCACATGTACCAAACTCGGTATTACGCAATGAGAACGGACGACATAGCTAAATTACACATCCAAACATGATAATCACGACATGTGTGTCATGTAACAACATGACAACATGCCACACTCATGATGTGCTTCACATATACTGAATTTTGTATTACGTGACGTCAATGAATGACGAAGGTATGTCACAGGTGGAAACACAATATTCATGCGATGCGTGTCATGTGAGAACATGACTACATGCTACAGTCAAGGCGCCAATACATTTCGACGTGATGCGGTGCGCGTGCTTGCCGGCGTTTATTTCGTCCCGTCACACCGGTGTTGCCACGCTAGGCGCGGTCCTGCCATATACTGTCAAGACCGGCGCATGTCAGTAATTTTTTTTTGTGTGTGTGTGAACCCTTTTTCTGCAAGCTGCAGGCAATTTCAGCGTTTTGATCTACGTATAATATTTGTGGCCACCCAAGTCTGCGTGCTCGCGAAATCATCATCCTGACGTTTAAAACTGCCCATTCACGCTTTCAAAACTAGCGAAACGGGTTGATCTAGCAGACGCGCCCTGCCTTACGCCGGTTTATAACGCGTCAACATTTTGCCTTCGCCCCCCGCCCAAAGAGTGTAGCGCCGATGAGTGTGCACGCGCTTATGAGTAGATTTTCAAGCGTGGAATTAGACAATTTTATCTATTTAAGAATACTTCACACTTTTTGTGTGATTCTTAAAGAGAAAGCTAGAGAAAAGTGAGCCCCGTAACTGTCTGCACCAGAGTGCGACACCTCAACAGTAGCTCACAAGGAATGGGGGTGAGGAGCAATGAAAAGGATAAGATTAAAAGGTAAATACATAGAGAGAGGAAGGAGAGAGTGAGGCGAAGGAACAGCGATTGACAGAAAACGACGGAAGTAAAGAGGCGATAGAAAAGATGGACGCGGTCGTAACAGTGCGATGACAGGGCACCACTCAGCGTGAGCTCTTGTCGGCGGCAGGAAATGGCGTAGGGCGAGCCAGTCGGCCAGAGCTGCGCTGTCGTCGGAGATCATGGGAACGACCAGTCGGCACGAAATCCAGAGAGCGAGCCTTCACGCTCCTCTGTCACACTGTTTGTGCAATCTAAAAGCGTTTATGTAGATGAAGTTGGTGGGTTGCGGGAATACTGTGTTTGAATTGAATGTTTGGAGTGTGAAAGGCTAGTGTGTCAGGTCTCAATGCCTTTAGTTGAATAAGCACTTGTTTGTTTGTCTGTTCCTCATCGGGACAAAAAAATATGAGCTGAAGCAGACCATGGCCCTACAAAATCAGCAAAAACGTTTTGCCCACGTAAAATAGTAGCAATGCCAAATAACTGATTTTGTATTGTCTGTACCTTCAAGCAACCTTTCACCTGGTGGCAAGCCTTTCTTTGCGCATATGCGTGTGTATTTACGCAGTAGACATTGCAGAGTCAAGCCCACATCTCGTCCCAGATATTTTACGGAATCTAACACAGCTGCATTTGTTTTTCTCCCCGGGGTGGCTTTGACAATGAAACCTCACATGGAACGACTCATCTGGGGTCGTGTTTTTTTTGTAATTTTATTAACTTGTTTTTTGCTCCGTGTTTTGCTTCCTGCTGTGCGCAGAATTGATTAAAATTTTTTCGTTGAATTATACTGCGTGAACCTTTCTTAGAAGAGCAAATTCTCTTCGGCGAGCTCGAGTAAACTGCATCATTCTGGCAGGAATAAACATAAATCATGCCCACCGCATGGAGTGTCTTTGCTGAAGTCCCTGAACAGAAGGAACGGAAGGCAGCCAGTAAGTAAGTGAGGATTTATCAGAGCTCTCAACAAACATTGAAAAAAAAACATCAATGGATGCATTAAAAGCCAATTTTTAATAAGAGCTTTATTATAACACTTTATTCCAACAAAAAGTTTACTGACGCAGCCTCTCTGGTTGTAGTCTCATTTCAGGTTCTAGAGCTGTATAGATACCTCAGATTTGTTTGAAATTGCATTAAGTAACATTGAAACATACCTTTACATATGGGATACAGGGAGGTGGTGGGAGGTGTAAAAAAGGCATGGCTATGGATAAAAGGTTAAAACGTGAGCTTGTTGTCTTGGATTCATTGAAAAACAGCGCGGGTGAATGAGAGAAGAAGCTCAACACCACAGAGTGCACTGTACGGTTGGCTTTAAATAGATGTACGCTAGTAAAGACGGTTACACACTAAAACACACGTCAGGCAGGTAAATTCACTCTGGAATAGATTTGAGCCCAAAAATCTAAGACACAAGAAGAGAGGAGTACAACACGAGCGCTCACGATTCTCTTCTCTTCTTGATGGATGATTGATTAGCGGGTTTTAACGTTCCAAAACCACCATATGATTATGAGAGATACCGTGGCGGTCTCCGGAAATTTCGACAACCCGCGGTTTTTTAATGTGCACCCATCTTTGAGCACCTGGGCCTACAGCATTTTCTCCTCTATTGAAAATGCAGCCAATGCAGCTGGCAATCGATTTCGCGACCTGCGGGTCAGCAGCCGAGTACCTCAGCTACTAGACCACCACGGTGGGGTGTCTTCTCTTTTTGCACCTTGTCAATTTACACTTAAATGTATTCCAAAATCACTCAATGTAAAGAATGAAGTAGTTTCTTCATTTACACTAGTTAAATCGCCATGCTTCAGAGATTTTGAAATGTACTTTGGTTGCTGATTATTGATACATGCAGTGCAACTCTTTCTGTGATGTGAGCTTATTAGAGTACTTTGAGAACAAAATGGTTGTGGTTCAAAACACAGTATAGTGGCCGGAGTACTGGACGCAGACAGGTGTTATAAAACCAATAATAGCACGTGTTTTGCATTGGTCACGCTAAAGGACCCACGCGCTTTCTTAAAGTAGCAGTAAGATCACAACCTGCAGAGTTCAATTTCTATGTAGAGGACAAGCTGTACATAAACTTCAAGTTACGCAGATTTTAAACACACGCAAACAACGAAAATATATTTCTCCTGCGTAATGACTGCTCTTGAAATACTCAGAAACTGCCTTGGAAAGCCACGCATTTTACTTTAACGTTTAGCGTACTCTGGGATTGCTAGCTGTTTTCTCTGTCATTTGAAGCTTGCTATGCAGCCTACGCCACATGTGTCAGTAATTGACCGGTTCAAGCGACTTTTAAAGCAGTTTCATACCCCGCCGCGGTGGTCTAGTGGCCAAGGCACTCGGCTGCTGACCCGCAGGTCGCGGGTTCGCATCCCGGCTGCGGCGGCTGCATTTCCGATGGAGGCGGAAATGTTGTAGGCCCGTGTGCTCAGATTTGGGTGCACGTTAAAGAACCCCAGGTGGTCGAAATTTCCGGAGCCTTCCACTACGGCGTCTCTCATAATCATATAGTGGTGTTGGGACGTTGAACCCCACATAGCAAAGCAGTTTCAGGCATCTGCAGAATGTACACGAGCTAGCAGAGCATTTTGTGCTAGGGCTGCTCCTTAGACCCTTCAGCGGGTGCATGCGCAGTTGTGACTCAATTGTAAAATATAGAAATGTTGGCTTTGATGCATAGGCCCGACTGGTCATGACATGAATAACGTGAAGATGCCGTCATGTACGTAGTGAAATGCTTCCTGAAGTGAGTGTGAGTGAGAATTTATTAGAAGGCAGAGAGGTCGGCCTTAGCCAGTTCGCTCTAACCTGCTACTCTACACAGGGGATAAGAGAAGTAGGAAGGAAAGGGTGATGAAGGATGAAGGGGGAAGGAATAGCTTGTGCGTATGTACAGTAGCCACTTAGCATAGCACCGTGCAGTCTATTATCTAGTCCAGTGCTTTTGATAAAGTCTAAAACAGCCCTTGTAACAGTGAAGACACGCATGACACATACCCGTATACCACTATAGTCGTGGTATGTGTGTACCGCGGGCGCAGACATCGGTACGTCGAGAGCACACATTGATAATTTAGGTGCAAGAGCGTTAAAAAAATTTGACATTGGCAGCGTTGACTCCACAAATGCAATGACTAAATGTAGTCTCCACAGGAAAACAATGCCAGCATTCTGCGGTGCCATCAATTACTCTGGTACACACTGTAAACAAAAATATACACAGCTGGGAGGAATCGCGGTAAGAGGCTCCCACTCTGTTCCGGTGAATTCACACAAGCTGGAATGTACCAGAATATTTACATTTGTTTTTTACCGCTTTCCTCCGGTGGTTGACGGAAGAAGAAAACTGGAGAAAAATTCGGCAAATCCCACGTACCAGCGAATCATGTGGAGGGAAGGTGACCGTGTTGTAGTTTTTTATTGAATGGCATGTCATGAAATGACGCTAAATATATGTACAACTGCTCCGCGCAGAGACATGTGTTGAAGAGATGCAGATACTTATATAACCAGTTGTTTGCACTTGCGCAACAATGCCAACTGGAGCATGTGTATTACCAACACCAGGAGTTGATATGAAGCGCTGATGCTCGCGAACATGCTGGCCCTGGACACTGCTATATAAATCAACTTCAGCGCATGGCAATTAACCACAATGAACGTTAACCTGACGTGACGGCTGTATTAAAAAGTACATATGTAATGTTTGTAAAATTAGGTAACCACTATTGACGTTTCACAAAGATTAGCGTCTACTTGAAAAGTAATTACGAGACCTGGCATGGCTTTGTGCCCAAACGATTCGTTGACATGCAGAATGCTTGGGTTCGGTTCCTGCTGAAATCCTGAAATGTATTATTTGCATACGTCGAGGGGGCAGCGCTGCCTATGTCAGATTTCAGGGGCGAAGCTCCTTATAGCGGCACCCGTTCGTCCCTCGTAGTAGTAGTAGTAGTAGTCGTAGTGTGTAAGCAGTCTTACATTTTGAACTCCAAGGTGGGGCTGGTGGGAGATTTCTTGTGTACGTCGTTAAACAATAAAAAAAATGCCCGCATATTCACGGAGTCAATGATTGGGACTGGGGCGAAGCATCCGTCTGTCCATCCATTCTTGATTCCGCCCGTCCATGCAGGCGTCCGCGCGGCCGCCCGTGTGTCCAACCGCCCATCCGTGCGTGCGTCTGTTCGTGCGTCTGTTCGTGCGTCTGTTCGTGCGTTGGTCCCTGCGTTCATCCATGCATCCGATCCTGCGTCCGTTCATGCGTCCGTCCGTTCGTGCAGCCATCCGTGCGTCCATCTATGCATCTGTCTGTGTGTCCGTTCGTCCACCTATTCAACACTCCAAGTACTACCATCTCACATCTTTTCATCATTTATTCCTCATATAGAAGCCCCGTCATCCAGTGTACATTTCAAGGACTGAACGAGAGGAGGTACACGCATACTTTTTTACGGCTTACGCTTCCTGTCTACTTCCCACCTTTAACCACCTCGAGTTTTTGGTTTATACTAGTTCACTATATTCATGGCACTGCGGCCCAACGCTCATTAAACCTTTCTAAAACCAAGGAGGTTACACCCAGCAAGTATAACGTAGCAACCCTTTCTTGTCAGATAGTGCTCGATGTACATGTCAATGGTTTCTAAGGGGTAATGAGAGACAGGAGAATTCGGCTTTTTGTTAATGCGCATGCTGCGATATTTTTTTATTGTTCAACAACACACAGAAGAAATCTCCCATCGGCACCACCTTCGAGGTCAAAATCTAAGACTGCTTACACACTGCGATTACTACTACTACTACAACGAAGACGAACGGGTGCCGCTTTAAAGAGCTTCGCCCCTAAAGTACCTGGTCGGAATCGGCAAAAACCCTCTCGGAAGTCTATGACCATCCTGCTGTCCACCTCCTTCATGCTGAACAGCACTTGCGTGGCAGAGTACAGAGAACAGATGAGACTTTCACGAACTCCATCGAAGATGTGCTCTTCCTATGCAAGCTCGTAAACTCGACTCTGGATGAGGTTGGCAAGATCAAGAACATCGTGAAAGGAATCGACGACGATGCATTCCAAATGCTTTCTGCGAAGATTCCCCAGACGGTTGCCGAGGTGATTCAGCTCTGCCAAAGCTATGATGAGCTGCATAGGCAGCGCGCTTCCACACGTTGTGCCTGCTCAAGACACTGCGGACCTCTCATGCCTCAACTGTCGCCATTGCACCACCGACCACTGTGCTTTGATATAAAGCAATTCATACGCGAGGAGGTCGCGCGGCAGCCATCTATAATCACAAGAACTACCGAGCCGATGGCACCCTTGTCGCCAGCGCTTCGCCAGGTCATTGAATCGCAAATTGTCGAAGCATTGCCGCAGAGCTCAGGCTCCATCTGTTACCGTACCACTAACGTATGCAGCCTTTGTTGCTCGGCCAGGTGCTCCATCGTCTCCGGCTATCCATGAAGCTACTCGCAACGTTTATTCGTCGACGCCACCTGCCCGCCCGTTGACCGTCCCGTCTTCGGCTGTATACGAAACAACTCAGAACGTTTATATCACGCCGCCCTCTGCACGGCCATTGACGGTACCTTATTCAGCGAACAGTGCCCCTACCGTCAGCCAATGGTGCACTCCAGATAATCGGCCATTATGCTTTTCATGTGGCAAACCAGGCCACATTCCTCGTCACTGCCGCCATCGCAGCTTCGCTTCTCGTGACATAGCAAAGGCCTCACACTACATGCTATTTCAGCCACGATATCCCATTCCAGCCGATCCACCTCCACACGTACGTCCCGGTCACCGACCATAGGGCTCAAGCCGTTCGCCTTCTCCTCAACGCCGATCAATTTCTCTAATGTTACGTCACAACAGCCCACAGCAAGTGGAATACTGACGGGCACAGTTCTGGAGACAAGAACATTGTTGGTAGCGAAAATTTTAAGACCTACCTGCTGTCCCCTGAAGGAAATCGAACTCTATATTGATGGAATCAATATGCGCGGACTTGTTGAGACTGGAGCTGTCGTATCTGTAATTAGCGAGAAACTGTGCCGAAACTTGACGAAAGTGACCACTCAACTTACCGACCTATCTTCGCAGACGGCGACTTCCCACCATGTTCAGCCTTCAGCTTTGTGCTCTGCACGCGTCGTCAATCAAGGTGCGATGTACTATCGGCATCAAATCAAACGCGAACAGCGGAGCGCGTGTCACAAGCCTTATCAATGGCATAGTGCGCACCGTCCACCAGTCATTGGCACAGACAGGCCCCCACATCCGGTGTGGAAGCACTGCACGATCCCTCTATAGTGCAATATTTCTGCTTGTGTTCTAGGTATGGTATCTGAAAAGAACAACATTTAAAAAATACAGAGTTTAAACTGCTGGAGCCGAAGGCGAGTATTGTAGCACGGATTGTCATCACGGAATCAATCATACCGAAATGCCTGCAAAATTCCATTTATAGCAGGCAAAGGTCAGTTCATAACGCTGGCAATTTCATGTTGTTTCACTTCGTGCTGGTAAAGCGAAACAGTTTTCGCGCGCTCTTCCGAAAAAACACTGGGCATTTGCAGTTAAAATGAAGACTTTTCGGGTGGTTCCCTGAAAGAAGGGTGTATAGGGGAAGCAGCCCTGGCGAACGAGATAAGATAGTTGTTTGAAAACCAACTGCAAACCAATTATATATATATTTTTGTTTTATCGTGCCAGGATATCGATTCCGCTTTGACGCTGAAGTAAAAGCAAGGAATTGCGAGTGATACGATTACAAGCGCTTGGCACGCCCACGATTTCCAGCATTGTCACTATACGAAAACTATAGCAGAAATGGAGATAACGCACTCTAGGTGAATCGTTCAGTGCTGCCAAACCGAGTGTTCATGCCTGTCAATGGAGATGACTGGACGGCCAAAACTATACTGTTTCTAATGCTTGAAACACGTGCTCCGCTGTTCGGGTTTCATTGGACACCGATAGTACGTCGTCTCACTTGTAGTTTTGTTCTGTTCTTCGCATGAAGTTATCCTTGGGTGGGACTTCCATCAAATTCTGCTTTGGTCAACTGTTCTCGTTCCGAACTCGCGTTATCTGTGCCGTGCTATGAACCTGACAATGGCGCTTCGTGTAGAGTGTTTGCTGCTTCTGACGTTGACATTGCTCCTTTTTCAGCTGTTGTTGTCCCGGTGTCATATGCCTCTCCTTCAAAATCACTTGTGTTATTTATGCCATCGGTAACATCTTCCTGCCGCCTACATTTCATGCTTCCGTTTGCCGTCATCATTTTGCGCAACGGTCACGCTGCCATTTATGTGTGCAACTCTTCAGACAGCCCATCATCCCTACTACGTGGAGAATGCCTGGGAAGCTCCGAACTTTACGAGTGCGTTCTTCCAGCCACTATACCCTATTCTACGGTTTCACTCCCAATTTGAGCTGTCATTCCTTTCAACGCGCCTAATGATGTTCTAGACGTCTTCTCGGATGTCATCGACTCTGAGGTCGCACCAACTCAACGCCAAGAGATCATTAATCTTCTACTATGTTTTCGCTTTCCATTCGATCGTAACCAGTCAGGTTTAGGCCGAACCTCCGCGGTCGTCCACCGTATTGACACTGGTCAACAAGCCCCGCTAAGACAGCGTCCGTACCGTGTGTTATCTACTGGACGCCGTGTCATCGACGAACAAGTGGATGGCATGTTGAAACATAGCATCATCGAGCTCTCCAACCGTCCCTGAGCTTTAGCGGTTGTTCTCGTCAAGAAAAAAGACAGATCAATCTGGTTCTGCGCTGACTATTGCCCACTCAAGAAGATAACGCGCAAAGACGTACACCCTCTGCCTCGCATCGATGATGCTTTGGACTGCCTACAAAGACAAGAGTTTTTTTCTTCGTTATATTTACGCTCCGTCAGGTTGATTGATTGATTTGTGGGGTTTAACGTCCCAAAACCACCACTTGATCATGAGAGACGCCGTAGTGGAGGGCTCCGGAAATTTCGACCACGGGGGTTCTTTCACGTGCACCCAAGTCTGAGTACACGGGCCTACAACATTTCCGCCTCCATCGGAAATGCAGCCGCCGCAGCCGGGAATCCAACCCGCGACCTGCGGGTCAGCAGCCAAGTACCTTAGCCACTAGACCACCACGGCGGGGCACGCTCCGTCAGGTGCCCGTAGTAGAGGGTGACTGCCCAAATACAGTCTCTCTAACACTGGATGGACTATATGAATTCACCGTTATGCCCTTTGGCCTCTGCAATGCGCCTGCCACTTTCGAAAGGATGATGGATACCATTCTGCGAAGTCTGAAATCGAAAACGTGTCTCTGTTATTTGTAAGATATTGTGGTGTCTTCAAGCAACTTTGGTGCCTACTTCAGCCACTTCGAAGAAATTCTTACGTGCCTTTCCACGGCGGGACTTCAACTTAACTTGAAGAAATGCCAATTCGATATCCGTGTTATCTACTGTTCTGGCCGGAATCATTCCGACGCCGATGGCCTGTCACGCTCGCCGTTGGTTTCAGAGCCTCTCTGCTCGCCTATCTACACCAGTGCTGCCTTGGCCATCAGCATTTTGGACATGCTTTCTGAGCAACGCAAGGACGCTTGGATTTCTTTCATTTTGGACATTCTCTCAAACCGGACACCCACTTCAGTTTCCAGGACGCTTCGCCGCCAAGCACAACACTTCACTATTCAGGATAACCTGCTTTACCGCCGAAACTACAGCTTGATCGGCCATTAGTGGTTGCTTGTCATTTTCCGACATCTCCGCTTTGACATCTGCGCCATGTTCCACGATGATCCGCAATGTGGCCACGCCGGTGTGTTAAACACATGCACCCGCTTGCAGCTGCGATACTACGGGCGCGGTATGTACCGTTTCGTTCGCCGTTACGTAAGGTCTTGCCTTACGTTCCAGCGACGCAAAGTGCCCGCTCAACATACCACAGGTCCTTTGCAGGTGTTTCCATGTCCAACACGAGCTTTCAATTTTGTCAGAATAGATCTTTAAGGTTCACTTTCCCATACACCGAGTAGCTACCGCTGGGTCAGTGTCGCTATCGACCACCTAACGCGGTACGCTGAAACAACTGCGTCGCTTTCTGTTACCGCAAAAGATGTTGCATGTTTTATACTGCAAAACCTGGTTTTAAGGCATGGAACACCTCAGGAATTACGAAGCGACCGCGGCTTCGTTTTTCTCTCCGACGCCATCAAAGCGTTGTCCGGCGAGTGTCGCATCATACACCGCACTACCACACCCTATTACCCGCGATATGATGCGATGACATACCATTTTAATCGTACACTTGGTGATATGCTGGTCATGCACTTTTGATTCGACCAGTGAAATTGGGATAGCATACTGCCTTTTGTGGCAAACGCCTACAACACTGCAATGCAAAGCACCACTGGATCTTCGCCTTTCTTTCTTCTTTATGGACGCGAACCATCATCAACAATGGATACTGTTCTTCCTTATTGACTGGACCCTTCAGAGTTGACGACCGTTTCACGAGCAGCAGCACATGCTGAAGAATGTCGGAACCTTGCTTGGGCGTTGACTTCACACGACCAGACGCTCCAAAAACATCGCCACGACGCGTCAACCTATGAACATTGCTCCTAACTCATTGGTGTGGCTATGAATTCCTGCTATTCCTCCGGAACCTTCCCGTAAGCTTTCGTCCAGGTGCCATGGTCCCTATTGGGTAGTACGCGAAACATGCCCTGTCAACTACCTCATCGAGCCGCTAAACGCATCTCCGGACAAGCGACATCGAGGACAAGAAATCGTACACGTGTCTCGGCTCAAGCCGTACCATGACCCTTCTGTTTACACCTGTCCTCGCCGCCCGGGGGTGATTGTAAGGATAGCAGTGGACACGGAGCTCGAGTGCAGAATAGAGAAGAAGCGCTGCGATCGCAAGCTTGCATTTAGTTAGCCCTCAAAGCTCTGTTCTATCACCCATGCATTGTAATGTTTTGTTAACTTCAATGCCACTGAGTGATAAGGTACAAGTATATGTATATGCAGATGATATTGCGTTTTTTGCATCTGACTGTGATATTCATTCACTACATTCAACGTTACAGTTTTATTTGGCAGCATTGGAACCTTGGTTTCAGAAAAATCATATGAAACTAAACGTAACTAAAAGTGTTGTAGTAGTTTTTCTATTGGACGTACCAGTTAATATTTCTCTTCAGTACCATCAAAAAAATTATTTTTAGGTTAACTGTATTAAATAGCTGGGTGTATTGTACGATCAAAAACTTAACTGGCGTGATCACATCGAACATATTAAAATTAAGGCTACACACGCTGTTGGAATGATAGGTAGGCTCGGCCGGCTCTGTTCCGGTCTTCGCAGAGATACGCTGATCATGAATTATCGCATGTACGTTCGTCCGATTCTTGAATTCAGATGTGTACTATTTTCATGCGGTCGAGCATACAAAATAAACCCCTTGGTTCTATTAGAGCGCGAAGCTCTTCAATGTTGTTTAGGTGTCCTAAATTCACAGCCAACAATGTTTTGTATCAAGAAGCTCGGATACCCACTCTTGCATGCAGTCGGATACCCACTCTTGCATTCTAAGAGTTAAAACCTATTTAAAATTTTCTGAATTCACTTTAAGAAGGCCACAGTTCACATTTTTTGCTGAGCCCGGTGTATATAAACCCCAAGTGCTATTTGTTCAAACACTTCTACGTGCATTAAATGCTAATATATGCGAAATCATACCATCTGACAAACCAATCAGCCAAGTGCAAACAAGGAGGAGGAAGCAACAAAAGGGAGAAGGCAGGGAGGTTAACCAGAAAGACATCCGGTTGGCTACCCTACATCATCATCATCATCATCATCATCAGCCTGACTACGTCCACTGCAGGACAAAGGCCTCTCCCATGTTCCGCCAGTTAACCTGGTCCTGTGCTTGCTGCTGCCAATTTATACCCGCAAACTTCTTAATCTCATCTGCCCACCTAATCTTCTGTCTCCCCCTAACCCGCTTCCCTTCTCTAAGAATCCAGTCAGTTACCCTTAAAGACCAGCGGCTATCCTGTCTACGTGCTACATGCCCTGCCGATGTCCATTTCTTCTTCTTGATTTCAGCTATGATATCATTAACCCCCGTTTGTTCCCTAATCCATTCTGCTCTCTTCTCGTCTCTTAAGGTTACACCTACCATTGTTCTTTCCATTGCTCACTGCGTCGTCCTCAATTTAAGCTGAACCCTCTTTGTAAGTCTCCAGGTTTCTGCTCTGTAGCTAAGTACCGGCCAGATACAGCTGTTATATACCTTCCTCTTGAGGAATAGTGGCAATCTACCTGTCATAATTTGGGAGTGCTTGCCGAATGTGCTCCACCCCATTCTTATTCCTCTAGTTACTTCAATCTCGTGGTTCGGCTCTGCGGTTATTACCTGCCCTGAGTAGACATAGTCTTTTACAACTTCAAGTGCACTATTACCTATCTCGAAGCGCTGCTCCTTGCCGAGGTTGTTGTACATTACTTTCGTTTTCTGCAGATTAATTTTAAGACCCACCTTTCTGCTCTCCTTGTCTAACTCCGTAATCATGAGTTGCAATTCGTCCACTGAGTTACTCAGCAATGCAATGTCATCGGCGAAGCGCAGGTTACTAAGGTATTCTCCATTGACTCTTATCCCTAACTGTTCCCATTCTAGGCTTCTGAAAACCTCCTGTAAGCACGCGGTAAATAGCATTGGGGAAATTGTGTCCCCCTGCCTTACACCCTTCTTGATTGGTATTCTGTTGCTTTCTTTATGAAGCACTCTGGTAGCAGTTGATCCCCTGTAAATTTCTTCCAGAATGTTTATATATACTTCATCTACGCCCTGATTCCGCAGTGTTTGCATGACGGCTGATACTTCTACTGAATCAAACGCCTTCTCGTAATCTATGAAGGCTATGTATAGTGGTTGGTTATACTCTGAGCATTTCTCTATTACCTGATTGATAGTATGAATGTGGTCAATTGTTGAGTAGCCTGTTCGAAATCCTGCTTGTTCCTTTGGTTGATTGAATTCTAATGTTTTCTTTATTCTGTTAGCAATTACCTTTGTAAATAGCTTGTATACTACAGAGAGCAAGCTGATCGGCCTGTAATTCTTCAAGTCCTTGTCATCTCCTTTCTTATGTATTAAGATGATGTTAGCGTTCTTCCAAGACTCTGGTACTCTTCCCGTCAGGAGACACCTCGTAAACAGGGTGGCTAGTTTTTCTAACACAATCTGTCCTCCATCTTTCAGCAGATCTGATGTTACCTGATCCTCACCAGCAGCTTTGCCTCTTTGCATGCTCTCCAAAGCTTTTCTGACTTCTTCTATCATTACTGGTGGGGTGTAATCTGGGTTACTGCTAGTTCTTATAGTATTAAGGTCGTGGTTGTCTCGGCTACTGTACAGATCTCTGTAAAACTCCTCCGCTATTTTAACTATCCTATCCATATTGGTAGTTATTTTGCCTTCTTTGTCCCTTAGTGCATACATCCGACTTTTGCCTATCCCAAGTTTCCTCTTCACTGCTTTGACGCTTTCTCCGTTTTTCAGAGCGTGTTCGATTCTCTCCATGTTATACCTTCTTACATCGCATACCTTACGTCTATTAATAAACTTTGAAAGCTCTGCCAGTTCTATTTTGTCTGTTGTACTTGACACTTTCATAATTTGACGCTTCTTAATTAGGTTCTTCGTTCCCTGGGAAAGCTTGCCAGTGTCCTGTCTTACTACCCTGCCTCCAACTTCCACTGCACACTCCGTAATGATACTCGTCAGATTATCATTCATTGTATCTACGCTAAAGTTGGTTTCCTCACTAAGAGCCGAGTACCTGTTCTGCAGCGACACTCTGAATTCCTGTACTTTCCCTCTCAGTGCTAGCTGATTGATTGGCTTCTTGCGTATCAGTTTCTGTCGTTCCTTCTTCAAGTCTAGGCGAATTCGAGACCGTGCCATTCTATGGTCACTGCATCGTACCTTGCCAATCACTTCCACATCCTGCACGATTCCAGGGTGTGCACTCATTATAAAGTCTATTTTGTTCTTATTTTCGCCATTAGGGCTCCTCCATGTACACTTGCGGTTTTCTCGTTTTCGGTAGAAGGTATTCAAAATCCGTAAATTATTGCGTTCTGCGAATTCTACTAGTAGCTCTCCTCTGGCGTTTCTAGTACCGATGTTATAACCTCCTACTGCCTGGTCTCCAGCCTGCTTCTTCCCTACCTTTGCATTAAAGTCGCCCATCACTATAGTATACTGTGTTTTTACCTTACTCATTGCCGATTCCACGTCTTCATAGAAGCTTTCAACTGAAGCGTCATCATGGCTGGATGTAGGCGCGTAAGCATGTACTACCTTCATCTTGTATCTTTTATTCAGTTTAATTACGATACCTACCACGCTTTCATTATTGCTATAGTATTCCTCTATGTTGCCAGCTATGTTTCTGTGAAATAGGAACCCCACTCCCAGTTCTCTTCTGTCTGCCAAGCTCCTGTAGCAAAGGACGTGCCCATTCTGTAGCACCGTATAGGCATCATCTGTCCTCCTGACCTCACTAAGGCCTATTATATCCCATTTAACACTCTCTAGTTCCTCGAATAGTACAGCTAGACTTCCCTCACTAGATAAGGTTCTAGTGTTAAACGTTGCCAAGTTCAGGTTCCAATGGCAGCCTGTCCGCTATTGGCTACCCTACACTGGGGGATTAAGGAAGAGGACCAGAAAGACGAGAAAGAGGGAAGAGGGGGAAAAAGGGTGGGGGAGAGACTGACAGCGATTTCACTGCAGAGTGTATAACTCTACCGCATGTTAGAGGCGTTCACACAAGCGTGTCTTTCTCAGGAAACACAGCAGGGCTTTCACTGCCTTGTGGGCTGTCGAGGCATGTGGACGTTGCTGTAATAGCACCTGCACAGAAAGAAAATTTGACAATACCTTACCAACAAATGCTAAACACTTGCCCTTTAAATATTTGATTGGCTTAATAGAAGAACACCTGTCTCAATTAGGTACTAATATAGTAATTGCAATGGATGCAACGGAGTGGCGAGAAAGCCGGTGTGGGTATTTTTTCTCTCTCATTATTCTGGTCTTTTTCCTTACGCCTCCCAGATTATGCACGAACGCTTGAAGCGGACTTAACGGCCATTATACTAGCTCTTCGTAAACCTCCCGCGACTCATTCGACAGCTGTGATAGTGACTGACTTGTATACCATATGTTTATTTTTATCATCGTCGTCGGCATCTGCAGTACTAGAAACTTTTGAACCAATAATCCCAGCAAACATTCGTCTAGTACGAATGATTGGAGTGCCAGTCCACTTTAGTATACTTATAAAAGAGATGGCTGACTCACTCGCGCGAGCATTCCTTGGTCTTCCGATTGTGCCAATCATGCCTCTTACAGCTTATGTAACAGCAGCAAGGTTCAGAAAACTCTCCCTTGACTCATAAAAAGTACGATACCGAATCCAGATTTCTCACACCTGCACTTCGCGTCAAATAATAAGCGGTGTCCCACGCGTAAATTGTAAGTCCTCATAACAAAATTGCGTTGACGTGTACCTCCCCTTATTTTCTACTCAAACCGGTCTGCTCTGGTGCCCACCCCTCTGTGCTCAAGTTGTAATGAAGCTGAAAATATCGACCACTTTCTTCTCACAAGTTACCGTTTTAAAAATCAAAGAAATGTTCTATATAAATTTCATTTAAAAAGCTAGGAATATCACTTGTAACTCCTAATGTTTTGTCCTTCGGGGCTGCTTCATTAGGACTCAGCGACAGGAACATCTGTGGGGCTCTCGGCGAATTTCTATGTAACACTATAAGATCACCTTGCTGAGTCATTGATCAGCTCACCAGATTTACTGGCCAATCTAACATTTATTATTGAACTAATATACTTTTATGCCTTAACCTTCGGAAGAACTTCATATAAGAATTACACCTCAGTTATTCAACATCTATTCTTTCTCTTCTTTCACCCTTTTTTCACATTGTGCCAAATTAATCCCACCAAGTAAAAACAAAGTAATCATATTTCCTATTACATTAACCACCAGCTTCTTGCATAATCCCTTTAGTGAGTGAGAGCCACAAAAAAGGATCAAGCAAGTTAGCCCTTGCACTAAATAAATCTCTCGTTCGCCGAGTCGACTCCTTTTTGTTCAACACCCCGTTTCAGATGTTGTATCTCATTGTTCATGCTCTGAGTGGGTGCATCAGGGTGCTGGGGTCCCGTCAGGAAGCGTACATCTGCGTTTAGCCCTTGTATCCGAGACATGCGCTTGTCTGAAATGAAGAGCAGATTTATTGATTTTATTGATTTAGTGATTTATTGATATTTGTTAAGGCATTTCTGGAATTATTCACTGTATACTTAAGTTCGACGCTTCAAAGTCATTCGACACGAATGATTTCGATAGACAGAAAATAGGTGTTATTATTTATTTATTTATTTATTCATAATACCCCTAAAGGCCCTCGTGAGAGGGTATTACATAGGGGGGTTACATGAGCAAAATTACAAACAATAAACGTCAAAAACAAAAAAGGTCAAAAATTCAAATTAAATACAGACTAAGGTTGATATATATGTTATAACAAGTAATTGGTAAAGACAGCAAAAATAGAGAAAAGAATAGGCAACAAATCATTGGAATACAGATAAGTACACAGAGAACAACCTATGAAAATGCAAGAAAAAATAATCAATACACTTGAAAAAAAAAAGCGTACACTCAAAAACGAAAAAAAAATATACACTCACTCATCACACCTCAAATAAGCTGAATCAAGGTAAAAATACTACACGTGTGCTCTGCACGTTATAGAAAAGAGGGAAAAACAAGTAAAAGAGCAAAAGTTGGATGATGTCAGTATTTTGAATTAGTTCTTGAAATTTCGTGGCATTTTTTTCTAAGGCAATGTGTGATGGTAGATTATTCCAATCGATTGTGGTACGCGGAATGAATGACTTGGAAAAAGCAGATGACTTACAGTTTAAGCGTTTAACTTTGTAGGGGTGATCGCGGCGAGGAAAAATAACGGCAGGTGGCTCGAAGAAATCGCTGTGAAGTGACACGTGGTGATAAAGTTTATGGAAAAGTGATAGGCGTGCAAGTTTGCGACGATGGAATAGTTCGGGTAGCTCTGCTCGGCGTTTTAGGGCTGTGACGCTGGAATGACGTGAATAATCTGAAAATATGAAGCGAGCGGCACGATTTTGCAGTGACTGCCAATGGCTGCTAATGGTGATCGCAGCCTGCGCGTTAACTGAAAGCCGAATGCTCCTGTCTCTCATTCCCCATTAGCAGCCATTGACGTGTACATTGAGCACTATTTTCTATTGTTCAACAACGCACAGAAGAAGTCTCTCACCGGCACCACCTTGAAGGTCAAAATGTTATACTTGTTACATACTACGGGAGACGAACGGGTGCCGCTATAAGGAGTTTCGCCCCTAAAAGAAACAAGTGCTCAAGGCCACGACGCGCGTGCGACGTTTTACTGTGGCCCTGCCATCCCACCCCGCTTAGCTTGTAGTGCTTTCGTTGGGACGAAAGAAGCTTGATTGATTGATATGTGAGGTTTAACGTCCCAAAACCACCATATGATTATGAGAGACGCCGTACTGGAGGGCTCCGGAAATTTCGACCACCTGGGGTTCTTTAACGCGCACCCAAATCTGAGCACACGGGCCTACAACATTTTTGCCTCCATCGGAAATGCAGCCGCCGCAGCCGGGATTCGAACCCGCGACCTGCAGGTCAGCAGCCGAGTACCTTAGCCACTAAACCACCACGGCCGGGCTTCTTGGTGGAGGTGCTGGACGCTAGCGTAGTTGTGGCATTGCACGTACACGTCCGCTTCAGCTACGGGAGGAGCGGTGTTCGATCCCCTGTGCCGGACGGCCACCCACCGGTAGCTAAACAGGTACAGGCGGGCTTCGAGGGGCTGTGACGCGTCGCCCCAGTGGTGAAGCTTACTCTGCCTGGATACTTTCAGCACGCTGCGTGGGGACCCCGGGACGAAAGAAGAGAAAATGCAATTGCAGCATGCGACAAACCTTTGTATCTCCAGTTACACTGAACGGATTCTTAAACTTTTTGCTGCGTTCCATTCGTGACGCAATAATCTTTTCCAGTGAATATATTTTGTTGTTACCTGAAAAAGCGTTTCAGAACTTTTTAAATTCTGGTATCTCACAGCAGTCTCGTCTAAAGTACCCTATACTTCACATTAAAAAAGATGATTCTTCTACACAAAGTAACTTCGGCTAGGTGAATCATTTTTTCCTTTCATCAAATTACAAACAAAACTTTAATAATAAATTTTCTTGATCAATGAACACTCTACGAGTGTTATGACGTCAGTGCCCATGGTCCCGCGTTGCTCGACTCTAGAAATACGTCAGCGAATTTTCTTATGAATTGAGCACACCTCTGTTTTCGGTAGAACTGACGTCTATCGTTGATCACATCTGGCGACGTTGTGACAAATTATAAGCTATCTTTCAGGTGTCAAAGTATCGTGAATAAGGCCCAAAAGGGCAAGTAAATGACACAGATATCACATACAATCGGCACACAGCTGGTGTACAAAAAGATGTCGATGAGCGTTTTAAAGCTTGGCACAATGCCCGAGAATGCGCTATAGCGTCGTCCAAACTCTACACAATGAGCAATGACAATTCCATATTTCCAGGATGGAGTTTGTAAGATGAAAACCTTAGATTATCTCCTTGACTTGATCATTCACCGTTTGTTTTAAGACGAGTGACGCAAAAACCGGCATGACATGATGACTTCATCACACGTCACCTATCGCCGAAAGTTGTGACAATAACATGACCTGTTTCGAGATGACGTTGGATGAACTCGTCACTTGATCCTGGGTAAGCTGATCATAAGCGCAGTGCAAACACTGGGGCAATGCGGGGATCATGGATTTCCTCTTATTCCGGATACAGTGAAAAAAAGCAGTTGCTCTCTCAGTCACAGGAATCGGTGTAACATGAAATTGAAAAATGAGACACGCAACTTGTATTCGTGTTTGGCAACTGCAGCACTGTTTAACGTAGGTGCCCCTGCGTTTACGCTTGGTGGTCAATATTTATTTGAATGACGAACATCCAGCATCAATTATTAAACCAACTCTTAGAGTAGCTGCAGTAATCAGAACAACCGGTGTGACTGCCAGAAGAGGGCCGCTGATTGGACGCATATCTCTAGAAGTACTGTATACGCTACCTTTAGGCAGCACAGTTACACGCCTGTTTTTGAGATGCCACTAGCAACCATGCACTGCGGAGTAGCTGAACAGTAAATCAATTATTGAACTCTCCTTAGGCGATACAGCAAACGAGTTCAACAAGAGGGTGCGCTCGGCACCTCCATTGTCCGCTTCTTATAACGTGACCACCTAAAAATTACAATTCCGAGGCTGCGAGGAGAGCCTTTGTAGTCTTTTGAGGCAATCCCGAAAGCAGATGTTTTTTTTCCTTCATCACTGATCATTGACTGCCCAGGCACGTCGTTGAATGCCCAATCATGTCGATGAGCTGTGCCGGCCTGTCGTTCCGGTACGGGGCAGCAGTGAATGTGGACGAGCCTTGTATCACGAGTCGAGTGACGACCTCGCCTCTAGTGGCATCTGCTCCATACGCCCTGAGCTGGAACAATGCAGTCCTACTGGAAACAGGATAGGTGTGGCCTCAGTTTATGTCACGAAGGCGTCTCCTGTGCATTCTTCTCGACAAGGCATCCAGCGCACATTTATTAGAGCGGATCTATCAAGGTACCTAAGGTACCCGGTTATCGGAACCACAGAAATTTCCATGGTCACGTTCAGTCACTCACAACCCTCCCAAGTATTCTCCAGTAGATGGAATGCCTTGATTCTTCGAGGCCAGCGTATGTACACTGTGGTGACTATGGAGTCCTTGGCAACTGAAGTGTGTGCGGTCACGAGCCCGCCAATCAACATTGCAGTCTTTGGGCTCCTGCGCGAGAACTATGACGTCGCGGACAGCTGTCATCCTGTCACAAAGCATGCACAAAAAAGCGGTCAAAAACTTGACGATTCGCTCGACTCCGGTAGCTGCGATTAAAGCAGCTGTACCTTAACCAGTAGTGGGACACATTTCAACATCGATCGCACAACTCGTTGAAGGGAATGCTTCTACTTCATTCAATTAATAAGAATAATAAAGATGAAAGAAAAAATTAGCCCCTTGTCTGCATGTTTCCCTGCAAATGTCATCGAAAGGCGATAGCCTTGAGTGTGAAGAGAGTGAACAAAACGTGTATTTGATGTTCTGCGCTAGAAAATCAGTGAATTGTATTTTAGAAGCGCTGCGTTTGAGAGTCTCGATCCGTGCGGCGAAGGTGCACGGGCGCATCGAGGCACGTTAGATACGAGCGCTATCTGGCAGTTATCTTCCAAAAACGAAGGAAGGCGTGCGTGCCCACGGTGAAAGATGCGCGCCGGTCTCGGAGCCGATAAGGTGTAGAACGCGAATCGACGGGTGTGGGCCACCACCATGTCATCTTAGCAAAATGTTCGAAACACTTGCCTTTTTGAGCATCGCGTTGCACTGTCAGCGCAGCGAGATAAACGCTATGGTCCTTAGAATTACATATGTGTGCCTACTCTAGTATAAAGCCACATATACAAAATATTGACTCGTTTTATGGTGGCTCAGATATGCGCAATAATTGCTCTTTAATTGACAACTCCACAAGTATGAACGCTGTAACTTGAGCAATACTTGTGGGCGCTGTGGATGGGGTTGACCGTTTGGCATATCGCTTGATGCCGTTTCAAGCATCAATACGAACAAACAGACAATTGTACAGACAGATAGACAGAGCGACAGAGCAAAATTTTTTGAGTTGAAGTACCCCAAAAAGACTATTGTCTTTAAAAATTAAGTCATTCCCAAACAATACCCAAATACGCAATATTCTATCGATAGCCCCAGCACTCTTCGACAGATTTATTCTAGTTCCCCCCCCCCCCCCCCAGAGAACATACGGGTGGATTTTTTTCTTTTTTTCATTCCAAGGGCACGGTTGCCATGAAAACAAAGTTGGCCGCTCTAACGCTCAGCGGGTTCTCATCGCGAACGGGGTTAGAAAGAAGCCCAACCGCATGCTCGCGATTTTCTAGCTACAGCGACAAGCGGCAGCGATAAACTTGCTCCGTCGCGACCACTGCAACCACATGTCGGTGACGAAGTGTCGTTGTTGCTTGAATGAAAACTATAGCGTGAATACCCATAAATTGTGAATAGAAGTTTAAAATTTGGTCGATGACAAAATGTCACATTGATTACTGTCTTGTGTTGCATAAGGAAGCCAGAAAAGCGTTTCACGATTTTCTGTTTTTCCGTTGTCTCCCGTTTCGCCGTGACAGGACACCCAGAAGCACACGCTAAGAAGGCTATGACGCACTTCGCGTGACGATTTCACATTGCATAGAGCGACCATATTTGTCACAAGCTACCCTTCGAAACATCATAATGGACCTTCAATGACGAGATTTGCCACTAAATACGGCCGCTGTCATTCTCCGCGTGAGATTCAAATGTAAAAAAAGGTGGTCAGACCATTCATTCTTTAAAGAACACGTGGATAACAAACATCAAGAGAAAATTGCAACCGAAGGGAAGACCAAGGGCACAGTCATGCTGCCTGCAATTATCATGCTGGTTTCCGGGTGACAAGCCATCATTTACAGTTTTCTAGCAAAGCGCGACGCGACAAGCGGGGCAATGGATGGGATTCCACGACAGAAAATCATGTCGCTCGTTGCTGCTGCTTGGCACTGTCATTGAAAATTACGTGCGGCTGGTTCGGCCTTAAACAAAGAGCTAGCAGTCATTCTCATTTGGTATAATGTGAATTTCTGTCGCATCCATTTCTTCACTCTTGGGGGAAGAAACTGCCACTTTCTTGGAAAGTTTTGACTAAACATTTCCCATGAGCGAAATACGATCACTCTTTAAACGTTCCTATGCCTAAAAAGCATATTTGTGAAACCTCTAATGACCTAATAAAGCAACGCACACATTATAGCTAACGTGATCAATTAAGTGGAAGTTGAAGACCAGGCTTTCAACGTATACCCCTTGTACGTCTAAACACCACGGCGATAGGCAAATCAGTGAATCATGCTAATCCAATATCTTGCCTGTATTTCCCTACCCGACTGTGTGCATAAATTTTGTGCCAGCTGCCATAAAAGCGTAAATTATCGGATTAGTGATATACTGGTTATTGTCTTGAAAACCTTCAGTAGCTTCTAGCAATCTTTATGCGCTGTCCGCATACATACCTGACTGCCTCATCAGCTTGCAAATGATTGAATATGAATATTTAGTTTAAAACAACGTACACAAAGGCATCGCCATGATAAGTTTGTAGTATTGGCGGTATGCTTTATCCGAACACGTTGCTTATGTGTGCGCATGTTTATCTTCTCTTCAGTTAACGCACGCCTAATTGGTGTGCATTAGTAGACCTTTTTACTTTTGTGTGCACAACGGTCTTGAGGATGCAACATATCTGAAGGAGCAAGACTGCTCATACATATACCTATGAGGCATACATGGTTTGCGCACGCCGAGGAAGCGCAAGCTGCATCTCAGCGCTCACGTTACTGTGGCTTCAATGGGGAGGTGATGCCTGAGCTGGTATAGCGCATTATGGGGAAGAAGAAACGGCCGAGCAGACTGACACAAGAGAAAGTAGCGCTCTGTCCTCTTGTGTCAGTCTGCTCGGCCGTTTCTTCTTCCCCATAATGCGCTATACCAGTTCAAGTACGACGAACCAACTCGCCCAATCTTCAACAGAGGTGATGCCTACTTGAGCTCGGGGCCGCTCTTCCGCTTGGAGCAGAGTGGCGGTGGTACTGCCGGCCATACGGTGACGCAGCCAGTCTTGAATTTAGAAACGTCTATAAAGCTTAACTTGTTTCGCTTGTTATGACCGGCACAGCAAGGAGGTGGCTTGCAAGGGACGCTCATCGGCGTAACGGTCAAACGCTGTCCAGGTCCTGCAGGAACGTGGGAGGCGTCTGTGTGCGCCGCAGGAAACGCACATCGGCGTCACTGGGAGACACAGCCTGCGTCTGAGAAGATGCACGTGCACGGACGAGGGGTATAAAAAGCGCGTCGCGTGTGCGGTCGGAGCTCTATCTCTGGACTTCGCTGGCCCGCTCGTCTCGAGTGCGCTCTGGGCCCTTGGGATGGAAAGGCGCGTCTGTACGCTCTCGTTGCAATGTACTTCTCTTGCAAATATGTAAACTAAACGCATCTTCTACTTGTTCGTGAGACGCGTCGCAAGAGTCGTCCTTCGACGGATCCTGGGTGGCAGCCTCAATCCCTCCCCGGGCATATCACGCTGCTTAGATAGCTTGCGGGATCAATTTCCGTGGATGTGCGTGCATCATCTACGAAATCACGAAAGCTAATACAGCTTGGAGGGTAATTTATGTCAATTTTAAAGTTCGCGTGCCCCATCCAGCGCATTATAGGACACATCGCAACATTCTCATGGTACAAAGCTACGAGACGAGAATGTGGTCGCAACCCACAGTAACTTCAAAACTGTGGCAGAGCCCCGAGACCACGCAACTCGGTGCTGGCATCACATTCGCCACTGCGCGTTTGTCGTGCTTCCGACGGCAGCTACATATCGTTATCTGCTTGTGAATCCGTGTTTGCGTGAAGCGTCATGAGAGTTGTTGCTTGAAGGAGATGATAATTAGGGTAGCGGTCACGACATTACACAGCACAACCCGCAAAAGCGCGAGTAGACGATGCAGACTAGTTGGAAGTACATGCAAGTACATCTGCCGTTTCACATGCCTGATAGCTGCACACGGTGGCTTGTCGTTCTCTGATTGCTCCTGCAGCTGCTCCGTATAAAAGAAGCTGTAAATAATTATCGGTCGCCCGCTGCAGCAAGCGTTGATTTGTGCTATGTCTAATCGTGCTCCAGTGGCACACTGCAGCACAAAACACCCCTGTAAATTTTTTTTCTCAGTCCATCCTTAAAGGACAGCTCATAATCTTGCTGTTGCTAATGCAGTTTTGCTAACATTTGGCGACAACTGGATAGTTTTGCCCTGCTGTATGTGCTGGCTTATTCACGCTAATTTGGTTCATTATTAATTTATGTCGCCAGTGATAGTTCTTTATTGCTTCGAGCTTAGTGCGGTTGTTGAATGCTGGCTATTTATTTATACAACCACACGAATAGAACTTCTAGTACACGGCGTTGAAAGCTCTTCCCGTCCCTCAAGAAAGGTTTCGGTGCCACTTAGTATCGCGGAACCTCATTAAATGGTGGAGCTCATGGCATCAGCCTACCTCTCCGTGGCTTTTGCCAAAGCTCGATGTGCCCTTCCCCATCTCGCTGCAGCACCACGTGGGCTCGTGCGCGAGCTATTTGTCGATTTCTTTCATGATCGAAGCGTATTGCGCTCTTCATTGCCCCCTCATCGCCTTTAACTTTTTCTCTCAATCGACTGTCAACCCCTCCGCGTCGCTGTCTTAACTTCGCCAGCCTCGACAAAAACAAACCACTCCGACTTTCTTTGTTAGGTTTGTAATTACCCGTGATCTTCCTGTAGTTAAGCTCGACCCTCACCGCTGCGCTAAAAAGTCGCACGACAGATTCCCAGGGATTCCTCGTGGCTATTTCATAACCACTGTTAAAGAGCTATAGCAATAACAATGCATGTCATCTTCGTAAAAGCGATCTGCATCTAGGAGCAAATATTTTTCCAAGGCTGAATCTACACCGATCAATCAAAAAACATTTGTTAACTAACTTTTCATTAGGAGGCATTCGTTGATATATTGACCAAATTGTTGAATTTAACGTCCTAAAACCACCATATAGGTATGAGAGGCGCCGTAGCGAAGGGCTCCGAGAATTCCGACCACCTGGGGTTTTTTAACATGCACCGAAATCTGGGAATATGGGCCTACATAATTTTCGTATTGATCGAAAATACAGCCGCCGCAGCCGGAATCCGATCCCACGACCAGTGGGAAAGCAGCCGAGTACATTATTCACAAGATCACCGCGGCGGGACAAGTTCCAGGCAGTTCCTTATACTAGAAATCTTCGACTACATAAAAGCTCTTCTGAATCAAGAGACGCCATGCCACTTTAAACATTCTTCACGAAGTTTGAGAAGATAATCATAAGCAAAATTCCGTGTTGGGTTGCTTCACTGGATTGCGATGCACATAGAAAAGGTAGGTGGGAAAGTTGGCTTCCTTGAGCACACTTTGAATGACCTAGATAAGATCTAAACATCGCGCTCAAACATTAGAGAATTCACTGATGAAATCCCGATTATCTCACGCATTTCATGAAGTATCACCGTAGCTTGCCTTCATTTAGGGATCGTAACTACGTACCAGGGATCTGTTTGTCTGACGTAACAGAGCCACCTACCCTGAGCGTCCTGTATACGTGGTCTCAATTTCATTAGTCAAGCTCTGCAGGTTAGATTACAAACTGCAGGCCAATATCATGATTAACAAATACTTGTGCCGTAAATTTTGGCACCATGAACTTTTCATTAAAAAGTACTTGAAATCAAAAATGAACACCAATAATGATGACTGCTCTTAGCATTCCAACATTGGCTAGATAAATTGTTTTCGCCTTGATGTCGAGTTATGCGCAAAAATGGTAGAGGCTTTTTCTAATGAAAATCAGTCTTTCCCAAGTAACGTTCTAGAGGCGTTATGACGTCGGCGCCTACAGTACAGCACGGCTTGACTCTAAAAAAATACGTCAGCGAATACTTCTTATAAAATGAGCGCAAGTTTTTTCGGTGCGCTGACGTCTATACTCAATCATGAGCACCGACGTTGTGTCAAACACGATAGTAATCTTCAGGTGTCATGGTGTCAACGATGGCATCCGGAAGGGCGCTTTAATGACACAAATATCAGCCACAACCTCTGTACAGCAGTTGGGCACCAACACCGATGAGCATTCTAACGCTAGGTGCAATGCCCGAGAGCATGGAATAACCTCATCCATGCTGTATGTTTCGAGCAGATCCAATTCCCACATTGCCAGTTATCACATAGTGTTTCCAAGGTGAAAGCCATATATTGTTTATTTACGCGATAATACGCCATTGGTTTCAACACAAGTGAGGCTACATATTGTCACGTCCCTCCAGGGGGTGTCGACAAGGTTTATTGATGTCCGAGCAACAGGGCTCTAACCAAGCGCGTCGGTTGGGCTTGTTTGCCAAAGCGGGGGTCCACGCGCACTTCTTTCTTCTCTGTGGTGTGAGCCTACACCTTGGCATACGACCCACTACTACAAGTAGGTGGCAATATTCCTCCTCAACAAAAAAAAAGAAAGAGCATCGTCCCGACGCTGTAAAGTTATTGAAAAAAACCAAAACAAAGCAGGTTAAACAATGAAAAAGGGCACCAATAATCAAATGTTAGACGCGATAAGTTCACCAATGATGAGGCAATTGTCAGAGCACAAATAAAAAAGAACACGGGAAAAGTGGTCTTTTAGGAACGCGCAAAATAGGGCTTCATGCGCACCACGTGAACTATGTCAGAGGTTGGTTGTTTTCGTTGTGCCCATCGTGACGACGTAGCGTCCGGAACCACTTCGTAGTTTACGTCGCTCACGCGGCGTATTACTTTATACGGACCGAAGTATCTGCTGAGCAACTTTTCGGAGAAGCCACGGCGTCAAACAGGGGTCCAAACCCAAACTTGTTCTCCCGGACTGTAAGGTACGTCATTGTGATGCATATTGTAACATCGTGCATCGACCTGTTGCTGCTGACCAATGTGTAGCGGGGCGAGATGGCGAGTTTCTTCGGCACGCTCTGCAAATTCTTCTGCATCAGTTGTTAATCGATCAGCGCCTTCATAAGGAAGCATCGCATCCAGCATCGTCTGAACTTCGCGGCCGTAGAGAAGGCGAAACGGTGTAAAGCGGGTTGTTTCTTGAACGGCGGTGTTATAAGCGAACGTCACAAAGGCAAAATGGGATCCCATGTTTTGTGTTGGACGTCGATGTACATGGAGATCATGTTTGTGACTGTCTTATTTAGTCGCTCGGTTAAGCCGTTGCTCCACGGATGGTAAGCAGTCGTCGTTCGATGCCTAGTGTTACTTAGCCGAAAAACTTCATCAATAAGCTGTGCAGTGAACGCTGTTCCTCTGTCGGTTATCACTGTAGATGGGGCACCGTGGCGCAGAACAATGTGGCCCTTGAAGAACTGTGCTACCTCAGAAGCCGTGGCTCGTGGTATCGCCTGTGTCTCAGCATAGCGGGTCAAATAGTCAGTTGCAACAATGACCCATTTGTTGCCGACGGACGATGAAGGAAATGGGCCGAAATGTCCATGCCGACTTGGTCAAATGGCTTGTGGGGTGGATCAATTGGCTGAAGTAATCCAGCCGGGGGACGAATTGCAACTCATGATTACGGAGTTAGACAAGGAGAGCAGAAAGGTGGGTCTTAAGATTAATCTGCAGAAAACGAAAGTAATGTACAACAACCTCGGCAAGGAGCAGCGCTTCGAAATAGGTAATAGTGCACTTGAAGTTGTAAAAGACTATGTCTACTTAGGGCAGGTAATAACCGCAGAGCCGAACCACGAGATAGAAGTAACTAGAAGAATAAGAATGGGGTGGAGCACATTCGGCAAGCACTCTCAAGTTATGACAGGTAGATTGCCACTATCCCTCAAGAGGAAGGTATATAACAGCTGTATCTTGCCGGTACTTAGCTACGGAGCAGAAACCTGGAGACTTACAAAGAGGGTTCAGCTTAAATTGAGGACGACGCAGCGAGCAATGGAAAGAAAAATGGTAGGTGTAACCTTAAGAGACAAGAAGAGAGCAGAGTGGATTAGGGAACAAACGGGGGTTTAGGATATCATAGCTGAAATCAAGAAGAAGAAATGGACATGGGCAGGGCATGTAGCGCGTAGACAGGATAACCGCTGGTCATTAAGGGTAACTGACTGGATTCCCAGAGAAGGGAAGCGGGTTAGGGGGAGACAGAAAGTTAGGTGGGCAGATGAGATTAAGAAGTTTGCGGGTATAAATTGGCAGCAGCAAGCACAGGACCGGGTTAACTGGCGGAACATGGGAGAGGCCTTTGTCCTGCAGTGGACGTAGTCAGGCTGATGATGAATCCAGCCGGCTTGCTTGGTGGCGACTTTCGACGCTGGCATTCACCACAGCTTTTAACGTACTGCTTCACGCTTGCCGAAAGTCCGGGCCAGTAGTACGCCTCACTTACTCTGGCGAGCGTTTGCGAGTAACCTAGATGACCAGATGTGGGCTCGTCATCGCACGCGGAGAGGACTTCGTCCCGCATGTCCTTCGGAACGACGAGGAGGTAAGCACGGCTCGTAGAACGGGCGTTTTTTTTTTCTACAGGACATTACCTCGGAGGCAGAAAGACGTCATGACACGAAATTGATGGCGAGGTATAACGGCGCTATGACCCTCCAGATAGTCGATGAGCGGTCGAATCTCTTCATCCTCTCGCTGGCGTCTGCTCAAGTCAGATGAGCTAAGGGCGCCCAGGAAACCGTCATCATCGTCTTCTTCTTGATTGACTAAAGGTATGGGTGCACGCGACAGCGTATCAGCGTCTTCATGCTTCCGTCCCGACTTATATACGATGGTAACATCAAATTCCTGTAGACGCAAGCTCCATCGGGCCAGTCGTCCAGAGGGATCACGAATGTTTGCCAACCAGCAGAGGGCATGCTGGTCCGCAACCACTTTAAACGGACGACCATAGAGGTACGGGCAAAACTTGGTGATCGCCCACACTACTGCGAGACACTCTTGCTCTGTGGTCGTGTAATTCACCTCGGTACGGGACAGTGAGCGGCTGCCATAGGCAATGACTCGTTCTTTGCCGTGTTGATGCTGGACGAGCACTGCGCCAAGGCCGATGTTACTGGCGTCAGTGTGCACCTCTGTGTCAGCATCATCGTCAAAATGCGCAAGAACAGGGGCTGACTGCATCCGTTGTCGTAGCTCGGCAAAAGCAGCCTGTTGTTCGGTAGCCCATACAAACGGTGTGTCGTCGCGTGTAAGGCGAGTCAAGGGTTCCGCTATCTTCGAAAACCCTCTAATAAATTGTCGATAGTAGGCCCACAAGCCCAGAAAGTGCCGAACAGTCCTTTTGTCGGTAGGATGCGGAAACGCGGCTACAGCGGCAAGTTTGTCGGGGTCGGGTCGGACTCTTTTCGCGTTGACTATATGGCCAAGGAATTTGAGCTCTTCATAACCAAAGTGACACTTCTGCGGTTTGAGTGTAAGATCTGCTGATTGCATTGCATGTAGCACACTCCTGATGCGATGAAGATGTTGCTGGAAGGTTTCAGAAAAAACTACATCATCAAGGTATACGAGACAAGTTTGCCACTTCAGACCAGTAAGCACAGTGTCCATCATTCGCTGGAAGGTTGCGGGCGCTGAAAACAAACCAAAAGGAAGGACTCGAAATTCATACAGGCCATCAGGGGTAACAAAGGCCGTTTTCTCGCGATCTCGCTCGTTAACATCGATCTGCCAGTACCCGCTTTTTAAATCCAAAGAGGAAAAATAGTGGGCGCGGCGTAATCTGTCTAACGAGTCATCGATGCGTGGCAGCGGGTACACGTCCTTTTTAGTCACGTTGTTCAACTTCCGGTAATCGACGCCAAAACGTAGCGTTCCGTCTTTCTTCTTGACTAGGACGACCGGAGAGGACCACTCACTGTTGGAAGGCTCGATGATGCCGTCGTCAAGCATTTCTCGAACTTGCGTACGAATGGCTTCTCGTTCCTTCGCTGACATACGGTAAGGCTGTTGGTGTACTGGGCGGGCGTCGTCATAAGTGATGATTGTGTGCCTAGTGATCGAAGTCTGGCGCACCTTAGAGGAAGCAGCAAAGCATGACTTGAATTCAAGCAAGAGTTTTCGCAGTGCTGTCTGGTTTTCTGGTGTGAGGTTAGAATTAATATCGATATTGTTTAGAGACGTATCGGCGGCCTCCACTGCGTCTGATGAGAAGCAGATGGGAACGGTACCTAATTCATCTGCAAACGCTAACGAAGTGCCACGAAAAAGGTGTCGGTGTTCGTTGCTGAAATTTGTAACGAGCAGTTGAGATCGGCCATCACGTAGCTGTATGATACTCCTAGCCACACAAACACCATGAGTCAGCAGGTGTTCAAAATACTTTCTGCAATCGCTTCACCATTTCGCAATCCACAGCATGTGACGTCGACAATAACACTTGCTCTTGGAGGAAGCGTTGTACTGTAAGCAGAAACACGAAGAATGTCGGCACGTTGTTGGTCGTCCTGCTTGTCGATTGCTCGGTCGGCTGAGAAGGTGATGCGATTCTCTTGAAGGTCAATGACAGCTCCATATTCCTGCAGGAAGTCAACACCAAGAATAACGTCGCGTGAACATTCACGGAGCACAAGGAAACTTGCTACAAAACTATAACCGCAGACCCGAACTCTACTCGTGCAGGTTCCAAGCGGAGAGACGGTGTGGCCACCAGCCGTTCGAATCACAGAGCCATGCCAGGGCGTGATTACCTTCTTTAGTAGTCTGGTCATTTTCCCGCTTAGTATAGAATAGTCAGCCCTGGTGTCGACTAAAGCACCTACTGCATAGCCGTCTATCAGCACCGGTATATCCAGAGAAAGCCGCACATATCGCTCAGTCGAACCCACACCCTTTACTGTTAGCGTCGATCGGAGGTCTTCAGCACGTCGACTGCCAGCGACCTCACCTCCAAGGGTCGCTTGCGTTAGTTTTCCCGGCGGGGACTGGGGGACCGTGCGCCAGCATGGCGCTGTGGCGAAGATGAAAAGCGCCTCGGCGACAGTGAGCGCGGCTGCCGTCCAGAAGGCGGTGGCATGCGCTGTTGAGCCAGGTAATCCTCAATGTCCCGGGGTCGCTGGCCATACCGAGGAGGCGCTGAATATACTGAAAAGCCGCGCAGCCCGAGGCGCCGGTATGGATACTGGCAGTACAAATGGTCCGCTTCACCGCAGTGGAAGCACAGAGGTCCGCGATCAGGAGTGCGCCAAACATCAGATTTCCGAGGCGAAGCGCGTCTGTCGTCAAGGTAGTGTGCTGGTTACCCCGCAAGATGTACAGGGCTGGCGTAAACGAGGGGTGGGAGCGTGCGTGTGTTCTCGTAGTACCGTAGAGGCTGCGCCGACTGAAGTGAAACGGTAGTAGGTGCCTGAACAAACAGCGGGGAAGAGGAAGCTGGGCGCTTCAAGGCTTCCGCATAAGTCGCACGGTGGTGGTCAGCCGGGGCGGGTGTGGCGTTATCCAGACTCACAGGGTCACGCAGGGCATGATGCAGCTCGTCCTTGACGATACTTGCAATAGAACTCACCGTAGGTAGTGGTGGTGTGGCAGCCTTTTGCAGCTCCTCGCGTACTATAGAGCGGATAAGGTCGCGCAGACACTCGGTGTTGCTCCCAAAAGTCGTGAGAACTTGAGCAGCGGACGTGTTGTTCACTTGCCGCTCATACAGGGTGGATGGATGTTGAAGCATCTTTTCTATCGTGACGGCTTCAGACAAAGACTCGGTGATCGTGTTCGGAGGGCTCCGTATAAAGCCAGCGAAAAGCTGCTCCTAAACTCCCCGCATCAGGTGACGCAACTTCTTTTCTGCTGACATACTAGGATCAGCCCGTCGGAACAGGCGCGTCATATCTTCCACATAGGTCATGACAGTTTCGTTAGGCATCTGGATGCGGGCCTGGATCGCTCGCTCCGCTCGTTCGTGGCGATCAGCACTTCTGTAAGTGTCCAACAGCCGGCGGCGGAATTCGGGCCACGATTTCATCTGTTCCTCGTGATTCATGTACCAGGTACGTGCTCCATCCTCTAAATAGAAGTACACACCCCGTAGTTTGGCCGCGTCGTTCCAGTCGTTCAAAGCAGCCACGCGTTCGAAGTCGACCAACCAGTCCTCGACGTCTTCGAGCTCGGTGCCATGAAATGGTGTCGGAACCTGTGGACTTTCTAGGGTGTACCGAGTCACCGGGGGGTTTCCAGTACCTGTTAAAGTGGTTTGAACGGACGTGTTCATCATACTGGTGTGAACTGTAGGGTCAGATTCGGGTGGCAATCCCCTGATCCTGCGGCTTGTCCGATGAACGGGAGTGCGGATTCGCACTGGGCTTGTGGTGCCGCTTCCAGGAGGGGTCTGAAACATCCGTGAGGGGCTACCCAGCACCTCCACCAATTGTCACGTCACTCCCCTGTTGCTCGGACATCAATAAACCTTGTCGACACCACCTGGAGTGACGTGACAAACAATCGATGATGTGATCATGACGTCACCTATCTCCAGAACTTGTGAAAACATGAGTTGTTTCAAGACGTCATTGGATGAAATACTCACTTGCTGAAAGATATGTTCATTGCAGAGGCAGTGTAAACACAGATGAAGTGCGAATACCTTATAATGCCTGTTTCAGAAAACAGTGAAAAAAACATGGTTGCCCCCTCAATCATACGAATCGGTTTAACACGAAAGTAAAATATGAGAGAGTAAACAGAACTTGTATTGGCGTTTGGCAACTATAGCACTATCTTAACAAGGACATACCCATGTTAACGCTTGTTCTTACGTTTTTGTTTTTATGCAAAATGCCTAGTTTCAATCATTAAACCAACTGTGGCAGTAGCTGCAGTAATAAAGAAATAGGGTGCAACAGCCAGAAAAGTGTCGCGGATTCGTCCCAGAACTTTAGAGGTACCATATATGCTACCTTTAGGCTACTTAGTTACGCATAGGTTTTCCAGACAACAATAGAAACCATGCACTGCTGAGCAGCGGATGCGTAGGTAAATAGGCTCACAACTGGTGCTGCACTAAACTGGTATCTCTAACGGGGGTGTTTCTTCATCACAGGGAGTTGACAGGCAAGGCACGTTAACCGGCCAAACGTTTAAAAATTTCGCCTACGATAGCAAAGTACGGTTTTGTGACATAAATGTGGTTGCTAGCATGCTTCCGCTCAACTCTGAATCTGGGCTCAGGTCGCCTTTTTACGACAGGGTGAATAGTTACCATTAGGGCCCGACTCGAAGGAAACGCAACGCACGTCGCGTCTCTCTTGCAACCTGGCTGCAATCTTTCTCAGGGCTAGGGTGAGCAGTGACCATGGTATTAACGTCGTAGAGACATCTTTTGTACCGTTGCGTGCTAATAGTATAGCCGTCGCTTGGGTAAATCTCCCCACCTCATGGTGTGTTAAGGCGCCGAAGAAATGGCATATCTACGGCAAATGCGAGGATTTAGACGAGCGCGTAACGACGACGTGTTGCAGAAGCTAATTGTGTAGTCTACGTTCATTTTTAATTACATTACTACAGCGCTCCCAAACGTCGACATCATTCAGTCGACCAAGACCACTGCAAACGGAAAATGCGAGATATAAAAGGCGCGTTTATAAAGCCTCTGTATGAATTGACTATAGCGCAATGAACAGTGTGCCCGGCATCTGCTGTCGTGGCCCTATAGAGGTCGCGGGTTCGACGCCTTTTGACCAAACTATTCTCTTTACTATCTGATCTTACGCATTTTCGGACACCATTTTGGTGACCGAATCGCGTCACAAAAGTCATGATGCACCACCGCATAAAACACTTGTATCGAGTTAAAAAAATCTTAATAGGTCCTATTGTCCCACCGATACCACCAACGTACCACGAATGCAAAACGTGTCCTTAAGGTAGTTCAATACTTACCATACATTGAATAAGAGAGCTTGAACAATGATTGTGCTGTTTGGCAGATGTAGCAGTGTTTAACGTGGATGCGCTCGCGCTCACGCTTGATCTTAAATCTTCATCTCGATGACTAATCTCAACGTATAATTATTCAAGACGCTTTGTTGAAATCTGTAGCAGTTAACAGTGAGGACGTTATAAAAGAAAGCGGTGTGACAGCCAAAAAATCATAGCATATCGTCGAAGTGAATGACGATGTGTGAGGCAAAGCGTGCATCAGTCCGTCCATGCTTCCGTTCATCCGTGCGTTCATCCGTGTGTCTGTCCATCCGTCTGTACATCCACCCGTACGTCCGCGCGTCTGTCTCTGCGTTCGTCCGTGCATACGGCCGTCTATCCATCCATCCATCCGTGCATCCGTCTATCCGTCCGTCTGCTTGCCTGTCTTTCCATCCGTGCATCCGCCCACCCGTCCATCCAGTGAACACTTCAACCGCCATCTCACATCTTTTCATTGTGATCGTTGTCGCATGATCGTCTCTTTCCTTTCCCTGTGGCACATACCCGCTCTCTCGGATATGTGCTACCAGATGTTAGGCACAACGACAACGAGGCAGGTGCGAGCCACGCCATAAGGAGCTTCACCCCTAAAAAGTCGCCATCCCGCCTCTCTACTATAGAGGCATGTTAGGAGAGAGAGCAGAGCTTAATATAAGAGAAAAGCTGAAAGGTTGGCCATAGAGGCAAGTTAAAGAACACCACAACCAAATTTAGAGTGAAATGAAACATGAATCGTGTCCCCCTGTAACCTGGCCACGGTTTTTCTCGGGACAAGCGTAAGCGCAAACGTGGTGTTACAGTCAGGTGAGGTTGGTACGCATACCTAAGCTATTTTCGGTATAAACGGGCGTTATAACCTCTATGGGAAACCCACCAGTCGAAACAACCTGCCGCGGAAGCTAATCACGGAAGCGACGGTCATCGTGCATTCACTTCACAACTCCCGCCGATCTCGAGCACTGTGAGAGGAAAGTGCCAGCTATGAAAAGCGCATTTGTAAAGCCCCCGTAGTGAGTGACCTTGGTGTAATGGATCTCAGTACCTGTTGTGGCCGACAGAGGAGTCGTGAGTTCGAATAAAGCTTATGGTACAGTTGTCTCTGCAATCTGATTGTTGGCGTTTCTTGTGACATCAACTCTATGACGTAAATACGTCTCTGAAGTGTTGGTGGACGCCGGCACATGACACTTTCGCGTTAAAACCACGTTAGGGCCAGAAAGCTTCGGAAAGGTGCGGAGAACGATGAATAAAAAGACCTACAAGAGCAATCAGTCCATGGCTTTCCAGGCCAAGTGATCGGATAGGAGTTCATAAGGAACCCTGTGGGTTACTATTTTTATTTTGAAAATTTCCAAACACACTAAGGCACTACTGTGTTTTTCATTGTTTGTATTATCATAAACTTTATTCCGGCCACCTTAAAAGGTAATCGTTTGTCCTCGCTGACATGAAGACCTCATCATGTGAAATTCTCCTAATAATCTATAATAGGCCTTTCATCTTATCCTAAGCCACCTTCTAGAGTACGCAGCCATTTTGCTGTAACACATGGATTTTGTAAAATAAAACACTGGCACCAGAGACTACAAAAAGCTCCGAGTGTGTCGTTAAAGATTTTCCAACCAACCAAGAACGGCGGACGTCGTGGCAACGGGGGGATGTGAATCTGCTGATGTTATCCGTGGTAACATCATCAGATAACCCGTGGTCAGAGAAGCTACAGTGATCTCTATTGTCTTGACGCCTGGTGCACAGCAGCGCTAGAGAAAAGACGTGATGTATATGAATGAAAGGTGAGTCCACGTCCCCTCCTTTAGTTCATTGTACACCGGGAAACCTAGGACACCAGCTGAGCCACGCTATTGTGCAAGTGAGGGAACTAATAAAATCGAGGTCCACGAATCCTGGCTAGTGCTGTAGAAAGTTCAGAGCGCCCTACGAGAGGGCCAGCTCTTATCAGTTGTATGTGAACCGAATGCTGTGCAATAGGGCGCAGATCTGGCAGCACTGGAGAAAATATCAGAAGGAAATGGCTGGCGAGGCAGATGTGACGTCAGCACGCCACATGTTTTAGGGCCTCTAGCGTATAATAAATTATGATGCACCTTATTATGAACTCTATCATTCCCGGTACGCTGCTGGTGGTTTTCAGTCAAACGTCATGCCTCTGCTACCAACGCCACTTTTTAGCGCTATGCCCTCAATTTCCCCCCCCCCGCCATGTCAGCTCTCCTACCGGTTTCTATAGCCCCCCCCCCCTTACTGCACTCTATAGTTAACGATAATTTTTCTTCCTCACTCCTTATTCTGTATTTTTTATTTAGGTCATGCGTTCTTTATTCAACATCGTTCATTGATAGCGTTTCGCTCCTTTACGCATATTTCACCCTAAAGTCAATTTGCTGATAAGAGTGGCTCTGAGGAAGCGACTGACTACCGGTGCTCCAAAAGTAAAACGGAGCACGTGAATTGTGGTAAAGCTACGCAAAAGTGGATGCAAACGCACTCTGCTTTTATATGAAAAAGATGGCAACATCTGCTGGCTCATTTTTTTATATAGATACAGAACCACTTCTCTGACTTTTGCGCAGCTTCGCCACAGCTCGCGTGCTCCGTTTTACTTTCGTCGCACCTGTACATTCAATGCCACTCTTCATTCTACCAGAAACAAGGACACGTTCTGGGTGTAAAGCTCCGTCGCCTCGAAGAAAGGCCACTATCGGGAATATTCTTGTGTATTAGCTTATCATTTGCTGAATGTATAGGGCTACAAATGCCCTATTGCATGTCTTCCACACGCTAGAACCTCATCATAGTCTGCCACGTACCAGCGCGCATTCGTGTTGTGCGTGTCCACACCAGCTGCTGTCTTGTTGTTTCTTTACTATTGTTCTTTCTTGTCTATCGCACTTGTTAGTCATCTTTCCCCCTCCTCCTCACATGTGGAGTTTCTAGCAAATCTCTCTTGGCTAAGCTTGATCCCTTTACTTTCGTTTACCTCTCTCTCTCTCTCTCTCAGATATGTTGACACAGCTGGCTAGACTTTTTATGGTTATCTTGCTTTGGCGCACATAAATTGGGGTTTTCATTTCCACCCGAACCAACTTTTCATATGCACAAAAGTACAAAAAATTTGTAAACAAGAGTACTTGGCAGTCATTAACAAAGCAAAGATTATTTTAATTCATTCAGAAATGTTTAAAGATGTTTTTTTTTTCGCAGAAGAGTTTTGCTAGTACCCGCGCCATGTTGCTTATACAAAAAGAAATGCATCTATGGATACGGAAAAAAAGATGATACATGCCAGGAATACTGTACAAAATGAGGTACCAAATCTCAAGGATGCAAGAGACCTCCTGTGCTGGTTAAAGAAAATAAAATAAATCAAGCGGAGCAGCTTGGCAAACAGGAAAGAGTAAGTTTGAAAGAACCAACAACACTTGACAGCAAATGAACTAAAACATGATATACATATACACTGAAATACATAGAAAATCAAAAGAGAACGGTGCAAATTAGGTTAGTACAAAATACAATGTAACGATCAAGTTTAAATGCTACCACGCGGTAACAACAAAATATTCATCAATACAATAGTGCTATACAGGATATCACGTGTGATAATTTATAATAGGCAATCGAAAAGGTAAAAGTGGTATGCCACAAAGCGGCAACAATTTCAGACACTTGAATATAAGCGATGTTTATGTAATGTAGAGCAAACATAAGGGGCATAACAGTTCCGATTAAATAGCATAAATTGGAAGGTTATTTAAACGTAAAATAGATACGAAAATAAGTGATTTTTAAACTACCATTGCTCGTAGACATTCGCGTGCCTTAGAATACCGTTTCAGGCGGAAATCGCTGTGAAGATAGAAGTGAATGTGCCATAATTAGTTCTAACATTCGGTAACAAGAAGTTATTATTTGATACAAATCAAGCTGTATTTCTATTATTGAGTTGTCCTTTGTTAAAAACCATGAATAACGTTGCTGAGATAAAAGAATTGCATGTAGGAATCATATTAAAATGAGAAAGTTTCTGAATGGTTGAATACGATGCTGTCGTAAAAAAGCAGATGCACTACTTCGTGGTGACTGAAATGTGAAACTGATACTCGAAAAATTGCAAACATTGGCCTACCTATCAACATACTTCAGTGGATTCGCTCTAACCTCACTAGCCGGAAGCACTTTGTTAAGGTCGAAAGCTGCAACTATGGGGTTCTGCCTATAACCTCGGGAGTTCCACAGGGCAACGTCCTAGGCCCTGCCATGTTTCTAATCTTTATCAATTATTTCATTTCATCAGTTGATACCTCTACCATAAGCCTAAAACTTTTTGGAAATGACTGCAACCTTTACAAGCCAACTAAAAGTTATGGAGACCGAGAGTGCTTGTAAAACAACCCCACTTCTCTCTTATTGGTGCAATCGTTAGTCGGTGGAGTTAGACATCAGTAAATCGGTCTTTTTTTCGAGTTTTAAATAGAAATAATCCTTTTACGCCACGGTACACTTTAAATATTAATCCCTTGATTGAAGTTAACAATTTTATCTACTTACGAGTAAAGATTCCCAATCGACAGTCATGGAACAAGAATATTGACGACGCTTCATCCTTCGTCTCTAGAAAGCAAAAGTTTCTAAGACAAAGTGAAAAACCCGCCATCACAAACAAAACTTCTTGCATACAGTACACTTATTCAACCCCGTCCTAATACGCATGCGTGGCCTGGGACCCATATTTTGAAAAAAAACATTCATAAACTTGAAATGGTTCAGAGAAGGATGGTAAGATTCGTTTAAAATGCCTGTCACAGTCTTGATTAACCTTCATCACTTATGGATACAAACAAATTTGCATTTTTCAAACAGCGTAGAGCTATCGCCAGACTCAAATTTCTTTTCATGCTTCGAAATCATGAGTTTATTATTGATTTTCATCAATACCTTTCTCCCTCTTCTACCAGGCCAACCAGACATAATCACACTCATGATCTGACCCCATATTTCGCGCGTGCTAACCTTTTCAAACACTCATTTTTTTTTCCAAAAACCAATAGTGAATAGAATACATTGCCTATATATGCTTTTCCTGAACATGACATTCCTGAATTTGAAAAACACGTGCATTTTTTTGCTTATTCAATATTGTTCACACTATGCTAGATAACGTAAATAAATGATTTTATTAGTGTTGCGTTACTTCTGGGCTTAAGACTGCTTCAAATTATTTCTGCACTTTTTTTCTTTATAGTAGTGTATATTTATTTCACTCTAGTTATTATGTACTTGTTTTTCAGTTATCGCGTAGGGTAATTAGAAACAATGCCATACAAACCTGTTCACTTTGTTTTCACTGTGTTCCCTTTTTCCACCCCTTCTGCTTGGTCTACGGGCTGCAATATATACTAAATAAAGTGTGAGTGGCCTGGTTTGGAAAATTTAATAAAAGAGCCAGATGAGTGCTACATTTATTACACCTGGACGCAATGCAGTAAGTAAAGTGACTCTGAATGAAGGCACAGCAAAGAGAAAGCAAGGTATTTAGAAGGAAGTACAGAAGTTCCTTGATGGGAATACTGATGCCATAGGTAGCACTGGCAAAATTTTTGCTTTTTGGTGCATTGTGATGACTAAAAAGAGTGCTAAGAAACGGGGACACAAGACGTGGACACACAACACAGACGCTAACTTCCAACATAATATTTGTCACCACCGGGGGCCAGGGTGGTTCGATGGCCATTCATTAAAAAAACCTGCGGCTGTGCACCGATATTCCATGCATGCACATTTTTGAGAGAATATTTAACAAGCTTACTAGAGGGGTGGCGCCTATCGCATCACTGGGTTCTAAGTGCGTCACTTCCTCGCTTACGCTGAGGGATAACGGATTGTATTTTCTTAGAAATTAAGTTTGTACTCATCAAACATGTCATGTGATGTTATTCTTCTGGTCATATAGGTGAGTGCGCGGTGGTAATAAATAATATGTTGGAAGTTGGCGCCTGTACTGTGTGTCCACTTCTTGTGTCCCCGTGTCTTAGCGCAATTTTAAGTCACCACGGGCAGCTTTTTGCTATAGGTTTGAGACATGAAAATTGTACTTTGTGTTTTAATAAAAAATCACTCTCACGAAACGACAATTAGTCGTTTCTTGAATAGTTACTGACCATTGCAGACGGAAATTCAACGACCCTTTTTCGAGTGGGGTGAAATAGCATGAAATCTGTTGAAGTGACGTTAATTTCGAATGACTTTTGATGACACCAGCAAAATAAACTTTCAAGATTGCCATTTTACCAAAAAATAGGACTATCAATCGAGATGCCAGCAGTTAAGATTGTAGTGTTATCGACATACAGGTAAGGTGGGCAGTGGGATAGGTGAGAAGTTGAATCTTTACTGTAAAGTCTAAAGAGTAATGTACCTATTCTAGATCCTTGAGGCACTCCCCTTTTGACTAACTTGAAGTTAGAAAGATGATTAAAAATGCCAACAGCCTGTACTGTGTTAGTCAAGTAGCTGTGAATGAAGTTCAACGCAGGTCAAAACCCACCGGCCGCGTTCAACTTTGTAAATAAAATTTCATGAGGTTTGACTTAAACACTTTCAAGTGAGGAAGCAACGCCACAGAAAAAAAAAAGAAAGCATGGGATGGTAACTAGTCTAAAAGGAGTATGCTTTTTATACTGGGGATAGCGATGAAGCAGTTTCATAAATGGAGAGACACAGGAGAACACGCAAATAAAATCTTCTGGGGTCTATAGGCCTCAAATTTTGGCTGATGATAGTGGTCGTCTGTAGAAACCATGCACTGCGCCTGAAAGTCTTTCGCGGGAGTACCATATTTTTTACAGCCTAGAACGAAGTGCTTTATGACCTTCGCATACGACTAAGTATGTAGTGCTGCTGTTTCTTTTTTTATCATATGCGAGAGCCTATAATTGCAAGCAATCGCTACCCAAAGTTCATGATGTTTTCCTGGAGACAGGATGATTATAGAGGAAAACATACATTTTATTCACTATCACTTTTCCACGGTAGTGCACAATTTATGAATCAAGCTCTTTCTGTGAGGTATTTTTATTTTATTTGTTTATGAGCAAACATGTTGTGTTTTGAACTCAATAACAAATCTTGCGATGAACTAAAACGTGTTTGATAAGTCCCTAAGACGGGTTTGTGGAGTTTGGTCTGCAGATAATTGATTTATTTGTGAGCATTCCGCTTAAATTGCACACCGTTCCAAATGTCGTAACGTTCAACCTTGTGAATACCCGAATTATCTAAATTAGGAGTCACAGATGCTTCTGTGATGAAGCAAACGTAGGTTTCACAAGATGTGAACTTGGGTGCGGGCGCTAATTTTCACTCAGTGGTCAACAGTGCAGTTCGTATGTATTTGTTTTTTTAGTACAAAGATCAGAGCTCACCGTAGAACTGCGTTCAAAATAGCGAAATCAAATCTCGGCTGCATCGGCGGCATTTTTGATGAAGGCGAAAATGCTGTAGGCCCGTGTGCTCAAATTTGGGTGCACGTTAAAGAACCCCAGAAGATTGTCGAAATTTCCGGAGCCCCCACTGTGTGTATCATAATCAAGTAGTAGGTTTGGGACATTAAGCCCCACTTATCAATCATATCAATCAAACTGTGTTCAAAATAAACTAATTTTGACGTCATTCTCGTCAATTGTTTGTCTGCGTTTTGGAGCAGTTTTCTTTTCCTTAAAAACAGAACTCTGTAGGTGTGTGCGTTAATTTAGCGGCTAAAAATGCTAAAACATGCACTAGGCATGTATTCGATACCTCCGTGAACGATAACATGCAATTATGTAAACACTTTTTCGCAGCGCGTGATAAAAAAAAACAAGGTAGGCTCAAATGTAAGGTGTGGCATGCAGAATCCACAATTTGGTGCATGGTATACAGGTGCACCTTGGCACTGAATGACCTATCCTAAATGAATACACAAAAATTAATAGCTCCTACTAGTGTCGCGAGGCTGAAACAAACTACAGATATCGACAGCCTACTCGATTCTGTAGAAATTTTTCTTATCTTTTTCTCTGTCTTTCTATAATTTTAGAATCTAAGTCTTTCTTTCCTCGGGTTATCTCTATTTCATTCTATCTCCATTGTTTTCTACCTCTTTGTTATTTGCTATTTCTACCTTTTTCAATTCCTCCATTTCTATCAGTTCACACACTGGACTAAAGGAGGAAAAGAGCGCTTAGAACGTAAGAATTGTCCGCGTTGCTAAACCCGTACCTCTAAAGTTGCAACATTGTTTTTTTTTTTTTTGCAATGGTCCATTCACGTTTTGCATCCGACATTGAAGAGCGTAGATATAATGTTCCTGAAGCGGCGACCTAGCGTGAGGCGGCGGCCTTGCCTAAGGTCAGCCGTCGGAGACTGAGCAACGGCGCAAACAGCGAAGAACAAATTGTTGAGTTCTTCCTGGTTTGAATGGATCGGGGAAATTCAGGGCACGAGAAACTTGGCGTACTACAGGCCTTTTTATTCAATCTATCTATCTATCTATCTATCTATCTATCTATCTATCTATCTATCTATCTATCTATCTATCTATCTATCTATCTATCTATCTATCTATCTATCTATCTATCTATCTATCTATCTATCTATCTATATATTTATCTGTCTGTCTGTCTGTCTGTCTGTCTGTCTGTCTGTCTGTCTGTCTGTCTGTCTGTCTGTCTGTCTGTCTACCCACCTACGACATTTAGCTCTCCTGACCGTTTCGATGATGGTATCGATATCTAGCTTGTATGACATAACAAGACTTTATGACGACCAAAACTAACTAGTCGCAACTTGAAAATTATGACATATGTCATGAATTTCATTATTTACCTTTCAGGATCTTGCCGCTCTTGTGGTGGTATCATCCTCATTATATATTGCAAAACTGGTATGGTATTACATGTTTTTTGGTGAACACAAGTGAAAGACCCTAACGTGGAAATCATGGCATGCATGTCATATATGAACATGGCTACATGTCACGCTGATAATGCGCTCGTGGCCGTTTCGCTAGCTTCCCATATACGAAATTTGGTATTACGTAAAGCGAACGGACGGCGAAGGCAAATGACACGTTCAAACATGGTAATCATGACTTGCGTGTCATGTAAAACATGCCCACATGCTACGCTCATACTGCGCTCGCGGTCGTGTCACTAGCTTCACATATACCAAATTTGGCGTTGCGGGACGTTAATGGATGACGAAGGTATATGAGTGGTGCAAACAAGATAATCATGAGATGCGTGTCATGTAACAACATGACTACATGCCACGCTCATGATGCGCTTGCGGCTATTTCGCCAGCTTCGCGTTTACCAAATTTGGTATTACGTGACACGAATCGACGAGGAAGGTTAAACCCGTCCAAACATGATAAGTGTGACATTCGTGTCATGTAAAAAATGATTCATGCTACGCTCATAGTGCACTCGCAGTCGTTTTTTTAACTTCACAAATACTTGATTTGGTGTTACGGGGTGTTAATGGATGACGAGGTATATCACTTGGACAAAGATGATAATCATGACATGCGTGTCATACAAGAACATGGCAACATACCACGCTGATGATGTGTTCGCGGCCCTTCTACTAGCTGCACATACACCAAATTGGTATTCAATAACGTGAATGGACTGTGAAGGTGAATGACACGTCTAAACATGATAATCATGGCATGCGTGTCATGTAAAACATGACTACATACTACGCTCATAGTGGGCTTGCAGTCGTTTCAGTAGCTTCACAAATACCGAATTTAGTGTGACCTGACGTTACTGAATTACGAAGGCACATGACTGGTGCAAGCATGATAATCAAGACATGCGTTTCATGTAAGAACATGACAACAAAGCACGCTCAAGATGCGCTCATGGCCCTTTCACTAGCTTCAAATATACTGAATTTGGTAATACTTGAGCTGAATGGACTACGAAGGTAAATGACACGTCCAAATATGATAATCATGGCATGCACGTCATGTAAAACATGACTACATCCTACGCTCATAGCACGCTTGCGGCTGTTTCGCTAGCTCCACGTGTAACGAAAACAGTATCAAGTGATATAGATGGACGACGAAGGTACATACACGTCCAAACATGATAATCGTGATATGCGTGCCATGTAAAACAATACTTTATCCTACGCTCGCAGCGTGCTCGCCGCCATTTCGCTAGCTTCCGATATGCGGAATTCGGTATTACGTAACGCGAATGGACGACGAAGGTTAGACACATTCAAACGTGATAATTATACAACGCACGTCATGTAAACTGTGATACATGCTACGCTCATAGTGCACTCATGGTCGTTTCTCTAGCTTCACATATACCAAATCTGGAATTACTTGACGTGAATGAACTACGAAGGTAAATGACGCGTCTAAACATGATAATCAAGGCACGCATGTTCTGTAAAACATGGTTACATGCAACGCTCATAGTGAGCTTGCAGTCGTTTTGCAAACTCCACATACGCCAAATTTAGTATCACGTGACGTGAATGAACAACGAAGGTAAACGACACCTCCTAACATGATCGTTATGCTCTGCGTGTCATCTAAAACATGACTACGTGCTACGCTCACAGCGGCCTCGCAGCCGTTTCGCTAACTCTACATATACCAAATTTTGTATCGGGGGACGTTAATCGACGACGAAGAATGAGACGTCCAAACTTGATAATCGTGGTATGGAAGTCATGTACGGCTTGATTTACGGCCGCCTCGTAACGTTATGCTGAGTTGAAAGTGACCTGTGAACCTTCCCCTTTCGTACTTCGCATATCATCGATTCCCAATGTGCGTGAGATCTGCCAATTTTTTCTTAACGCTCACCCGTTGCAATTATCTATGTGTGTTTTCGTCGTTCTTCGGTAGATATAAAGTGTGAGTCCACTGTCGCACATTCACTGGACGACGTGCGCGACGGCATTGTGACAATATTGATGTCGTGACGAGCCAATCGTATTCATCAAACAATCTTACCCTCACATGCCACTTTTGTTTTACCCGAAATTAAGGGGGTGACTACGAAAGCACATTTAGATAGATAGATAGATAGATAGATAGATAGATAGATAGATAGATAGATAGATAGATAGATAGATAGATAGATAGATAGATAGATAGATAGATAGATAGATAGATAGATAGATAGATAGATAGATAGATAGATAGATAGATAGATAGATAGATAGATAGATAGATAGATACGCTTCGCATTTAGTGAAGGTAAATTTTCTTTTGTTAGAAGCAATACCAACGAAAACTAAGTGTCTTTTATCTCCTTATTTTTTATTATGATGGTATTCGGGCAAGTGCCACTGGTGATGGACCGTTTGTATATACACATAAACTGGCACCATTGAGCCGCCAAACGCAAAGAAAAAATGCTGGGTCACAGCAGAAACTAAATGCCAGCATTCTTCGTGTCAATCAAATATTCTTGCAGAATGTCATGCCAAGTCTTGGAACTACTTTTCAGAGACCTGTGGCAACGTCATGTAGATGGAAGAATCAATGCCGCATAAAAACATAGTGTGCTAACATGCAGACAGACGTTGTTGCTGTGAGACCACGTGCAATTTATTTTGTAACAAGATATTTAGTCAGGCGTGAACAAGAACAGGTATGACCATCTCGGGTATGATGCTTTGTCGTCGTCTTCTGGTAGGTGCCAGAACGCTACAAAGTCCCCCTTCTATCGAGGAACTCGCGAGTGTGTTATTGTCGGCCAGAACCAGACTGTTCAGCCGCGGAATGCGCACGGCGAGTAATAGTACAAGCACTTCGCAGTGCTAGTACTATTAGACGTTGAAGTATTGTTGGACAAGTATGCAGGTTTGAGAAAGTAGACGGAAACCATATCTTCGCGGCCGTTGATGAGCAGGAGGCAGTGTATAGCTGTAGCTTTATTGAACCTAAATCGACCATCATACGAGGGCTGCAAGAGAGGCCGCATGGCATTGTGGTGCACAAATATAGCGTGCAAGACTGTAGGTCAGGACTGATACACACACTACGAAATGCTCACCGTTGTCGGCGAGGAAAGACGGTACGTATAGCGTTGTGCAGATGATCTGTGGTCAGAAGCGTCTTCACTTACCGTGGGTGATTCTATGAGGAATTCACAGGGAACTCAAAGAGTGGTACCACATGTCAGCGCGCCAGCGTTCATGAAGACGTCACTTCGAGGATACGTGCAGATACCAACCAAACCGAACGAAAGGTGTTTGGTCCACAATAAATAAAAAGTGGAAGCCATGAGTGTCACCATCATTTGGCGATGAAAAAATGCGATAATCTTATTTGCGATGCGGTGATACGAGGTTTTTTAATGTGGTTGACACCGAGGAGTCGACGTAGATTGGCGAACAATATTGAGTCCAATAGGTGACCATGGTCTGTAGTAATTGGAGAAGGGGTGCTATGGCAGCTAATTGACATAATGACGAGTGCTCGAGCAATCGATTCCCGAGTTTTTGGTTTTTTTAAGGGGCGAAGCTCTTTAAAGCGGCACCCATTCATCCCTCGTCGTAGTGCGTAACCAGTTTTACGTTTTGACCTGCAAGGTGGTGCCAGTGTGATATTTCTCCTGTGCGTTGTTGAACGACGAAAAATTCGCAGCGTGCGCGTTAACTAAATGCCGAACTCTCCTGCCTTTCATTCCCCATTAGCAGCCATTTGCATGTAAATTGACCACTATCTGACAAGAAAGGATTGCTACGTTATACTGGCTGGGCGTTAACTTTTTGGTTTTAGAAAGGTTTAGCGAGCGCTGGGCCGCAGTGCCACGAATACAGTGAACTAGTATATACCATAAACTTGAGGTGGTTAAAGGTGGGAAGGAAACACGAAGCGCGAGCCGTAAGAAAGTGTGTGTGTGCCCCCTCTCGTTTAGTGCTTGGAATGTCCGCTGAATGGCGGTGCTCTTATATGCGGAATATATGATATAAAGATGCGAGATGATGGTACTTGGAGTGTTGACTAGATGGACGAACGGACACACAGTGAGATGCCTGGGCGGACGCACGAATGGCTGCACTGACGGATGGACGCATGGACGGACGCAGAGGCGGATGCATGGACGAACGCAGGGACGGGCGCATGAATGGACGTGTGGACGCACGAACAGATGCAGAGATTGTCGCATAGACGGACGTATGGACGAACGGAAGCAAGAACGAATGGACGGACGGATGCTTCGCCCCACTCTCCATCATTCACCACGTGTATATGCTGCCGTTTTTAAAGAGACTTTGCTTCAGGCCATCTTTTGATACTGTCAGTGCTGGTTAACAGGTAGCGATGGTTCCTGCGTGGAGGAAGGGTGACCTGCAATGATCAAGTGTAGGTGGCTGAAGTGAGCGTCCGGGAAAAAAACGTGCCAAGAGGGGTAAGAGTGTGGTGATGCCCTTTAGATTGTTGGTACCTGTGGCGCGGGTGTTAACAAAGACGAATGTCTACGTTAATGCTCGGCCACACATAACGCTAACTGAAAAGTCGCTGTGTGGCGCCAATGCCAGAGTGAGCCAACAAATGTATATGGCGTCAAAGACTGCTCGACGGATTGTGAGAGGTACGCAAAGAGAAGGACGTCTTGTGAACGTGTTACAAACGACGGGCACGTTACAGTCAAGCGCCAACACATCAGCCAAAACGTGAAATGTGGAACGTTTGCGTACAGTTGGAGCTCCTCCTCATTCCTCTGGGCAGCAGCCATGGATGTGAAGTCGTTGCTCGTTCAGCCGTGTTGTGATGAATGAATAGCGGCGCAAGAAAACGCATCGCCAACGGCGTGGGATTGTCCACTAATAAGTGGTGGATGTCACTTGTATAATCAGAGAGAGTCAACGCCATGCCCTTCGTTAACGAGCTTGAGAAGATGCGAAGGGAGGGTTTGCTCAAGCAGTGCCTATGAAGTTTGATTTTGCGGGCACGGTTTACAATGCTGGCGCAGGCACTATCTCGCTATCTCAGCAGCCGCTAGCTGGTGGCGTGTATACACTTTTACGTGCAGTTGTCTCAACATGAGGAGACTGCGAAATGTGTCTCTGAAATGGCCGTATTCGCTTACGTGAGTGTTTTGCAAATTTGCGTGAGATCTCATCACAAATATTTAGCAGTCAGCCTCATTTCGTATATTCTTACAATTTGTTGCTTTGGCCCTCATTGCTTCATCTTTGTGGTAACTGTAACTTTTTGAGGTAGTTTGACTGAAAAGGATTTGGCGTTAGTCGAACACAATTATTTTTAAATGTGACGATGTGCAAGAATTGTATTTCTCAAGGTTAAAATGACATGAATAAAAAGGACGGAAGTCAATGACCAGGCTTTTACTGTGTCTCTTGAACTTCTAAATGTCATGGCGATATTTCAACCAGTGAAGCATGTCGCTTCGACATATATACTACCTCTCTTTCACGAAAGCTGATGCGCTTGGATTAGGCGTCAGAGATCCCAAAAAGCGTGAATGCACCGGGTTTCTCATCTGCTGAAAAATTGTCTTAAAAACCTCGGGTACATTCTAGCATCGTTCATGAGCTGTCGTCACATGTGACTGACAGCTTGATAAGCTGGGAAATGATAGAATATGGAAGTCGAGATAAAAAACAATGTACACAGAAGGTTCGCTGCGTCACTTTTGTTTTTGTACTGGCGGCATGTTTCAGCTTATTGTTTGCCTTCCCTACGTGTTCGCCTTCACTCCGTTGGCGTACTATACTCAAAAGTGAACATGTCTTGAACTGATACAGCTTTCGATGGGAGGCCGCATATTAGACGAGTGTGGCGTTGGCTAAACAAGCTATGGTTATCGACAGACTTACTATATTACAAGTTACAATTTACATATACATAAGTACTACAAGTACTTGGATGGTTTCTTAAAAATAGCCACAAATACCAGGCTCTAATCGAATTGGCTATATTTGTAAAAAAACGTGCTTAATATCACTAGCTAAACCATTTCTACCAAGCTGTCTTGCACGCCGTTCAATAAAGCAGGAAAACGTTCTGTAGATAAATGAAATATGTGTACGTGATGAAGGGAAGACATATTGTGAAGCTCCGAATGCCTACGTTGAAGCCGCCGACAAGTATAAAGGACAAGCAGGTGGACTCACAAGTTGACGGACGGACGCACCAACGCATGAACGAACGGACAAGCAGACGGGCAGACAGATCCACGGACAGAAAACAGTTTTGAAGCTATATGTAACACTTTTGATTCGTTCCGAAGGGAAGGTATGACAACGGCCTCAAAGGCCACAGTGAGAGCCTCAGCAGCTTCGCTCCTAAAAATTTTAACAGTTCGTATGCCACATAACTCGTTAAAAGTCTCCACGTTATCTATCTACGTCTCACAGAAAACACAACCAGTGCATTTTTTCATGGTGGTCACCAGCCTTGAAATTAGGTAGCGTATTTAATCCATTTGCTGCCCTCTCTAAAAATATTCAGCAAGTACGCAGCGCTTAGCCAAGGATTCCGTGCATGATAATATTTAGTTTGGTAATTCTGTTTTCTTCATCTTTCCTTGGACCTGCTCGTCTCTACCTATACCGCTTACTTATTTTGGATGGATGTGATCGACCACGTCGCTTCCTTCGATACATTAGTAAGTGATTGTTTCGAAAACGACAGTCTTTATGGCCATCTGTGAATGTAGCACAATTGAAATCTGCGTGGTCTATTACTCAAAGAATGATGATGCTATTCTCACGTGAAGCTGAGCAAGTGTCACAGTAAGCTTCCCAATACATTTTATATCATCGAAGTACACATAGAAATCAGTTGATTATTTATCGTAATGCAAGAATGAGTATAGATATTTCAAAAAATGTACATAGCCTTTTAAATCTGGTTTATCAACATTTTAGTAATTATGTTCTGTTATTTCACCTTCTAAACGTCAAAATAAATTTGTTTTCTTTTCACTAAAATTAGTGACAACACTAATGTTCAACATGGTTCAACCAACAAGTCGTTGCTCTGTTCAGTATTGAGATGCTTGAACTCTGTTAAATGGTAATGTAATTGCTTGAAAATGTTTAATCTAAATGCAATCAATTTTGCACTCGCTCTCACATCCACGCACACAATGCTGATAGTTCATTTCATTTCATTTCATTTTCATTTCCTTAAGGACCCCACAGGAGGGTATTACATAAGGGTTGGATACACAGGAAAAGAGAACATTTGAACACGTTAATTTTCGCAGCACAGGTGATTTGTAACATTTGTCGCGAAGGATGATGGGCAGGTGGTTGAAACAATGGAGCATGGAAGGTCAGTCCAATCCTTGGCGGCGCGGGGAAAAAAAAAGAAGCGGAAAAAGTGGCAGTTCTGTTGCGAGAACGGGACACTTGAAGTGAATGGCTTGTGGGGTGTGAAATGTGGGTCGGGGGGAGGATGTAAGGAGCTGCATTGAGAGAAGAATGAAACATTTTATGAAAGAGAGAAAGGGTGGCGCTGCAGTGTCTTTTGGTGCACAAAAAAACACGATAGACTCACGATCATAGCTCTGAAAGGCGCTACCTTTAGTGGTCACCTCGAATGCGTATAAGTTTTTCTCTAGGGTTCATCTCACTGATTCAGCGCAGAATCTAACGGCAGAGATCATTAGTGGTGGTGTGTGAAAAATATTTTCGCAGGTCTGCGATGCGCTGAAGCGAAGAGTTGAGTTCTACGTCCTATACGTACTCGGCTAAAAAATGATGATATAAGTACTGAGCGTGCTCTTTGAAACATTGGCGAGTAAGCCGTATTCATCGAGGCATTGTAATAGTAGTCAAAGTTACCTGTGGTGTTCTTTGGTAAATGAGTTGCAATCAAATATGCCGTAAAGCAGACGAAGCAAAAGTGAACACCATAAACGACTTCGTTGATTTAGCGTTCAAAGACAGTCCAGCATTACAATTGGAAACATCATGATGGGAATAAGAACAAGAAAGAACGCAGGGAGGTTAGTTCTAATTAGGGGGAACTCAAACAAACCAAATGTGGTAATTAAGGCAGTATTCACGGCGTCGTATGGGGCTATGTTCAAATTCTGGACATTATCGGAGACTCTACGCTGACCACTTGGAGTATACGCTTACGTTGTCTGTGGAATGAAACACCTATGGAAGACGTCTATGGATCTTGGCGCCAATAAGTCACAACGAGAAAGTCTAGAAAAAGAACGTAACTGTCATTTCTTTAGCTAATTTGGTGTCCACATCCATGAAATTGTTTACGTAGCTTAGATTGAGTGCATGCAAAAGCGCCTGCTTGTACGCACATGAGCATATCGCCGAGATAAGGGCTATCCGACGAATTTGCAGGGCCGCAAACTTGTTTGGTAGCAAAGTAGCCGGCATTGTTTTTGTCTTTGATGCTATCCTTTCGGAGTGGACTATTTGGCCGTCTGCGTTTGAACTAGAGTGTAACTAAAGATGGCCCCAGCGCATAAAGTTGTCCATTTTCCTGTCCATGGTGAGCACTGCAACACGCCGTAGATTGACGGGTATTTGCGGGCAGGCATTCAACAAGTACAATATGGAGAAGACGTGGCAGCCATGAACGCGACGGGATAAGTTCCTCGACAGAAACAGGTTTCTAAGCTGGGCGGGCTGGCACATTGAGCCACCAGTCTGGTTTGAGGGCTGGCTCACTGCGCTGAGCTGGAAGAACGTAGTCAGGCTGGCACATTGAAGATTGGCTTGTCGATAGCAGTAAATGGTGGACCCATGTCGGTAAGTAACCACTACTAGGGACAACGCATGTTAGTGTGGAGCATTGCCTGTCCGCGGAGTCCGTTAGGCGCAGATGCAAGGATGTGAAAAAAAAAAATTGCAGATTCTACGTACACTGGGAATCAATGATATGCGAAACACGAATGAGGAATGTTGATATGTCACCATAAAACCAGCACAACGTTATGAGACGCACGCAAATTATGCTGTATATATTCTCCATATAGTGATCATCGTGTCTGCGCCTGGCATTTGTGTTCATCGCCAGTCACGTCACGTAACACCGAATTCGCTGTATGTGAAGCTAGTAAACCAACGACGAGCACACCATGAGCGTAGTATGTAGTCATGACATACACGACATGCATGCCATGGTTTTCGCGTTGGTACCTGTCACTTATATTGACCATGCAGTCACGTCATACCATACCAGTTTCGCAATACGTCATGGGAACGAAATTGCCGCAAGAACAGCAACATCATGTCAAGTAAGTCATGAAATTCATGACATAATTTTCATGTTATGGCTAGTCACTTATGCGCGTCATACAGTACTGTTATGCGATACCCATTTTGGTATAAATCCCATTATCGAAATGGTCTGGAAAGCTACATGTTGTAGGCAGCTAGACAGATAGAGAGATACTGCTTAAGTCGCTTAAGTTCACCTAAATTAACAGGGGACTAATACCAATCATTGTTACAACAGAACAATATGAAACACCCATAAGCGCCAACCATTTATACTAGTAAGCAAACTCAACGTACACCTCGCGGACCTTAGGACCCAGCTTGGTCGTCGACTCTCACTGTCCGCTGTCATTATAGAGAACTGTTGCTCTCTTCAAAATATATCAGCTTATGTGAATAAAATAAAAGTTTACATGAGACGAAGAGGAAGTCTGACCACCTTTAAACTACCCCTTTACACTACCCGGCGAATTCAACGTAGGCATTGTAGACCGTTTGACGGAGCTTCGTTATAGATTCGTTATGCCACTTTACTTCACTCAATTTACGTTATATGGAGTAACGCTCGCGTAACATAAGTGAGCTAAATAATAAATAACAATAGACTAATATCAATCTTAATATTGAGAAAACAATAAAACACCTATAGCACAACATCCTTTTAGTCATTGACATCAACGGCAACATCATGGGGCTTAACACCTATCTTCGCTCTCTCGTGATCCGTCGGTTTGTGAAGATGCATGGATTTTGTAAAGTAGTCGGTGACGAAGATGTGGTGGCGTCCCACTGGGCAGCTAGCAGTCATGCCTACGAACGGCCGCTAGCTTTCCGCTCATGCCCAGAGAAACCAGCAAGTTAGCATACTCCTACTTTCTACCAGGAGCGTCATGTTTAGTAACATCAACCACCATCATCTACCTCTTCAGGTGGTTTTAAGGACAAACCTTTACGAGTTTAAATCTTCGTGTGCCGTAGGTGTTGATCCTGGCATAATTTAATGCTACTTATCTCTCTATAAAGATTGTCAGCACAGCGCGCAAGGTCTTAGGTGCAAATTTGTGCGGTGACAGCTGCAAAATTGAGTGACAAAATTAGGTGATTATCACGGCGAAAATACCTGGATAACTCAATGAGCAATTTTAAAAAATTGCTCAAGCCATAGTAAGCAGAGCCTGAAGGATTGCCTGGGTGTGTGCTGGAGGTCTTGGGAGCCATTGTGATTGTAGCCAAAAGCACTTGGCCTCCATGTGGCCCACGAGAGCAGGATTGTGAGAGATAAACTGCAAAAGCTTGCGCTCGGTATGTCCTGCGGACCAAGGCTGTCGAACCTTATGCCTTCAAGACAACTACATGTAAGAGGTAAGTCATGTCATGGTTCTTGCATATATTGACCATTGGTGAGTCTCTAAATTTATCCTGGTCCTCATCGGCATGCCAGGCATACAGGAGAGCGACGACGTTATTGAAGCGGCTCGGGCCTTTTTTTTCATGTGTGCGTGGGAGAATAGTGTTGCCAACTTAGTGTTTCCAACCAATTTAAGGAAAATGCCTTACAACAAGGAGTAAGTTGCCCTATTCTACCTGCACAGCAATTTCTAATAACCTGTATTTTACCCTATGCCTGAAAATAGCACCTCACAACAATGATAACGTACAAATAATATATAATCTACGACGTGCACATAAATAAAGATGCGGAAGCCGTGCTTGAGCAGTTAGAATATTTGTTTTGAAGAGAGATGAATGAGTACGAAAAACCGAAGAAGAGAGAAAAAATCGTCCCAATGTTTTCACGGGAGTAGCTGGGGCTCAACATTGAAAAAAAAAAGATTGGTGACTCATCAGCAAGTAGGTATACGGCTGGCACTGTAAGTTACATGGTACCAAGGAGCGTTAAGCAACAAAGAACCACGATGCATTCACCCGAGATGTCTGCACAGCAAAAGCAATTTTATTTTCCTATTTCAGCTGTTTGCAGTGAACAAGTTCGTGCATTTCTGCATGCAGCCTGGCATTCCATTGCATCCGGTGTCGAAGCCATTGCAAGCTTTCAACCCCTACCATGCTTCTGAGATTGGCTAAACGCTTCTAGTATACCTTAGATCGGCCCAACTATGGTCATGACACGATGACGTCTCAATACGCCGTCGAGTCACATTTTGATGCCAGAGTCACGTCACAATGGCTTCGTGATTACATAAAAAATCTTGCCGATATGTCATGCCACGATGACATTAGGTGGTGGCGTCGTGATATCTTGATGATTTTACGAAACAGTCGGGTGTACACCGACATTTAGTTTTCGAGTATGATAAGAGCTTAGGCCATATCAGTGAAACTAACCACTTTCGCATAATTAAAAAATGGCAGTGGCTTAGCTCAGCTATGCCAGGATATACGTAGCGTTAGCAAAGGTTCAGCTGATTATTCTTCAGCAGGGTTGAGAGCTAGGCTAGTTGGTGAAACATCATTTAACCATATGGTGTAGTAGCGCACTTTTCACGGGGACGAAGAGGACAAGAACACAAGATACTCGCTACACTCGCAACTAATTTTATTTCAGAAGCAGCACATCATATATAACCCATAACCCTAGCGACACAGAAAAGAACTACGAACATTGAATCATTGCCAACAGAAGCTTTTGCGCAGACTCAAGCGATAGTACACGGCAGTTACGCTTACACTTTAAGATGACATAACTAAAAACAGCCCTGGGTAACATCAAATAAAAAAAAACAAAAAAACAAAAAACCAAAAAAAAACAAAAAAACAAAAAAATGCGGGAATTCACACGTGTTTGAACAAAATTTTGAAACGACAAAAAGGAGAGTATGACACATGCAAACACTGATCTCAATTAAGTCCTTCGAGGTAGCTGGCTTCTCGGTCACTTAACGAAACCGATGACTGACTAATGCATCCTTCTTTTCTTTTTCTAATGTGGAAGGCTTCGACAATTTCTCTGGTTAGTTGGTTTCCATGACGGAAGACTACGGTCGTGTCACTGAATAGTGGTGAGCAGCCACACTGGGAACAGTGTCTCTTTATGTGAGAATGAATGCCAGTTCTTAATGATCGCTTGTGTTCTAAAAGTCGGGTGTTCAAACATCGACCCGTCTGGCCAAATGGTTGGACGTCCTGCACCATTCCTTGAAGAGTCTGTTAGGCTCCCCGTCGTAACGTACGGCACAAGCTATCCTCAGAGTTTCCTTGAAATGTCTTGCCTGTGCACAAGATTGCCCATAACTTAAAAAACGTAGGTAATCGCTATGGCCTAGAACTAGTTTTTTTCGGCACCCAACAAGCTTAGTAAAATATGTTCCAAACTAGACCGTAAAGTTTCCATAGCAGTAAACACTAATGCTGGTAGTTGTACGGTAAATAACACAACAAAGTTTGTTAAGTGTAGCCTATCAGTCGTGTATTGCTTGCCGCTAACGTGTGGAAAGGTATACATCGGCCAGACGGGTCGATGTTTGAACACCCGACTTTTAGAACACAAGCGATCATTAAGAACTGACATTCATTCTCACATAAAGAGACACTGTTCCCAGTGTGGCTGCTCACCACTGTTCAGTGACACGACCGTAGTCTTCCGTCATGGAAACCAACTAACCAGAGAAATTGTCGAAGCCTTCCACATTAGAAAAAGAAAAGAAGGATGCATTAGTCAGTCATCGGTTTCGTTAAGTGACCGAGAAGCCAGCTACCTCGAAGGACTTAATTGAGATCAGTATTTGCATGTGTCATACTCTCCTTTTTGTCGTTTCAAAATTTTGTTCAAACACGTGTGAATTCCCGCAATTTTTTTGGTTTTCTTGTTATTTTGTTTTTTTTTGTTTTTTTGTTTTTTTTTATGTTACCCAGGGCTGTTTTTAGTTATGTCATCTTAAAGTGTAAGCGTAACTGCCGTGTACTATCGCTTGAGTCTGCGCAAAAGCTTCTGTTGGCAATGATTCAATGTTCGTAGTTCTTTTCTGTGTCGCTAGGGTTATGGGTTATATATGATGTGCTGCTTCTGAAATAAAATTAGTTGCGAGTGTAGCGAGTGTCTTGTGTTCTTGTCCTCTTCGTCTCCGTGAAAATTGCGCTACTACACCATATGGTTAAATGATGATTATTCTTCCTTCCCCATGGCTATTCCACAGTGGCAAACGCCAGTAAGAGGCACTATCAAGCGGCTCCAGCGTAGTGTCAGATGGTGACTGCACAGAGAAGGCGCGCGCGTTGGTGTCCATATGTCTACCAAGGCTATGTCAGCACTCCTGTGGAAAGCGCACACCGGCAGCAGCGAGTCACGCGCGGCCGCGGCCGAGTGCGAGGGAGGTGCTGGCTCCGGTGCGTGCGACCACTGATCGTCTGCGCAGCGCATCGAATTGCGCGCACACCGGCGGCGAGCCACGCACGGCTGTGGCGGAGTATCATTGCGCATGCGCAGACCAGTGCCACGTGAAATTGGCTCAGCGAGGCCAGTGTAGCTAACGCTACAAAACCTCTTCTCAATTAACAGACAGCAGACAGACCAAGCAAAAACAGCCCCGGGAGAAACCTAGCAAAAAGATGTGTGGCGTACCACTTTTCTTCATTGCTCTGGGCTGATGACATTCGACTCAAGATTACAAAACACCACCTAATAATGGCTGATGGCGCTGCCGCGGGCCGCGCGAAACTGCTCATGTTACCCATGGTCGGAGATGCTACATTAATCTCGACGGTCGTCATGCTTGGTGCGCAGCAGCGCTAGAGAGCAAGCTTGACACAAATTAGCGAATGGTGCCTACACTGCGTCGCACCACGCCTCACTACTGTTAGGTTAATGCAGTGCCTATGACAAAGGCTTCGTCACGATATCGCCCGGCTCGGCTTGTTTGACCAAGCGGGATCGACACATGAAGCGGATGTGGTGTGTGGCGCAAAAACACAACTTTCATTGCACACACAACGACTTAAAGTACACACAGAGGAATGAAGCTAACAATAAATATCTCGTTCCCCCGAACAAAAACACTTACAAAGTCCTACCAAGACGAAGTGCCACGAGCAGCTTCAGTCGCTCACCACGTCCGTCGGCCCTAGCATCCTCCCTGGTGTACTACAAGGGCGTTGCATTACAAAGACGGGGAACCCGGTCGTCATTCCCCAGTGTTGTACCGGTGGCAGTTGGTTCTCAGGGGACGTCCCAGGCCCCTGTGGCCTGTGCGCCGTTGACGTAACAGACGACTGTCCCTGAGGCCGGGCTCGCTTGAGGTAGGCGGCATGACGCTGCCTGTCCCGGCCGCTTCCTGCACCACACGCCAGCTGGACGACCGGAACACGAAGACGGCAGCTCACAGAGGTAGTACCTTGCGCGGCTCTCGATCCGTCGCAGTCCTGGGGCGAGACGTAGGCTGTCTTGACCACGACCTACTTTGTTGCCAACCGTAAGTGCAACGTAGGCTGTCACGACCTACATCATTGTTGCCAACCATAAGTGCAATGTTCGAGAAGCTTCGGGGCTGTAGTAGATCATTTTGTTAAGATTACGCGCACAACGTGAACATTACCTAGTATTACCTACTACCTCGGCATTCTCATTGACGGCCACAGCGCCACAACTATCATCGACACCAGAACCTATTATTTCGTCTTAAGTAGGGCGTTCGGTGCGAATTGGAAGTATGTTAGGACTGCTTGACAAGGCCCTGAAATGCGTCAAGTTGGAGGTCACCCATTAAACCGGCATGAATATGCACAGCCACAGTCACCATTAACAGCAAGATTTGCCCCGCAAGTTTCGTCGTACTACAGCATCACTCGAGACATGTTATTCTTGGTATGCACCTTTTGAGCATCCATGGTGCGATTATCGACCTGCAAACAAAGTCGCTGACCTTATCCACATGAAAAGCACTACCACCGCCACGCGGTCAGGAAGCCACGTCCCGATTGGGCTGGAAAAAAAAGTAACCTGTCCTCCTCACTCAAGCGTCATTTCTGTCGGCACTCCGAAGTCAGAAGACTTCGAAGGCATTGTTGAAGGCAATCAGCACTGATTGGTGAACTGCTATATTTGCTTCACAAAATGAATATTGGAGCTGCGTGTAGGGAAAGCAGAAGTTATGCTCACGAATTTCAGCAATGAGTACAAAAACACGTGACTCGCCGCATACATCGACCAATGTGTGAAAGTCACTAGTGCTTTCGCCCTCAACGATTCTACGAAAGCTGCTTCAAAAAATCAAGCCCCTGTCTCAAATTTTGACGCAAATCCGAGCCTTCCTAAGCATAAGCAAGAGCAGTTGAAGATCCTGCCCATGCAACACACGGATTGCTTTTTGTCGTCGTCAAAAACTTGGCCGATTCTAGTCGTGAAAACTCGTATCCTGACCAAAAAAATTCCAAGCCCCACCATCAGAGTCGGTGCAGGGTTTCGATGCGAAAACGTCAAGCCGTAAAAAAGACAAGTCGACGAAACGCTACGCGATGGCATCATCCAGCCGTCCAAGAACCCGTGGGCTTTTCCCGTAGTGCCAGTGAAGAAGAAGAATGAAACTCTAAGTTTCTGCGTCGATAATAGCCGCCTGAACAAAATCACAAAAAGGACATGTGTCTCCTCCCACGTAAAAACAACACGCTGGATCGGCTCCACGACTCGAAGTATTTTTCGTCGATGGATCTCAAGAGGGGTTATTGGCAAATCAAAGTTGATGAGAGAGATCGAGAGAAGAGCGCATTTAACATACTAGGCAGCCTCTTCGAGTTCAAGATCATGCCCTTCGGTTCTTGCTCGTTGCCTGCGACTTTTCAACGCACTTTGGATACAGTACTGGCAGGATTGAAGTGGCGAACTTGCTTTGTATTCTTAGACGACGTCGTCTGGTTTTCCACGAGCTTCTACGAGCGTATCCGGCACCTTGAAACGGTACTTCAAACAATCAAGAACTCCCAGCTAAGCCTAAAGCCAGGAAAGTTTCAATCTGCGTAGGTGGGTGGTGAAAATCTTTATTATAAAAGAGAGCGTATGAGCCCCCGAAAGGGCTTTACAGACTAGGTGACATCCTCAGTCCGGGACGTCCTTTGACAATACCGCTGCTCTTGCTTGGGCAATCAGGGTCTTTTGGGCCCCAAGGACGGAGCAGCTAAGCAGTGACACCTTTCAGTTCTCTCGCACAGTGTTGGGGAGGGGAGGAAGGCCTGTGTTTAGCTGATAGGCCCCACCATGTGGTAGACATAGGCTGACTGCCCACAATGCTTGAACCTGCTGGTGACTGTGGAGACAAAATATTGTAATATCGCCGGGCATAGCAGCGTGTTTGTTTGGAACAGGGGTAAAATTCTTTCTCCCACCTTATCCAGACTCTGGGCAAACGGTGGATACCGGTGATGCTGGGAGCGATATTACTGCACAACTTCCTTGTACGTGAGCAGCGATGGTTGCGGGGTCCAGTTCATAGGGCTCGATTGAGGTACCCGGGGAATTAGTGCTGGGGCAGCCACGTCTGAGGCCTTGTTACCACGGAGTCCTTGAGGACATGGGGTTCATACGACGCGTTATGAGGAGGGTTCGGCGAACTTCGCGCTCGTACGCAAAATTTCGTAGCCGAGGTGTGAAACTTCTCCTGCCAAGTAGTGGCTGCAAGCTTTTTGGGAATCGGGAAAAATTACATTAAAAGGGCGGTGCGAGCGACATAATGCTATAGCGACCGTCTCTGCCTGTGTTTAGTTGCGAGCCTTAAAGGAAAAGCCATTCACCTGTACTTTCTTGTGGAATACTGCTGCCGTATAGTATCCCCTCGGGCTAAGTCTGGCGACGTCCACAAAGTAAACTCCTGTGTTGCTGCTATGGTAAGTTTCCAACGCCCAAACGCGCGCTTCCCGTCTTCCCTGGTGTAGTTCCGAGTCCATGTTTTTTGTTAGAGGCTGTACAAAAGTTTGTGCTTCCTAAGCTACGGTATTCTGAGTGTGCCCTTTGTTTTGAGGTCTTTTTGTATGTTGAGATGAGCAAGAATGTGACGCCCTGAAGGCGTCTGCGCAAGTCAAGGTTTACTAGATAGGCTTCGATGAGCTCCTGTAGCGAGTTGATCACACGAAGTGCGGTCAAACGTGCATTGTATATAGTGATTAGTAGACTCAGAGCCCGTTTTCTGGCCATCCGAATTATTGCGTCTATGTGTTGGGTATTGCGTTTCGTAAGCTGAGGATAGGGAATGAAATACAAGACTCTTCTGGTGACGAAAGCCTAAGAGAGCCGAAGCGCATATCTACCTCACGCGGAAAGCTCTTGCTTTTTGGACACGCGATTAGCACGTATAGAGCCGTCCTGACCCATCGTAAACAGCCGCCATCACCGACTTCCCACCGCACACCGATAAGAAGGCAATACGCCGATTTCTCGGCATGTGCGCCTATTACAGGTGGTTCGTCAAAAAGTTCCCCGCATTTCCGAACCACTTCCTAACGTTATAAGGACCGAGGATGTGTTCAAGTTAGAAACACCGTAGGAGGAGGCACTTTAGAAACGAAAATAACGCCTGCAGACCCCTTCGATACTTAGATATTTCTACAAATTCCTCAAGAAAGAAATGCACTATGAGGCAAGCAGTGTAGGACTTGGCGCCATTCAGGTGCAGAGGACTGATACACTGTAAAGGGTAGCTAGCCGGTTGGCATTCAAGACTGAAGCGAATTATTCCAAACAGTACAGCAGTGCCCTGCCATCATCTGGGTTGCGTCAAAGTTTCAGCCCCACCTCTATGACACGCCTTCCAAAGTTGTGAGTGACAACGACGACTTTTGTAGCCTCGCTACCTTGAAAGACCCTTAAAGTCACCTGACATGATGGAGCCTGAGACATTAAAATCATAATATTACCATCGTTCACAAGTCCGGAAGAAAACATTCCGATACTAACTGTCTATCTCGTGTCCCTGTCGACACACCAGCGCCCATCGACCTGGATGATAATTGCTTCTTGGGCCAGACTATATCTGCTGACGATTGCACTGTACGACAGTGAGCCTACCCGGAACGGAGGGGCTTAATCGAATACCTAGAAAGCAGGACAGGACATACACTGTTCTCAATGTTTTCAAGTGGGCCCTTACGCCGCTTTTGCTGTGAAACGGCCTTCTCCAAAAGAAGCACTTCTTCCCACTTGGACCCGTGTACCTTCTTGTGGTTCCTTCAGCTCGACGAGCAGAACTATTCCAGACCCAGCACGATGATCCGACGGCAGGACACTTTGGTGTTTCCCGCAAGCTTGCGATGATACAAGAGAGTTACTACTGCCCACGCCTTACCGCTGACGTCACTCGCTAGGTGAGAACATGCCGAGACTGTCAACGATGTAAGACACTGTGCACAAGGCGAGTAGACTTCCTCCAGCGAGTCTATCTTCCCGTGCGACCACTCCAGCAGATCGGGATAGACTCCCTGGGGCTGTTCTCATTGTAAAATTGTGGAAATATGGCAATTGTCATAGCTACAGAGACCTCACCCGCTATGCCGAAACAAGAGCCCTACCCAAAGGCCGTGCTGCTGAGTGGCAGTGCCGCTCAGAAAGCCCTTACGAACTGCTTACAATACATTGGACCCACATCTGCATGTTTCCCTGCAAAGATCTACGAAATACAATATTCTTGCGTCTGTAGAAAGTGAACAAAACGTTTATTTGATATTCTGCGTGAGAAAGTCAGTTAATTGTAGTCTAGAGGCACGGCGTTGGAGTGTTTCCATCCGTGCAGCAAAAGCGAACGAGCACATCGAGGCACGCTAGGCAAGAGCGCTATCTGGCAGTTATCTTGCAAAATGAAGGAAGGCGTGCGCACCTGTCTCAGACGCGATAAGGCGTAGAAAGCAAAGCGACGAGCTGGCGCCACCACCATGTCGTCTCAGCAAAGTGTTGGAAACACTTGCCTTTTTGAGCATAGCAATGCATTGTCAGTGCAGCGTGATAAATGCTATGGTCCTTAGAATTACTTATGTAGGCCTTCTCTAGAATAAAGACACAAAAAGAGAATATTGAGCTGTTTTTATTGTGCCTCAGATTTGCACAATAATTGCTTTTTATATGAAAAACGCACAAGTATGAATGCTGAAACTTGAGAAATATTGGTGGGTGCTGGGGATGTGGTTGGCCGTTCGTAATATCCTTTGGGGTCGTTTGCGGTATCGTTTGGGTGGACGAATAGGCAAATAGACAGACAGACCAAAATTTTTGCGTCGAAATACCCCCAAAAGAATGGCGTCTTTAAAACGAACAACTCACATTTGTAGTACCTCACAGTTTCATTATCTTCTTAGAGTAGCTACAGTAGCGTTCTTAAGTCGCAGAGCTCGGCCCACCAGTGATCTACATCGCGTCGATAGTGTGACCATAAGCTGTACCATCTATGCAGTACTGGAAAGGCGTCATTGTCACGTGCCCGCTTCGGCTACGCCACACTTATGCGTGGCCTATGGAGCGTCAGGATGTCTGGCACATCCTCATAGGCTTGGCGTAGTTAAGCCTAGCTTTACTCCTGCTTGCATTCCCTTCTCTCACCGAGCGTTGTTGCAAAGCTTGGAACACACCCTTCTCAGGTGTGCTGCTGATGGTCTTCAGTCAAATGCCATGGCACTGCTACAACTCATACGCGCCTTCTCATCTTCCAAGCTCTACGCCCTCACTCCTTTACCTCCGGCCATATCCCTGTCATATGGTGTCTTACGTATTTCTTGCGTTTTATCTTCAACCTGAATTTTCGTTCCTCTCTCTTTATTTTGTATATCTCCACTTAAATTACACAACATTTTATCTTAGTCCTTCACAATTTCGTGTTACCTGTTCTTTCTAGACTTTTTCCTCAAGTCAATACGCTGATAACAACAGCTTTCCGGACAAAGCGGATTGCATTCTATGCCACTGCCCGCCCTAAAGTAACAACGAAGTGTTCAAGGTGCCATGCTCAGTCATCTTGAAAGATGACCACTCTCTTATATAAACATTCTGAGCTCTTCACCGGGGGATTTCAACTCCAACAAATAGTTTCTGAAGAAACCCGACGTTTCAGAATTGACTTGGTTCCTTCCTCAGAAGAGACTGCAGGACTACGCAGCAGCGGGGTCTTCAAAGCACTCGCGGGGCGGATAATGACTACTCTCTCTTTCTCTCTTTCTCGTTTTGCTGCGGAGCGCAGTCTATGTGTATGCACTGGGGAAATGGTTGCGAGAGAGCAGTTGATGTTTTATGCAGTCTGCTGTGTATGCCACGTCTCGACCGCCGAAGAGACCGGACGTGTTTTCGGTCGGACCCAGACCGATTTTCCTGGATGAGCACGCGAGCGTATAGTGGGGCGCCGTACTTTACGGGTGCTTCCATGATTCGTTTTTTCCCCCAGTTTTCATTTTGATAGCTCTTTGCGCACACCCATCACTACTTCAATTTTTTTCTCCTTTTTTCTGTTGAGCCATATTTTGTCTCAAGCCCTTTGCAGGTCTATTAAGATATAAAGGAAATTTACCACCCTCTCATCTTCCTTTCGTTCTTTATTCTGCAATGACATCGCCCAGTGCGGCCCGTCGCCTCTACCAGTTATGACGGACACCGCTTCTGAAGATGCTCCTGACGAGATCACCCTCTGCGCGAGCCTGCATGCAACCGCTGCGAGCCACCCCAGCTCACCCAAACAATCGCCTGTGGTTTTGATGATGATGCAGCCTCGTAAACTGAGGCTGCTGCCAATCGTCTTCAAAATGACTCATCTTTCAGCACCCCAACTTCTCGGCCCCGTGTACGAAGGATCGGAAAACTGTTGACACCACGCCGGCATCAGGCTCCAAAAGTCGAGGCCGCCACCACAAAAAGCGCGATGTGAACGGCCACAACCTAAGAGGCCGCCACCACCATTTCCTTAGAACCAAAGCCTTCCCAACTCGATCTTGTACCCACACAACAAGAAGTAATCAGGGCTCCGCTGCAGGACTACCAAGAATCGATCACATCAACACCGGCAGACAGCGAGGAACAGACCTGTACCGATTCCTCCTCACCCACATGATCCTCCTCTTGGGAACACAACACGCCACTGTTCTCCTCCCCATTCCTGTCGCCCTCCCCAAGAGGTAAGGTCCATTGGAGTACTGGAATCTGCGCTGACAGGCCAGGCCGCCAACAAACAACACAACAGGCGTCGTTTGCAGCTGCCCACAAGTGAGCGCCCACTCACATTGCACCACCTGCAACCATATTCTGCCCTTGCCTGTTGGCTGTGCAAACCTGCCGCTCCGGGCTTTAAGAAGACCTGTTCAGAGAAGGGTGTGCACGTAGTGCTGTCTCTCCCCTTTTTCCAAGCGAAGAAACGCCCATGACCTCTACTTGAAGGGCAACTGAGGCAACTTTGGAGTCTCTTGCGCAAGTGGGAACCTCCCAGACCACCACATGAAATCCCACCTTCCTGGAGGCTTCCCCACCTTTTTCCGGTCATGCAACCCGTCCTCCAGAGAGAGCGGCCTCTTCGCTGTCAGATGGGCGGTTTGTTTATATCCCACCTCTTTACCACAACCACAACATCCCCCTTTTCTCTCCCGCTCAAAAGAGCGCATGGGTGCGTCGTCTGCTATAGCAGGAGCTCCTCCGAACACGGCCGCTAGCACCGTGTCACCCTCTCCTTCTGCTTTCGGCCCCGTGTTCCCACTGACAGTGGACGCCTTTACCGAAGCAGCTTACAAAGAGGCGCGACGCAAGCATCAGCACAAAAACGGATTTCCTTGCCAGGCATCAACAGCTGCAAATGCCCCTTCCAGTAGGCAGCCAGCCAGTGCAGCTGTCCCAATCAAGGGAAAAGGACCTCACCAGAAACCAGGTCACCGCCAGCATCACCTAGATCTCATCGAACACCTAGTCGCAAATGAGCCCCATCGCACCTATGTCACGATCCTCTACTGCCCCGTGGGCAGAAAGAGCAACTTCCTCTCCCTCAGCCAAGATGCAATCACAACACAGCTCTCTAAGGTGCCTGACACGAAGCGTGTGTGCGTGAAGGGCCGTGCCACGCACTTCCCGCATAGCCGCAATGCACGTCCCTGGGTCCCTACCACATGCAAGCGGAGGACAAATAGGCCAATTGGCAATGCTGCGGAGTGTGAAAGAGCATCGCTAATTGGCTTATTTGTCCCCCACTTGCGTGTTGGTAGGGGTCCTGGCACGTGAGTTGCGGCTCTGCGGGAAGCGCATGGAATGGCCCTAACTTTAGCGGCAACGTTGTTGTGGTTGACACCACACCCGGAGCTGACACCTCCGCTCTCCTGGCTGTTGAAGCATCAGGGAAGTGGCTCTCAACACCAAGACCGCCAGCAAAGGAACCTGTACCAGTGTACTTCATTGCGTTGACGCTGCTTTTGACGAGGAGGCCCTCAAAAACAACATAGAGCGCTTTGCTCCCATCCTCTCTTGAAGCCCATACCAGACGCAATGTCTTTCTCCGATTTGCGGGTAACGCACCGCCGTAAGGTGGCGTTATTTAAGCAGACCCGCCCGATTTTTAACGGCTTGGTGGTGTTAGCCACCGCCCGATCTAAAAGGTACAGCCATATCAATCCATCCAATCCATCCATCCATCCGCCCTGTGCGTGCTCATCGTTGCCGCTCTATCGAGTGCGTTGGCTGTGGCCCTTTCGGACACACTAATGCAACGTGAACCAGCTTCCCATGCTGTTCGCGCTGTGGCGGCGACCACGCCAGCGCCGACTGCGTTGCACCTGGCCCCAAGTGCCTACACTGCAGCGGCCCCCCATCGCGCCACCGATCCCCGATGCCGTCGCTGGCAACACGAGGGAAGGTACTGAAAATCATGGTCTCTGCGGGCCCGCCCCTCTTTAGTCGTGAGGCCGAGAGAAACCTTAAGAGAGAGGGAAAAGCCGTGCCTGCTCGAGCACCGTGCACTGGTACTTATTCGGGAGCGTGACTGGGCTGAACGTACAGCGCGGCTGTTTCGCCCCGACAGCGAGGTGCATAAGAACATGGTAATTAGTGCCCTGGCCGCTGCCGTGCAGGCCCTCGTCGGGACAATACCGCATTCCGGCCCTGTGTTCGAGTTGCGAAACGTGGCCCTGGCCAACCATGCTGCCCTCAACCAATATGGCTAGCAGCAAGGTGTTTCGGCCGCAGATTCTTCAATGGTACGTTCGTTCTCTCTGCTGCCGTCAAGCCGAGTTGTCTACCCGACTCCTCCGACGCGAATACGACGTCTTGCTGTTGCAGAAAACCTGTGCTCACGTAGGAACACTCAACCTACCTGGTTTTATCGACTATCACAGCACCGCACAGTGCGAACTTGAAGAGTGTCGCGCAGTCGGGTGCAGCACTCCCTAGCGTCCTCCCGGCACGTCGTGGGCTCCGGTGTATCTGCGCGCCAACCTTCCTAACGCTGCGGTGGACATCGAGGACATTCTGTGACACCCTCGAAGCCGTCACCCTGACTGTGCGTATCGGGAGCACGGACACTAGTGTCGTGAGCGTGTACGTGCGCACATCGTACTACTCGGCCCGCTGGAATACCAATCTCGTGTGCCGCCTCGCAAACCACCTAAATCATGACGCGGTCATTGGTGGCGACTTGAACTCTCACCACACCTTGTTGGGCAGTGGCGTGACGAACAACCGTGGGCGCGACCTTTTCGATGCCGTGCAAAAGGCCAGACTGCTCGTTATAAACACGAGTAGCTGTACTCTCACGCGCCGTGGTGTGACCGACAGGGCCATCGACCTGACTCTCGTGGGTGGTACGTGTAAATATGAGTGGCAATGTGCACCGGACTCTCAGCGCTCCAACCGCAACCCCCCCCCCCCTATGCTAACATCAGGTACACTTGGACCTACAGTATTGTGAAGTGGACGCGCTTCAGAGTACTGTGGGATACAGTGCCACTCTCTGCAGGCTTCTTCACCACGCTGGCCGAGTACTACAACGCTGCTAGCACGTGTTTGCGAGCACTCCCGCACCAGTCATGAGCCTCCTCCACCTTCGCGCCGTGCGTCGCAGGGTGCAGATTATGGTGGTGCGCTCACAGAAGGCGGAACATTGGCGTGCGTATAACGGTATTCATCATCATTATTCATCATTATTAAAGCATGCATCTTCATCCAATGGTTTAATGGGAAGGAAGGGGTGAAAAGGCAACTAAATGCCTGACAATGCGCCGATCCCCACCCAGACCAAAATAACGCACAACACTCAGTATATCTTTAGAGCGTGAACCAAATTTAATACATTGAGAGAAAAAAAATGGAGAAAAGAAGATACAGCGAAAATAAAGAGAGAGCAGTGGAAGAAATAAGAGATTCCAAAACACTTATACATGCTCTTTTTACACATACCAAAGAGATCTTTAATAATACAGTCGTAGTTTTGACCAGGTATTAACAAGTGACAGATCGCGAAGTTATAGGACCGTAGTTGGCTTGCACAAACTTAAGGCGCATTACATTTCCTAGACAGTACACGAGATGCTCAATCGTATACAGAAGAACAAAACAGGCATGTCATGTTTGAATCGAGAGTAGATAAGCGTGTATCTTTTTTAAAAAACTGTTGTAAAACGACTTTCATTCACTATGCTAATAACCATGCTGATTGAATTTAGAAATGAAGTTTCCGGGAATAAGCATCCTTAAATTGATCTGCATTCGTTTTTATTTGATCATAGATGACTGTCGCGAGCTTTTTATAAAATATGTTTTCAAATTTTAGAATGCCATGTTTATGAAAAAGTCGAGCAGAAGGCGTTCGACGGGGAACGTTTTCAATGATACGCAGCATTCGTTTTTGCAGTTTGTCAATACCAATTTTATTTGTTTTCGTTGTAAAGCCCCAGATTAAGACGCAGTAATGTATGCGCGAATAAATCGAAGTGTAGTAAAGCTGCTTTGTCACCCAGAGAGGTAATAAGCATGTTATTTTTCCAATTGCACCATTGGGTCGTGATACCTGGGTACGAAGTTTATCTACATGAATGGTCCAATTCAGCGTTTCTTGGAAAAGGACGCCTAGGAACTTTTGAGTCTGAACACGCTCAATAAAAACTCCTAAAAGTGAGCTGCGGATCACGGAAAATGGAACGGTTTCGCGGATGAAAAATAATCTATTTTGTTTTCTTAATATTTAATTCTAATTGATTTGTTTGTAATCATACAGACAAGTTGTCAAGCCACAAATTTGCTTGTTGTTCAAGATTAGACATATCTTCACCAGAAAAAAATACGTTAGTGTCGTCTGCGTACAATACAATGTCTGGTGTGAGAGGCAAATTTACGATATCATTGATATATAACCGAAACCGAAGCGGTCCAAGTATGGATCCCTGTGGGACGCCATAGTTTATCTTGCCCATTTGAGACTTTGAGTGCTTCATATCTGTATACTGATATCGGTTAGAAAGGTAACTTCTTATTAAATTAAGAGACGAGCTTCTTATGCCGTATTCATCGAGTTTTTGTAGAAGAATTTCATGCCAAATAGAATCAAACGCTTTCTTAAAATCCAGTAATATTCCTCATGTGTGTAGTTTTTGCTCAAAGTTATGAATTATTTTATCTTTAATAGATAGAAGGGCTTTTTCAGTTGACTTGTTCTTCTGTAATCCATACTGATGTTATGTTATAGCTTTCTTTGAGCTACAAAAATTTGCGATTCGTATATATATGACACGTTCCACAATTTGTTTTAAAAATGGGCAAAACAGAAATTGCCCTATATTTACTCATGTCATTTTCATCACCACCTTCGTGTATGACAGATACTTTAGCTACTTTTAGTTTGTCCGGGAGCGTTCCAGTGCTCAAGATAAGATTGCATATATGGGCAAACCATGCGCTAATATGCTCTGAAACTGCTTTTAAAGGTTGAGCCTTTATGTCGCCAAAAGCAGCAGCAGAGCTATTATTTGAATTTTTTATCAGTAAGGCCACCTCTGATTCATCCGTGGGCGTAAGGCAAATGAATTCTGGGATGCATGCTGTAACATACGACTTATAAGACTGGGCAGCATCACTTTTATTATCAGCAGCACCTGATCTCAAAAAATGGTCATTGAACATATTAGCCAGTACAGTACCGGATCAAGATCTGCCCTCTATCTGAAGTTCAGAAATGCTCTTAGCATTCTTGCTTTGCAGAAGATCTTTCACAGTGTTCCAAATGGCTTTTTGATCACCGAGAATATTTGCAAACTTATTTTCGTAGTATCCAATTCGCGCCTTTTTAATATCAGACACTAGCTTATTTCTGACCTGCTTGCACTCAATTAAGTACTCTAAGCGTTTAGTTTTTATTAATTCAGTGAACAACTTATCTCTTTCCCTTATTCTTTTTAGAAATGTAGCATGAATCCACGACTTTCGTGCCTTCTTGCTTTTTTATATGTAACAATAGGAAAGGCTAAGTCATAAAGCTCTGTTAATTTTGCTATGAATATGTCGTAGGTGATCACAGGGTCAGTGTTACCGAAAATACAATTCCAATTTGTTTCTGCAACAACTTTTTGAAAAACCTCAATAGTTTCTTGGTTAATTTTCTGATAATAGTTAGGGTTTACTGGACTTTGTTGTTTAACTGCCCAAGTAAACAATGCGAAAATTGGCAGGTGATCGCTCACTCCAGGTGTCAGAACACCTGTGAAAATCTCGGTTTTACAGTTAGTAAAGCATAAGTCCAATACAGTTTCAGTGAATTGCGTCACCCTGGTAGTTATATGAATTCTATTTTCGTAACCAAAAGAAAGCATTTGGTAAAGAAAGTTTTGTTTACTGATGCTTGAAGACGGCATATCTATGTTGAAATCTCCTGTAATAATTACGCGTGCGCTATTTTGTTCACAGTATTTAAGCATTTCATCTATGAAATCCCGGAAATTAGACATAGCTCCTGAAGGGGGTCTGTATATAGCAGCCATTAAAATGCTTTGACACTTAATCATAACAGCTTCAAAATGCGGCGATACTACAGTGTACTCTTTAACAATAATGTATTTCAAGTTCTCATGCACATAAATCGATACACCACCATACCTTTCATTTTGTCTACAGATTGACGCGCAACTGTAGTTCAAGAACTGTATGGTAATAAGGTTATCAGTGGACCACGTTTCAGTAAAATCTAAGATGTCAAACGGGTGATTCAAGTTGTTCAAAAGGATGTCAACACATTCCTTTTTATTTTGAAGGTTTTGCGCATTAGGGTAATCAGCGAAAAGTGTTTTTGTGCCGTGAAGCAACTTTTTGGAAGAACTCAGCATTATAGTAGTTTGTTTCCATGTTTTCGAAGAAAAGTACATCAGCTAGCTATGTTTCGCTTTATCGTATTTTCTCGAGGTCTTGCTCTGTTGCAATTCTAATCACCCTCTCACTCGGGCCGCGGCTCATGAAAAGTTTGCCGTTCTTGTGCCATGCAAAATTGTACTTGTTTTTAAAGCCCTGGTTTTCACTTGCCAAAAGAGCTTCTTATTTTATGCCGTGAGGTTTCACTGACGCGGTGTGGCACAGAAACGCTAAACGCCGTCATGACGAGAGCTGCGGGAGCCTCTGCTCGTCCCTAGGTGACCCTCAGAGCCACGCGCAAGCCTGGTGCATATTCGCTGCCGTTCTTCGCACCAGAGAGCCTCGCTACTCGGTTCGCTGTGTTGCTGTTGCAATGAAGCTTGCCACGCATGACTTGGCTGAGCTGCTGGAAAAAAAGTTTGCCCCTCCTGCTTGCCCACAGTCACCACAAGGACTACCACCTGTGCCTGCACTCAGCAGGCCTGAGCTGACCGTTCCCGAGTGGTACTTCCCCACCGAGTGCATTCTGCTGGTGATCCGTGCATTGTGCACGGAAGATTTTACTCTCAGCTAACTGATCGCAGTCCTCAACAACTGCGCGAAGCAGTCTGCCCCGGGAGTGGATGGCCTCACCTATCAGGTGCCGCGCCATATTGACCCCTCCTTGCGGCCCCAGTTGCTGGAAGCCTACAACGAAGTTTGGCGCACAAGTCAGGTGCCTTCCGGCTGGAAAGAGGGGCTCGCGGTGCCCATCCTGGAGCTAAGGAAGCCAGTCATAGAGCTTTCATCCTACCAGCCACTATCACTTACTTCGGCCACAGGAAAAGTCATGGAAACCATGGAATTGCGACGCTTTCACGGGGCTGCCACCGCAACCAACGCATTCCCTCCCGAACAGAGCGGATTGCACCCAAGGCACTGTCCGTTCGACTCACTGGCTTACGTGATCGCCCCCCTCGAGGAGGCCAAGTACCACGGCAATTACGGTATCCTCGTGCTGCTCGACGTGAGAAGTGCATTTGACGGCCCCACGCATTGATTTTGGACGTACTTCATGAGCTCGGTGTGTGCGGGCGGATGTTTGACTACCTAGCGAGCTTCTTGGGCGACCGCAATCTTCGCGTTCGTGTTGGCTCCACAATCAGTGGTGCCCATCCCGTCCCCGCGGGTGTGCCCCAGGGCAGCATATTGAGCCCATTTCTGTTCAATCTGTCTCTTGCCAAGCTGCCCGACTACATCCCGAGCAACACGGCGTGTGAAGTGCATGTTGCGATTTACGCCAAGGACATTGCGCTGTTTGCCTGCAGCCCCAGTTGTCACCGGGAAGCACTTTTCCAGTCTCTTCACGTAGCCATCGATGCGATTGACGCATTCCTGAACGCTATTGAACTGGTGCTTGGCGCCTCCAAGACAGAGGAACTGCTCGTCTACCCGCGAGCGTCAACACGGCGCTGCACACCTCGGCTCTCACCCTGGGGCCTTCCCACCGAGTGGAGCACGAAGGTGCGCTACTTGGGGGTGACCATTGTCCACTGGCTCAGCTGGCGACCGGCCGTCAGCGATGTGCGGACGAGAAACAGCAAGGTACTCGGTGCCGCTCGCAGTCTCTTTACGCGAGGTCACGGCTCCACCCCTGCCCTTGCCCTGCGAGTCTACAACGCAGTCGCATCGGCACGCGTGATCTACAAGGCAGAAGCGGCTTTGTTAGGTGCTTGCCAGCTAGCTGCCTTCGACGCGGACCATCGCAATGCCACGCGGGAGTACTACGAACTTCCCTACACCTCCCAGGTGGGCCCCATGCTCACCGAAGAAGGGGAAACTCTCATCTCTCTGCGGATGACCCTGCGGACACTAAACCATGTACTGCGGCTGAAAACCACAAGGCAGAGACAGCTCCCTGTGAACAGGCTATACGCTCTACTTCACTCATCCATGGGGCAATGGGCGAGTAAGCTCTTGATGGTTGTGCCAGACGGCTGTACGACGGTTGTACCCCAGGTAGCTGGCTATTCCACCCTACCGCCACATGCATCTGGTAATCACCAAGACTGTAACGCCTCAGAATGCGGCGCTCGTCAAGGAAGAAGTTGGCATTGGGCCGCACGGCTGGCAGAGCGCGATAATAAAAAAATCGGTTCGAAAACTGAACGCTGTCAGGGCTGGATCTTTCTCGTGTTAGCTCTGACAGTAAATTGTGACCTGATAAAAACACACAGCCCTGATTATCCCGTATGAATTCCGCTGGCTCTGCCAACAATCCTACCGGTCCTGACGCCCAAGAAGACGCCAGACTTATCGGTACTGCAGTCGCTGCAATTCAACAGGTCAACCTGCCACAATTTTGGCCCAACAGCCCCAGCACATGGTTTCTGCAGGTCGAGCTGCACTTCCGTCACCAGCCAACCAACCAGGTACTGGCATCTGGTGTCCTGCTCACCTCCGGACGCAGCCGACGACTTAGTTGATATTTTAGCGTCGCCGCACCCGGGCCATTCCTAAGACACGTTGAAGGCAGCTATCATTTCCCGCAAGTCTCTGTCCGAACACAGCAGACTCCAACCGCTCATCACGGCTACAGAGGTCGGTTACCGTCGCCCATCAGAGCCCCTGAGACGCATGCACCACCTACTTACTTGGTGACCCCTCCGCCCCCCCCCCCCCCATAGAGAAAAAGCTGTCACGTGAGTTATTCCTCCAGCGCTTACCACAGAGCATGGTCCCGGTCCTCGTAGCTGGTGGAGATGTCTCAGTAGACACACTCACGGAAATGGCAGACTGAGTGGCGGACTAATCACGGGCACATAGCCTCAACGCCATTACCACACCGCCACGGGCCACCACTGCAGACCAGGCACTCGCGAGCACCGAGAACCGTTTGAACGCCGTTGTCAGGCGCCTCGATGACTTTGTACCTGCGCATGGTCAACTGTCATCCATGTTCCAAATACACAGTCGCTCCTCGATGCCCCCACGTTCTCCGGAACTTTGGCCAACCGACGCACCGCGGGATATCTCATCCTCAACCATGTGCTGGTACCACCGCCAATTCAGTGCCTGTGTTCGCAAGTGCACTCGCCCGTGCTCCTGGTCGGGAAATGCGACGACCGGCCACTGACAACGGCAAGAGGTACTGGCAAAAAATCATGCCGCCTTTTCTATGTTTCTGATAAGATCACTGGCGCTTGCTTCCTAGTCGACAGAGGAGCCAGTGTTAGCGTCATCCCGGCCACGTGTGCAGACTGCCGTAACAAAGAACACACCTTCCCACTCCAAGCGATAAACGATTCCGGCATTTCCACATGCGGCCAATGCTCTATTACACTTGACCTTTGACTACGCCGTACCTTCCGCTGGATTTTCATCCTCGCTGACATCTCGCAAGCTGTTCTTTGAGCTGACTTTCTCAGTTTTTTTTCCACCTTGCTGTGGGCATGCGTGCTCATCGCCTCATTGATCTCAACACCCACCTCTCCATCGATGGTGTACTCTGTGCTTCCTCGACAACGAGACTGAGAGCTCTCACAGCTGCTTCGCAATATGCCAAAATACTCGCCAACTTTCTCAGCATCACGAAGCCCCACTTCAGAGAGTTACCGGTGAAGCATTCCACAACTCACCACATTGTGACCACTGAACTTCCCGTTTTTACACGACCTCGTTGACTATCTGGAGAACGCCTCGCCATCGCCCGCTGTGAGTTTGAGCACATGCTTGAACTCGGCATTGTGCGGCCTTCCTCCGGCAACTGGGAGTCGCCACTCCACATGGTGCCGAAGAAAGATCCTGGCGACTAGAGACCATGTGGGGATTACCGCGCTCTCAATGCCCACACCTTACCAGACCACTATCCACGTCCTCACATACAGGATTTCACGTCAATTTTTGCTGGGTGCACAATCTTCTCTAAGATTGACTTAGTGAAGACTTACCATCAGATTCCTGTAGAGCTAGCCGACATTCTGAAGACGGCCATCACCACCACTCTTTTCGGTGTATTTGAATATGTGAGGATGCCTTTTGCATTGCGCAACTATGCACAGACCTTTCAGCGCACTATCAACGATGTTACGCAAGCTCACGATTTCGTATTTGCCTACCTTGATGACTTTCTTGTAGCAACCTCATCCAGCCCTGAGCATGAAGCCCACCTGCGCACCCTGTTCCACCGCCTAGATGATTACGGCTTCGTAATTAATCCCAATAAGTGCCTCTTCGGCGTCGCTGCAATAGAGTTCCTAGGCCACCTTGTCACTCCAAAAGGTATCCAACCGCTCGCCAGCAAAGTGAAGGCTATTCAAGACTTTCCACCCCCGACTTCACTGAAAGGTCTCCGAAAATTTCTGGGCCTACTAAACTTCTATCGCCGCTTTTTTCCAAAGTGCGCCACATTTCTGAAGCCCTTGACCAACCTATTGGCTAAAAAGAAAGACCCGGCTGCGCCACTGGAGTGGCCCAAGGACGCTGCATCTGCCTTCGGCACTGCCAAGAAGGCTCTGGCAGACGCCCCCATGCTCACACATCCCGTCCCTGATGCCCGGATCAGTCTCATAACCGATGCATCAAGCGTGGCAGTTGGAGCCGTTTTCAAGCAGCATGTGTTTGTTGGGCAGCCCCTTTTTTTCTCGCAAAGTCTGAAGCCACCGGAGCAAAATACCGTACATTTGCCCGAGAACTCTTCTCCGTATACCTCGTCAACAAACAATTTTGTCATTTATTGGAGCGACGAGACTTTGAAGTCGTTACAGACCACAAGCCCCTGACGTTTGCTTTCCATCGCAATCACACCAAATATACTGCACAAGAGGACCAGCAACTATGCTTTATATCTGAGTTCACTGTGGATCTCAGACACGTACATGGGCCGGAAAATGCTGCTGCTGATGTACTATCCCGCATCGATGTCTTGTCGAACCAGCTACCACTAGACATGGAAGAGCTAGCAGCTACCCAAAGCAACGATCCTGAGCTGCATCGTCTTCGTTCTTCATCCACGTCTCTATCGTTCACTGAGTGCCCTCTTCTATTACCTACCTCATTAATACCGTGCGAAATGTCTACTGGTGTCTCTCGGCCCTTCGTGCCTTCAGCTTTTCGTCATGCAATTTTTGATCAATTGCACAACATGAGCCATCCTGGTATTCGTGCGACCCAGAAGCTAGTCGCATCTCGTTTTCTTGGGCCAAGCATCAATGCTGATGCCCGACGCTGGGAGCGAACCTGCTTTGAGTGCCAGTGGGTCAAAGTTCACCGTCCCGCAGTCACGACAACATCCCCCTTTTGGCCTCCAGACGCAAGGTTTTCCCACGTCCACCTCGACCTCGTCGGCCCTCTTCCGTCATTGCAAGGAGCCTGTTACGAGCTGACATGTGTGGACCGCTTCACCAGATGGCCGGAAGCTTCCCCATTTCCGAAATTATAAAACCAGCAGTTTCTAAGGATTTCATAAATGGCGGGATGTCGCGCTATGGATGCCTTTTTGTCGTCACCACAGATCACGGTCTTCAATTTCAATCGGCCCTTTTCACCGCACTTGCCAATATCCTAGTCATTCGACACATTCACACAACAGCCTACCATCCTTCCGCCAGTGGCATGGTCGAACGACTTCATCGACTACTGAAAGCTGCCTTCACTGCTTACCAGCCAAGGGAACGTTGGCTCGACCACCTTCCCTTCGTACTTCTGGACCTTCGATCAGCATTAAAAGTGGATCTCGGTTGCTTATCAGCCGAACTAGTCTATGGCGCTTCCCTGCGTATTCCAGGAGAATTCTTCGAGCGATCTTCACCACCTTCCACTCAAGATGCCTTAACGTATATTCGAGAGCTGCGCACCACACTTTGGGACCTTGCTCCTGTGATTCCTGCCGACCGACACCCCCAGTCTGTCCTCGTCAGCCAGGATCTGCATGAATGCAGTCACGCCTTCGTTTGGTGTTAATAAATATGGCCAACACTCACACAAGCCTTTGATGGCTCTTTCCGCGTGCTCCATCGTACAGCTAAGACGTTCACGCTGGACATCAATGGTCGTGAAGACGTCGTGGCTGCTGATCGGCTGAACCTGCGTATATCGCCGCTCTCACGGCCGCCTGGTTTCAATCTTCAGTGTGGATGCCCACATCCAAGCGTATCCACTGGGCGGCTCTTCTGAAGACTCCTATGGATCTCGCTCTACGGGGGGAGACTGTAGCGTCTCAGAATGCGGCGCACATCAAGGAAGAAGAAGTTAACATTGGGCCGTGCAGCGGGTGCAGCGCGATAATAAAAAAAATCAGTTTGAAAACTGAACGCTGTCAGGGCTGGATCTTTCTCGTGTTAGCTCTGACTAGACCATTGGCGGCATCAAAGCGTATGCGCGCAACCCGCTGGCAGCGATTATCGGGAGTGCTCCGCCCTCCTTCACAAAGAGCTGAACGGCTGGCTGTTTTTTTACGTCGACGGGTCAGTGCTTCGCCACCGAGAGAGAAGGTGATTCTTAAGAAAGAAAGGAAGAGAAAAGTGAGCCCCGTAACTGTCTTCTTCAGTGAGCGACACCTCAACAGTAGCTCACAAGGGATGGGGTGAGGAGGGATAAAAGGGGTAGGAGTAAAGGTGTAGAAAAGAGGAAGAGACGTGAGGTGGTAAGCCAAAAGAAGCGACAACAAACTGAGGGGATAGGAGAGATAGGAAAGATGGAAACACGGTCACAGGAGTCCGAGCACGGGGCACCATGTGCGAGAGCTCTTGTCGGCGTCAGTAGATGGCGTAGAGCCAGTCCAGTTGGTCAGAGCTACACTGTCGTCGAAGTTCGTCGGCGTCAGGAGGTGACGTAGGGCGAGCCCAGTCGGCCAGAGCTACGCTGACGCCGGAGATCGCGAGGGCACAACCGGTCGGCACGGAATCCAGCAAGCGAGTCGCTTCGCGACCGCCGCCTGCGTTGTGCCATCAGTCGGCGCGGTTCTGAAGTACTGGCTCTCTTCCCTCACCTCCTCCACTGCAGCAGAACACGCCGCTATAAATTTTGCATAGGATTTCCTGAGTGAGTGGGCACCCATGAGCGCTGCGGCCATCTTCTGCGACTCCCGGGTGGTCTTGCCCGCGATCTCGAGTGAGGAAGACGGCAGCCTCCTTGAGCGGAAATTTGCCCGGAAGCTACACGCCGTGCAGCAAACAAGCTGCGACCTTTCGCTGCACTGGGTGCCTTCACACTTTGGAAAACCCAGCAACGAAGTGTCCGACTTTGCCGCGAGGGATGCGCACAACCCCTACATTGGCATCACCAACTTCGTGTGCTCCGCGGATGCCGGCGTCTCATCACCGCCCACTACGTGCGCGAACGTCATCCCGACCCCCGCATAGCAGCTGGAAAGCCACAGCGGCGGCTCCCTCTAAAAAGGGATTATCGAGATTAGGCCGCGGTTTCCTTCTTCGTCTCCGCACCAGATACAACTACACCGCCGAGCGAAAACATCCGCACTCCGGGCGTGGCAGTCTATACTGCGTGGTCTGCGGCGACCTGGAGACTTTGTACCACCTTTTGCTTCATTGTCCGGCTGGTGACGCGAGCAGACAAGTGATGCTCGCAACGTACGGGGCTCTCGGCCTGCCTTGGACAACAACTGAGCATCGCTTGTTCCCGAATAGAGGCTGCGCGCATATCAAGCGTGCCCTTTCAGTACTGCTGGACTTTGTTGACGTAAGTGGGTGCGTGATCGAATTTAGAAAATTCGCGTCCTGTGATTTCGGTAGACAATCGGTGCATCTGTGCGTCCCCCACTTCTTTTTCCGTTTCTTCGCTCACTTTCTACTTACTCTTTCCTCTCTTTGCTCAAGTCTATTACCCCCCCCCCTCATTTCTTTTCCCCTGTGAACCACTTCGGAGTTGTCGCACTTAGCTGCAGGCAATTGCGGGGTTCACTTTTCTTTTATAATTTTTTTAGGAACCACTTCTCCCTCGAGTAGTAACTTTCTCCTCCAGTTCGTCCCGCTTTCAAGGATGATCGTTGCTTCAAAATTTATCCGGGCGTCCAACATATCAGCATGTTTGGCGACTGCGCTACGCTCTTTGTAGAGCTTCCACACGTCGTTGGCGTGTTGCTTGAGTCGTTCTGGTAGCTTTTTCGTCTCGCCGATATGCGAAGAAGGGCCCTTGGTGCACGAAATTTTGTAAACGACACCGGGGGTCCTTTCTATTGTTGGCTGGTTTTTCGGTCGGTGGAGGAGGTAGTCCAGCGTAAACCAGCCACGTGCGTGAAGAAAACCATTTATTTCTTGAAGATTCGAGCCAGCATCTCGCTGGTTCCTGAACGTATGAGACCGGTACGCGTTTCAGAGGGCTTACGATTACCGCTGATTAGGGTTTTCGTAACCTCTGTTGCTCTGCGCGGTAGGTGGTGGCTCCAATAAAATTTTCAGGGTATCTGTTTTTTTTTTAGGTCCGAAATTACGCGGGCCTCTTCTCTCTTTCGCTTCGTGTCATTGGGGCATAAGTTCTTAGCTTTCTGGAGCAGCGTGGTCACAACTGAGGCCTTGTGGCGGGTGGGGTGGGAAGAATCAAATTGAAGGTAGTGGCCGGTGCGCATTGGCTTCCTGTGAACGGAGAACTAGAGGCCGTTGTGCTTTCTTGCCACATGGACGTCGAGAAAGGGCACGCAGCGGTCGCTTTCGCACTCGGCCGTGAATTGTATGGCTGGGTGCACGGAACTTAGATGCTTTGTGAAGTTTTCAATTTCAGACGTCTCCACGACGCAAAAGCGATCGTCTATATAACGAAGAAAAAGCTTGGGTCGCGGCAAGAAGGACCTGATTGCTTTCTCTTCTATGTGCTCCATGGTGAGGTTTGCCATTGTAACGGTGTCACGGACGACCATTTTTGGCGACCCGGCATCACGGCAATTAACGGGCGCCGTACTTCCCCACTGACCGTGGGAACGGCGGGCGCATAAAGGGAGCCGAGAAGTGCAGAATGGGGTGCTCTTCTTAGAACGTCGCCACCGACGTTTGATCCTTTTGTAACTGTGGCGGCGTCTGCAAGGTCGTGGAAGGCCGCGATGTACCCCGAACAAGGATTAGGCTACGGGACGCACCGGCTGAGAGCCAAACAGTCTGACCGTTTCCCACGGGGAAAAGCATGGGAAAGCCTCTGGTGGCCAAGCCGTATGACAACAACCCAACAGGTTGTCACTCTCGCTAGTTGAGGGCCCTCTCCCAATTAAAAAGGGGTGGGTTCAATATATTTTTCGGGCGGAGATTCCATCAATTAAACGCGCATGATTGGACCCATGTAGAGGTTTCTTGTCCCCAAGGAAGAGAGCGAGGAGACACGAGGGGGATTTAAGCGCAGGATTTTGCCCTGCTAGGCAGACTAGTCGCTGACCAACATGGTGTAGAAACAGATCAACAAGCATCTCTTCTAGAAGTTTTTAGTGTGGCTCTGTATTTGCTGGCCACCTAAACTTAGCCGTTCGTCTAGTTGTGACGCGATATTAACGTCTGCAACGTAGACATCGGGACTTCGCCTCGAGTTAGCTCAACCTGCTCGAAGTCAACTGCAAGCACTAGCCTCCCGGAGCCACCAGCGTTGCAACACCGCCGACATCGCAGTCGTGCCAGAACTCTCTTCGACTTCTCGCATCCGATTGTCGGGGACGCAACGCTGCCGGTCATCACACGTATGCCTTCACCTGTTTATATCTTCGAACTTTCTCCTCCGTCGTCTATTGTTGTTAGTTTGTGTAGTTTGTAATAGTTCTCTCGCGTAAGCTGATTTACTGTTTTTATATGTATTTTTAGTTGTATCAAGTGTTGATGTATTTTGTTAGTTGTATTGAAGTGTTGTATTAGATCCCGTGTGCTGCAATATCACTAGAGTAAAGTTTGTTTTGTTTTCTCACGTCTCTGATCTCTTCACTGTCTCTGCTTGCGTACGGAACGAACCAACCTGCTGTCATTCCTGTCGCCGACTTCGCGCTGGCGACGCTAGAGTGGCAGCTTGTAACAAACGGAGATGGAAGCTCCCATCCCGGTTCCAATGTCCTGCCTGAAAATAGTTCCTTTGTAGGAGAAGTACGTACTATAAGGTTAGATTAGGTTAAATTAGGTTAGGATGTGCATTTGGGCTCTTCGCCTGTGGTTTCAACAAAGCGCAAGGGGACAAACGCCCCAATGTGTGTCTTCTAGACGATATGACCTCGCGACAGCAAGCTAAGTACCAACGCGCGTTCTTGTTGTGCGTGTCCACTAACTGTTTACTTTCTTTTTTCTTGTCTGTCACATTTGTTACTAATCTTTCACCACCCCCCACGTGTTGAGTTCCTAGCACAGTCTTAACTTAACTAAGCTCCATACTGTTTCCCTCACTTTTCTCTCTCTCTTTTTCTCTTTCAGATATGTTCGCACAACTGACAGGATTCTTCCAAACTACTTTTCACTGATACATTTCAATAAAAGTTGTCATTTCTGTTTAAAGAAAAGTTGGATATGCACAATAGTATTAAAAATGTCCTACGAAGGCTGTCTGGTAACAATTGACACAGCAAAGAATATTTTACGTCCACTATAGACTCCTTTTAAGTTCTTTCTTTTTTAAAGAGTTCAAAGCACGCAATGTGTTGCTTATAAAGTCTGCTGTTGGCTATGATGGGAAAATATGTTTGCTAATGATAGTGGTTGTCAGCAGAAACCATGCACTTTGCCTGAATGTTCTTTACAAAAACCACCACACTTCTTCCAGCCAAGAAGGAAGTGTTCTGTGTCCTCTGCAGGCAAATAAGAATGCACCGCTTTTGTTATTTGTTATTCTATACAGGAAGGTTTATTTACAAGCAGGGCTCCAATTAGAGATGAACTCTTTCTTCAGATTGGCTAAAGTTTACCCAAAACTTAAATTTTGCAACCGATATCAAACAACAGTGCTCCTATTATGAACAAAGTTCATTGAATAAGTGTGCTAACATGGTCGCAACTATTGTCATTGCCGAAGACCACCAGATTACGACCTATATAGCTGTCGACACACTCCAGGTGCACATTCGCCATATATCCAGACTGCCTAATCACAACTTTGCTAGCCTGCTACTAGAAAGGTAAGGGTGGCGGCTAACTAGCACTACATCTCCTGAAGATTCTCAGCCACAATCATACCGCTATGCCTGGAGTGGTGTCTCCCAAGACCCCCTGTACACCTTGAAGTTATGGGGACATACAAAAAGGCTAGCCTGTCATCTGCAGCCCTCAAGCAGATCACATTGCACATTTTCAATATAGCATTTGAAAATTGAACTCATACTTATACGGACGGTTCAGTCTCGGGAAGTTCGACGGGTGCTTTTGTGATTCCATCTTGGTGAATCACCGTCAAGATCAACACTTCACACGCCACAAAATCTAGTTCCGAGCTCGCCACCCTTCTAGTCGCTATTAGATTTGTTACGCGAGAATTTCACGCTAAGTGGGCTATTTTATAAGACTCCAAGGCGGCTTTATATTGTATGCGAAGTCTACGACGCGAGAGCTACCACCAGATGGCACCTCAGATCAATGACATCTGTCATTGCGCCACTAACAAACGGCATTACATAATATTTCAATGGCTGCCTCGTAACTGTTGGATTGGTGGCAGCCACCTCGCCGACAACGATGCCCGTTGGGCCCACGATGGAGCACTCACACTGCTCATACCCCTGTCAAAGTTGATGCCGCAAACGAACTTCGCCATATCGCGCATAATACCACAATTATGCATTGAAATGTTCCACTAACCTCTATTCGACTCCCACAGAGCCTCGCTTAATTACTCCAATAACAGCTACCATCAAAAACTTCGCGACAAGATGCTACCATATTCTGCCGGTTGTGGGTCAGCGTTGCCTTCACCAATTCATTAAGTTATCGCATTGGTATGATTGACTCCCCCAACTGTGGTAACTGCCTTTGTGTAGAAACTCTCGACCATGTCCTCTGCCATTTTCCAGATTTTAAGATCACTGGACTCTCCAGTGTGCCTTAAGGAGGCAGGATGATCGGCCCTTTACTCTGGAGAATATCTTGGAAGCGTGGTCTTCAAGTACTTCAGCCCAGAAAGCACCACGAGTCCTGCTACAATTCTTGAGGGCAACATCACTGTGCGACAGCCTGTGAAACCTGAACTGTTTATGTGGTGTGTATGTTATGTGCAATGTGCATATCCTCCTCTCTTTTTTTCTCATTCTCCTCTCCTTCGTGTAGGGTAGCAAACTGTACTTAGTTTAGTTAACCTCACTATCTTTCTGATATTTTTTCTTCTTTCTCTCACTTTGTATATTGGCATTTCTATTTTATTGTGAAAGCAACAACTTTGTTCGTTTTTAGCTCTGCATTTGCAGCAACTAGAATGCAGTAAAATGTGTATTTACACCGAAAAACAATCTATAAGTTGAACCAATGCCACTAGACTAGAACTGACTAAAATCTCAATGGGCTACTCAATTGTGTTGATTTTTATCAATCTTTCTCTTTCTTTATCTAAGTATTTTAGGCTGCAAGTTTTTTATGCCACTGAATTCCTCTCTTCCTTTTTTTCTTCATACTTTTCTTTTTCTCTATTCATCATTGTAATTTGTCTTTCGATTTCTTCTATTTTTGCGCGCACTTGCTCCAATGAAAAGAGAGAAAAAGCGCTTGGGGCGTTTGACTAACCTGTGTTGCTCAACCCGTACTTCAGGGATTGTCTTTTTTTTTTTTTGCCGTGAACAATTCAAGTGTTTTAAACACACCCTTACAAGCTTGCATGAGTAAGCGCATTTCAGAATGAAATTTCATCATATTAAGGTAAGGTCATTCTTGATTTGCTCTTTTAACAACTAATTGTTGAAACGTGTTTTTTTGTTCATTTTCGGAAGATATAGAATGCTGCACAGAATTACCAGATCTTGATGTCACCCATGCAAACAAGTCTTCCGGCGTCAAAGGGGTGTGGTGAAGGCTACTTAAACAGCCAAATGAACCCCATGGGAACACAGTTCTCGACGTAAGCTCCGGCAACAGAACTACTACTACAATGAGCTCCACAGGTCAGGTCGCTACGTAAGCGCTGACGTTTCGTGATACTCATTCCGTAGTTTTGCTAAGTATGTCAATGGATAGCATCTAGGTGGCATCACTAATTCTTAAATTCTACCATTAGTGTCATCTTGACGAACAGCTTACATCAAGAGAAAATTTCTCTTTATTGCACGTGTTTCTCTGAGTTAAAGACTGACACTTCACAAGTGTGCTAGATTAATAACTGATCAAACCTTATACTGCGTGTGAATACCTGTTCTACTTGTTACTTTTTCTGGATCTTCAGTTTTTTCCTAATGTGTTGATGTTGTTGGTACACAAGTTTCATTCCATATTGCTATGCACTATGGCTTATTCTTTGTGTGTTATTTGGGATGGCTTTGTATTATCTATATACACTGTACTTGTTGGCACGTAACTAAGTGCGAGAAAGTGTTTTTTTTAATAAATTGTTGGAAATATTTTTTTCTTTGTTTTACTGCCAGCTGAAATGGCAGGCGGCTTTCTGGGGAATATTGTTTTTCTGTGAGTAGCATATTGCCTTCAGATCATGCACACACAAAGCAATAGCAACAGCTGTAGCAGTTGTATCTTCACACTTGCATTGTAGAGTTGAGGTTTTGTATGATGTAGGATAATGTGGGTGTGCATCTAAACCAAATTTACTACGGTCATTTTTTAAATTTTGCGGGTTATTGATTAGTGCTATTTGGTCCTGTCTGACAGCATGGTTGTTTTCAGATTCACCCAAAGAATCTAAATTACTAATGAAAGTTTAGAGAATATATGAATGGCTTACTTTTTGGTTATCTCGGCACATGCTTTTATGCCGAATATGGTTGCCGTAACCGATATCTGGCATAACTAAGCCGATATGACACTTCAGTAGGACAACTCAGCATTAAATTTTTTATATTTTTTGTGGTATACCTCAACTGACAACTGAGTTGTTATTCTTCAGTACAATATGTTAAAAACATGGGCAGCCATGTTTTGATGGAGCATAAATACCGGAGTGCTCCATGATGACATACCAGCGCAGGAATTCAGTGAAGCAATATTTTTCAAGGTTTTCACACTATGCTGAGAAATGACCCCCAATTCATTCGCTAGGGTATGCAGCAAATATATGAGAAAATTGAATGCATACTTGCCTCATTTAAGGGCCCCGCCGCGGTGGTCTAGTGGCTAAGGTACTCGGCTGCTGACCCGCAGGGCGCGGGTTCAAATCCCGGCTGCGGCGGCTGCATTTCCGATGGAGGCGGAAATGCTGTAGACCCGTGTGCTCAGATTTGGGTGCACGTTAAAGAACCCCAGGTGGTCTAAATTTCCGGAGCCCTCCACTACGGCGTCTCTCATAATCATATAGTGGTTTTGGGACGTTAAACCCCACATATCAATCATCATTTAAGTGTCATACCTGTTTAACTATGCCAGAAAAACGGGTGACGCTACACGTGTTCATAAATTCCCTAGGATGTATGAATTCCCTAGGAACCAAATAAGTGGAACGCTGCAACGTACACAACCCAGTGACCAATGAGTGTAACACTGTTCCTCATACTAAAAGCGTTACCTGAAGCGTTACTTAACTAGATGAAACTTTTTTGCAAAAATGCTCCGCTTACTAGCTGGAACCTATGTGGAACCTGGTTAAGAGTGTAGGAGGTGTACTTTACGCGCAATTCAGTACGTCTATCCTGTTCCTCGTGAGTACCTCCTCAATAGGTGACCAGTAAAAGAGCGAGAGAGTGTGGGATGCACCGTCTGCTACTGGCATCCGGTTCGAGAAGAGTAGACGACGGTGAACCGGTTCGCCGCAAGCCTCAGATTATTCGGGATTCGTGCGTGCGGTTGCCCGTTTATCTTCGTCCTGATAAACCATGGTCGGTTGTTCAGCCGTTCGCTGCTCCAACTCGAGCGTGAAAGGCAAACGCATGAATCGATTGCTACAAAACTAAGAAAGAAAATGAGGTGGGCCGCGGCTGTGAAGAGAGCCGCGGCGGCAGGTGGCCTTTGGGTATACACGGAACGTTAGATCCAGAGTGTGCAAAAAGAATTTTATCACATATACATGTATATTTCACACTAAAAAAAGCTTACGTATGAAATTGCTGTGAATATAAATTGAGAAGTAAACTGTCGCGCAGGCGCGCCTAGCAAATATATTATGGGAACGCGCGGGTGAAATCTACCTGCCATACGAGATGAGCGCCGGCCATTGCACCCATATATATGACAAAAGACAAAAGCTTCACTCAAGAGTAAGTTTACATGAAGCGCTGGACGAGTACATTTGCGTTTATTTTGGTCAAACTGTGTGCCAGGATGGCAATCAAAGGAACAAGTGCGTTAAACAAGCACAGGGTTTAGAATATTCGGCGCCATCTATGTCTGACTGTATTGTTTATGTGCCTGCGTGCCGCGCAGCTTAATCAAGATCAGCGTTTATATAAGCATCTGGCTTCGACTATGCATCTCATAGCGCGCAGAAGGCGAGAAAAAAAAAAAGATATCTCAATTCGCTCAACAAGTGCTGCGCTTCATGCCGATCGACCGACGTTGTCGGCCGAAGCAGCGATTCCGAAATGAACTTTTAGCACACTGCTACAGTCATCCCCATCCCCTAAGATATTTAAAATACTGATTTTATATCTGCAGTAACGTATCAGGCAATGAAAACTGCTTTCTGTATCGATTGATCTGCTAGCCAAACTGACAGTACCCCCGAGCAGCATAAATGCATCGCAGATCATCTTAGTGCCATAAAAAGTTTGTCTACCGTTCATGGCTTTCGTAGCTTGTCATTGTCACAATCACGGTAAGCAAAAAAAAAACAACTTCTAAAGCACTGACATTGCATGGAGAGTCGTTTTTTTTTTTTCAACGGAGCAGTACAGAAATGCGCGCGTGCGACTGCTAACCAGTGTGGTGCGTCGAACCGGAAGCCGTCCTATCCCACAGTTCCCTGCGATTGCGCATATTAGCGGTCACGTATTGACCAAGATCCTCGAGGCAATGGCGCACTGGCGCATCCACTAGCAACCTCCAAGTACAATTTAGCTCAGCGGACTTTTCATGTGCCTTGAGGTGGTGGTATGTCCTAAGTTCTTTAGTGGCTTCAAGAGCTTTAGGCTTCTTTTAAGTTTGGTTTCTGAAGTGGCTAGGTGACGGTTAGGCTGCGTGTTGTGACCACAGCTACAACTGTGCTAAATAGCTTGTCGACTTCTTTCCTGCTGTAGTACACCCTACCTTTTTATGTGGAGTTGAAAATTTTATTAACATTCTTTTCGGGCCAGCCAAGAAGTCGGATTTTTCGGACAGCCTTCATAAACTGCTCTAATGCGAATATTTAGCGTATGAATGACGGCACAGACAACTTGGTGCGCGCACTGTTAAGGTTACCGCTACTTTCAAGATTTTATCTTTCTTCTGTAATCATGCTGTTCTATTATCAAACACACAAATCCACTCGATGAAGTTCTCGAAATTCTATCTATCTATCTATCTATCTATCTATCTATCTATCTATCTATCTATTTATCTATCTATCCACCCATGCTTTGGCGATCACCCTCTCGACTTGGGTTGATCCTAAATTAGTATGAGAGCGAATGATGGTTTGAAGAATACGAATTGCTAGCCATGACCTCAGTAACGTGACAATCCCGTTGCGTATGTCGCTTAACACATTTCGGCAAGCACGTGTGGCACACACCCGCTTACAACCATATGACGGGTGGTTGTGTGCCGCAGGTATGCGGATATGTGCCACAGCTTACTGACAGTTCATACCTACCCAGTAACGAAGAGAACAGATTTTAGTCATTTCAACGTGAAAGCTTTAAGAAAATGCTCATCTCGGCTGGCTACGTTCACGCGACAAATACAAAAAAGTAATTGTCTGGGTCACAGCAAGAATCAAACCCCAGCATTCTGGAAGGCATTCATGTACTCTACACCCGAGCCACGCCAGGTCCCGAAACTGCTTTTGATAACGGCCCCAATGTTTGTGCAACATCATTTGTGAGTGCAGTGCTGGTACGTAATTATATGAACAATAATCATGTACATCTATGATACAGCAGTCACGTTAGTTAATGTGAACTATAGTTATGCGTCGTCATCTGCTCAATTCGACTTATCTAGCACTGTCATGGGCTGCCATCCTTGAGAGCACAAGCGCTACTATCAGGTTCTCGCTTCTGGTGCAGCTCATAGACAAGTCGATGTTGGCATGGTTTCGCAACTGTAAACAGCAGGTTGTATAAAATATATCCACTAAACATGGCTGCCCGTAAAAGATTTGTAGATATCTTTAGCGTCATTTTGCACATATTCATCAAAAACAAAACTAACACACAGACACCTTCCCACGAGAAAAATCGCATAACATTGGTTCTCAAAGTACGCTCGTCAACAAAACTGGCCGATTGCTCATGTGGTAATTATGTGCTTTTTCGTTGACTGCTTACCGTAACAATACTTTGCTTCGACACCATGTGGTCGAAATTTTCGGAGTCCTCTACTACGGCGTCTCTCATAATCTTATGGTGTTTTGGGACGTTAAACCCCACATATAAATAATATTAATATTTTGCTTCGGAGCATGAGTAAATTTCCAGAACACCACTAACGACAACTAAGGTGTCACCGCTCTACTAGAAGAACAGACAAAGAATAAATAAAATAACTAACCCGCGTACTTTAGAAATCATTGTTTTGCGAAGTACGCGGATGAAAAATCATGGTGTTGTAATGTTTGGTTGAACGAAGCGTTACAATGTCACACCAAAAATATACAAAGATACACGCGAGCATCACGGTAAACATTTGCATATGCTTTATACAACCAGTTTCATTTAGTTTCATAACAATCTCAACCACAACATAGAATACCTACAACAGAAGCGGTACACGGAATTTCATAACAAACGCTATACTTTTCGTTGCACACTCAAGCTGATTTGAAAACTTTAATTTATCTAAAAGGTATTTACACACTCTGCCGTGGTTTGCGCACCGAACTGGTTAAAAATGGGGAGGGGCATATTAAATAAATTGTGCATGACAATATACATGCGCGTGAGCTCAATATTCTAAAATATTCACAGGGTATGTATCCATCTTCGTTGGTTTTTTTTTGTGTGTTCGTTTCGTACTATCTTTTCAGAATTTTTTAAAAACGCGCTCACATTCACACACGTATTAAGCACACGTAAATACAAACGAAATTCTAGCACATCTTTTACATCAACATATAGGGCATCATGAGACATTCGCTAAACGCATGTAATCATGTATTTTGTTTACATAAACTGCTGTCTTGAATTCCAGACATAGAGGGAGAGGGTACATATATTGGTAAAAGCATAAAAGCAACAAACAAATATTCGACAATAAGAATGAAATGTGATAGATTCACTTAACTTATCAACGACTTCTAAACATTGTTCAACAACTGTGTAAAATAACTCTTTGGCAACTATTTTAGCGCTAACCATTTCTCAGTGAACTAAACGTACTTTGACCGGTTCTATCAGGGTCCTTTCCTTCGATCTAAACTTCTAAACTTGTTGTACACCAGTATTTACATAGGAGAGGAAGTAGCTTTGTCGAATATGACTGTCAGGTCATGCCATGAATAACGTGAAAACATTGTCGTGTAGGTTTTATAATCCTTGCCTCCAGACTCATAGTACATACCCGTTTGCCTACCCGTATAGACCCAGGTATGAAGGTATGCGTAACATGTGATTAACAGTTTAAATCTACCATCAAATGGTGACAACAGACATAGTTAATTTAAATGCGAGGGCAGTGTAGACTCAAAGAATGCGGAGAATATAAATGAGGATGGCAGCAGGCATTTAACCTAAGCATTAAGCGTGGCTCTCATGTATTCTGCTACACAACCACACAGGTCTTGAAACTGCTATAGAAAAAGACTGAGCAGGCGTAATGTTGTTGAAATGCCTGTTGTGGTGTCACTTTGGGATATACAATTTAATAACAAGGTAGCAAACGTTACGTATGTACTCATACGATCCAGGCTTCTGGTAAGGTTAGCGTTAATTTTGGCTGCAGTGTAACTCTACTTTTATTGCTCTGTAACAAATGATATAGTTCTATCCTTATGATTTTTCAAGGTGGGTCATTTCACGCCTAACTTCCCAGCCATTTTGACAACCACCTCAAATGTAATCGAAAAAAATTGTGCAGATTTACTGCATTGAAAACAGTGAACTGCCGGGATATTTCAACAAGAAAAACTTTTTGGTCACGTGGCTGCCTTCTGAACTTCCTGGAATGTCATTTGGGTGTTTTTTGTGGAAAAATCTATTTTAGAAGTACCGCTCCTTCTTTCAATACCAAGTATAATCTATGTGTTAAGTAAAGGCACTTGTGCAAGGTGTTTGAAGCTCAGTAATTTCAGTGCAGTTTTACTGGCATATACGCCTCTCAAATAATTCAGCCAAAATTTGTAATATTTGCATTCTTTATTGCAATACTGCACTTTGTATGAATATCTGAGAAGTGAATACTTATTTCACATAGGGTATATCTTGACGAAAAAATACTTTTAGAACTTTCAATCTGCTAAACTTTACGATGTAAATCAAATACTTCACAAAACTGTCATTTTTACTCATATTGAAATGCAATTTCATTATGCGGTGGTCCCATTTAAATCACCTTTACACTCAACCGAAAGCAAATAGACAGTTCTTTTTATATGGCAAATTTTATCAATAAAATTTTCAAGGAAGTAAATAAATTTTTAACCTTTCCATTCGGTCGTACCACAGCTTCCGCGTTGAAATCTGAAACCATGTGGCGATAGTCATCAGACCCTTTCCTTGAGACACGTACCCGTATACCATGGCCAGCGGTATCTGGGTATGTGCCACAACAGATTGATAGTTCGTATCGAACCCGGAACTGTGAGGACAAACATAAAATAACTTAAACCTGAAAGTGTAAAGGAAATGACATCGGCCACTTTTACCCTGATGTTTATTTACCTAACTCGTGTGCGAAATGTGGCTGTTTAGCCACCCTACACCACATACTCTTGGAGTGTCCTTCAGTACGCGAAACTGATATAGCATCGTCGAGCAAACGGCACACCGCTATGTGTCATCCGGACAAAACATCAGCACTTTGGACTGCCCAGAGGGCCCAGGATGTGGTGGTAACTCTCGACCTTACTCTCCTATTGTGGAAGCGGCCCACGGTGTGCTAGGGCACACGCCTTCCAGCTTTCAGAATAAAGTTTACACAAGCCAAACCACATCGACAACGCAAACTTCAGAGATGAAAAAAAAGAAAATTGGAATCTCAGCAGAAACTCAACCAAAGCTTTCTGCGTGGCAATCAGCTATTCTATCACAGTTGCATGCCAGGCCCTCGAACTTCTTAGGAAAAAACACACCGTGTAGGGGTAGGTAGGTGAACTTTCTTATGAATATACATAGTTCATCTAATTGATAGCAAAGCATTATAAATGGCATGTGCAATCTTACAGCACAGACTCCACGCTAACTCAGCTGTGGTTAAGGCTGAGTACACTTTCATAATAGGTAATAAATATTACTTTCGTATTTCTATGATTAAGCAAGCTGTATTCAATTGTTGCTCGTCCTTGGGCGATTACGCTTACGAAGGTTGTGTGTTATTTATTTATTTATTTATTTATTTAAAGTACCTCAAAGGCCCCAATGAAGGGGTTTTACATGAGGGGTGGGCTATTACAATCGGTTAAAGGAGTAGATGCTCGATCGCTGCTTTGAAGTTGATGATACTGGAGTGGTGCGCAACGTGAGGAGGAAGGCCATTCCAATCTTGTGCGGTCTTGACAAAGAAGGATGAAAGGTGCGCAGTGGTGTGAGCTCTTGGCGGGTAAACAGCTTTCTTGTGATTAATGCAGCTTTCTTGTGATTAATGAAGTCATGTATATGGTGAGATGGTGGATGGTATATTCATACCATCCCACCATCTCACCATATACATGACTTTATTTCGCCAATACTGACGTCAGTGCTTTCGTGTGATGGCTGACGTTACCTGACACCATAAGTTACCCATTCAGTCACCACAACACACCAGAGTAGTAGACTTTTCTAGTAAACCTATGATGTGCACACAACTGCTGCACGTAACATTAATCCACTTCGTACCGATTGCGTAAAGAAATGGCAGGTGCTTTTGCATTGCAATGCCCGTAAAGAACATTACGAACACAATAACAACATGTCAGCCTGCCAACTCTATTGCACGCAGTGCTCACTCTAGTGAAAGTTGTCACATTTGATTGTTTTTCAAGCATGCGAATAGACATGAAATTTCTAGACATGTTTAAAGAGCAGTGAATGTATCCACCTCATAACGTTATGTTCACTTTCAGAAGTGCCACACAGTAAACTTCGGGATGTATGCTTGACGCACGTGGGATCTGCCCATTTGTTTTGTGTAGATAAATTGAACTTTTTGCAATGCTTCGGAGCTTTGTGACATCAAACTCCACAAACTGATATTGTTGGAAGCACGTCAGCATATCACGAATCAAAACAATTTTTAAGTCTTTTCTTATTATTCTCATTAGTGCAATGACGTCAGCAGCATTAAGACTATGACATGAGGACATCGGAGGACACTAATTGAAAAACGATATAACAGTAATATGATGATAAAATAATGAACACAGTACAATCACTTGCGGCCACTGAAAACCACCTGATGGTGGTTTTCAGTTGCCGCAGCATTGCTAAGGCATTATTTTCATGAACGTCCAGTAACGTCAATCAGATGATGAAAGCTGCATTATTGATTTTATATGTGGGGTTTAACGTCCCCAAACCACCATATAATTATGACAGACGCCGTAGTGGAGGGCTCCGGAAATTTCGACCACCTGGGTTATTTTAATGAGCACCCAAATCTGAGCACACAGGCCTACAACATTTCCGCCTCCGTCGGAAATGCAACCGCCGCAGCTGAGATTCAATTCCACGACCTGGGGGGGAGCAGCCGAGTACCTTAGCCCCTAGACCACTGCGGCGGGGCCGCTGCATTATTCTGGTGTGCACGTTTTTCGGACGTAAATTGAGGTTTACACTGTCGTATTTCACAGCAATTGAGCTACAAGTGAGCTACAATGGGCAGGGTTTCTTGAACTGCGTGGACAAAGAATCAAGTTCTCAGTGAATGAGCTTCTGAGAATGTTGACGTCAATATAAAATAGAAAACCTGTATTGGTTTTTTTTTCGTCTACTTATGTAGAAGTTCGCTCTGCCTACCGTGATACAAAGTGTGTACTGATGTTTCGGAGAAAATAAATGCGCAAATGGTGGCCTCATATACTCATGACAACATAAATCTAACTCGGTGCTCTTTTTTTGTTGTTTCGGTCTAGCGCACCCATACACTATGAGTGTGCGTGGGTGCGTGTGTGTGTTTGTTTGTTTGTTTGTTTGTGTGTGTGTGCGTGTGCGTGTGCGTGTGCGTGTGTGTGTGTGTGTGTTTGTGTGTGTGTGTGTGTCTGTGTGTGTGTGTGTGTGTGTGTGTGTGTGTGTGCGTGTGTGTGTGTGTGTGTGTGTGTGTGTGTGTGTGTGTGTGTGTGTGTGTGTGTGTGTGTGTGTGTGTGTGCGTGTGTGTGTGTGTGCATGTGTGTGTGTGTGTGTGTGTGTGTGAGAGAGAGAGCTCATATATATATACGTTCACGTCCATTCATACCACACAGTGTGTATTATATAGAGCCCGTCTATACGTAAGTGAGACAACTTTTACACGTGCAAATGTTCGAACCATTCACCCTGCGGTCATTGATTTTGGCTGTCTTAAGTACTAACATATTAACTACATCTAGCTCTATTTCACCACAACCACAAGACGATGGAAGAGAATTGAATATTACAGAGGTAAGCTTTTGTTGGCTTAATTCTGAGCATTTCTCTATTACCTGATTGATAGTATGAATGTGGGTGATTGTTAAGCGTACTGTTCGAAATCCTGCTTGTTCCTCTGGTTATTAAATTATAATGTTGTCTTAATTCTGTTAGCAATTACTATCTAAAAAGCTTGTATACTACGTAGAGCAAGCTTATCGGCCTGTTATTCTCCAAGTTCTCGTCATCTTCTTTGTTATGTATTAGGATGATGTTAGCATTTTTCACATATTCTGGTACTTTTCCCGTCAGGAGACACCTCGTAAACAGGGTGGCTAGTTTTTCTAACACAATTTGTCCCCCATCTTTCAGCAGATCTGATGTTACCTAATCCTCACCAGCAGCTTTGCCTCTTCGCATGCTCTCCAAAGCTTTTTTGACTTCTTCTATCATTACTGGTGGTGTGTCATCTGGGTTACTGCTAGTTCTTATGGTATTAAAGTCGTGGTTGTCCCGGCTACTCTACAGATCTCTGTAGAACTCCTCCGCTATTTTAACTATCCTATCCATAGGAGTAGTTATTTAGCCTTCCGTGTCTGTTAGTGCATACATCTGGTTTTTGCCTATCCTGAATTTTCTCTTCACTGCTTTGACGCTTCATCCTTTTTTCAGAGCATGTTCTATTCTCTCCATGTTAAACCTTCTTACATCGAATACCTTACGCTTATTAATCAACTATGAAAGCTCTACCAACTCTATTTTGTCTGTCGTACTAAAGTCTTTCATGCTTTGACGCTTTTTAACGAGGTTCTTCGTCTCCTGGAACAGCTTGCTGGTGTCCTGTCTAAGTACAGTACCTCCAACTTCCACTGCACACTCCGTAATGATAATCATGAGATTATCATTCATTGCGTCAACACTAAGACTGTTTTCCTCGATAAGAGCCGAATACCTGTTCCGAAGCGAGACTCTGAATTTCTGTGATTTCCCTCTCAGTGCTAGCTCATTTATTGGCTTCTTGCGTATCAGTTTCGGTCGTTCCTTCTTCAAGTCTAGGCGAATTCGAGACCGTACCATTCTATGGTCACTGCATTGTAGCTTGCCAACCACTTCCACATCCTGCACGATGCCTGGGTGTGCACTCATTATAAAGTCTATTTCGTTCTTATTTTCGCCATTAGGGCTCATCCGTGTGCACTTACGGTTTCCTCGCTTTCGGTAAAAGGTATTTAAAATATACAAATTATTTTTTTGCTGCGAATTCTACTAGTAGCTCCCCTCTGGCATTTCTAGAACCAATGCCATAATCTTCTGCTGCCTCATCTCGAGCCTGTTTCTTCCCTAATTTTGCATTGAAGTTTGCGATCAGTATAGTATACAGTGTTTTTACCCTACTCATTGTCAATTCTACGTCTTCATAGAAGCTTTCAACTGACGCATCATCATGGCTGGACCTAGGCGCATAAGCCTGTAGCACCTTCATCTTGTACATCGTATTGAGTTTAATTACGATACCTAGCACCCTTTCATTAATGCTATAGTATTCCTCTATATCTTCAGCTATGCTTCTGTGGATAAGGACCCCACACCCACTTCTCTTCTGCCAGCCAAGCTCCGATAGCAAAGGACGTGCCCGTTTTGTAGCAATGTATAGGCCTCATCTGTTCTCCTAACCTCACTGAGCCCTATTACATCCCATTTAATGCCCTCAAGCTCCACTATACATAGTCTTTTTATATTACAAGAAGACGTTTGATTTAGTAGAAATATCAGCAGTCATGCAGACACTGCGGAATCAGGGCGCCGACGAAGTATATTGTTACGCAAAAGGAAGACCAGGACGTATACGGCTGAAGGGGCCGTTTATTTTGGTCGCTAAGGGAAGCGCCAGAGCGATCAACTGGTTGACGATTGCAGTGTCATCGTCGTCTTTCTTTCTGCAGCTTTGGACAGCCAGCATGTTCATCCATCTTTGTTTTCTTGCCAGGCATGCGCAACATTATACAAGCATCCTGCAAGAAATCTACAGGGGATCAATTGCTACCATAGTTCTTCACCAATCAAGAAGGGTCTAAGGCAGGGGGATATAATCTTCCCAATGCTATTTACCGCGTTGTTACAGGAAGCTTTCAGAGGCCTAGCATGGGAACAGTTAGGCGTAAGAGTTATTGGAGCGTCCCTTATTAACCTGCGCTTCGCCGATGATGTTGCATTGCTGAGTAACTCAGGGGACCAATGGCAGCTCATGATTACGGTGTTAGACAAGGAGAGCAGACAAGTATATCTTAAAATTAGTCTGCAGGAAACGAAAGTAATGTACAACAACCTAGCAAAAGAGCAGCGCTTCGAGATAGGTAATAGTGCACTTCAAGTTGTAAAAGACTATGTCTACTTAGGGCAGGTAATAACCGCGGAGCCGAACCACGAGATTAAAGTAACTAGAAGAATAAGAATGGGGTGGAGCACCTTTGGCAATCACTCTCAAATTATGACAGGTAGATTGCCACTATCCCTCAAGAGGATGGTATATAACAGCTGCATCTTGCCGGTACTCAGCTATTGAGCAAAAGCCTGCAGACTTACAAAAATGGTTCAGCTTAAAGTGAGGACGACGCAGCGAGCAACTGAAAGGAAACTGGTAGGTGTAACCTTAAAAGGCAAGAAGAGAGCAGAGTGGATCAGGGAACAAACCGGGGTTAAGTATATCATAGTTGAATCCAAGAAGTGGATATTGACATAGGCCAGGCATGTAGCACGTAGAACGGATAACCAGTGGTCATTAAGGGTAACTAACTGGATTTCCAGAGTACGCAAGCGGGTTAGGGGGAGACAAAAAGTTAGGTGGGCAGATGAGATTAAGAAGTTTGCGGGTATATATTGGCGGCAGCAAGCAGAGGACCGAGTTGACTGGCAGAATAAGGAAGAGGCCTTTGTCCTGCAGTGGACGTAGTCAGGTTGGTGATGATGATGAAGAAGAAGCTTTTGTGCTGAAATGCACGTGTCTAGAAAAAGGCCGCAAAACAAGGTGGAGTCACTATATATATTGAGCGGAGTATTTGAATTTGCATATTACTTCAGCACGCTGGTCCGCGGACACACAAAGAATACGGCACTAACCCATCCATTCGCACACAATTTTTGAGCCGTTACAGGAATACGGTTAAAAGTTGCTATTCACTATCATGTGCATTAAAAAGACAAAAAGCCTTAGGTTGCAAACAAAACGCGACTATTCAGGGTCCGTTGTCAGTTTCTCACATCATCGCGTGAAATAGAGGTATCGGAAAGTTTATCATCCCGTGTTGATACCACCACGCTATAAGAACATGTCTGGCCTCAGTCGGGATCAGAACTCAGGCCTACAATGCACCAGTACAACAATACACAACAGCGTGCTGGCGCTCAATATTCATGAGCAAAAGGAATCTACACGGGCGTCATGTCAGTGAAGCGCGATTCTCGGAATCTTGAACGGAAGGCTGCCAGCTAACAAGCAGCGCACTGCCGGTGGCCATTATTCAAGTCCGGGTCACCAGATGTGGGCACGCATAACTTCAATGCGTCCACACGAAAAGACGTAACAGCATCACCTCGTTGATCGTGTCAGCACACGCAGTTTTCGTGTTTTCTAGTGGGCAAGAGTGTCCTTATTACCCGGTGCTCGGTTGAGTAGCGTCGACGCTACGCGCAGATGCAGAAGCTGCATCACACTGTGCCGTCATAACACTGAAGCTTTAACCGCATGCACGCGATCTCCTAGCGACAGTGACTAACAGCCGCGACCAAATTGCTCCGTCGCACCGTCGCGTCGCGACGGCTGCAACCGCATGTCAGCGACAAAGTGTCATGATGGCTTGAATGAAAACTATGGCGTTCGTACTCATAAAGGGTGAATAGAGGTTTAAAAGATGGTCGATGACAGCATGACAAATTTTTTGCTGTCTTGTGCAGCATAAGAAAACCACAAAAACACTGTTCACGGCCTCTTTTTTTCTTTCGAAACCTTTGGTTCAACCACGACAGGCCCAAACGAGTACGCTATAACAGCTACGACGCATTTCGCATGAAGATTTCACAATAAAGCGAGTGACCCAATTGCCACAAGCTACCACCGAGACATCAAAATAAACCTTCTATAACAAGACTTACGAGAAAATACGGCCGCTCTCTCACTTTCCACGTGAGATGAGAATGTGAAAAAGGTAATCGATACATTGCATTCCTTCAAGAACGTGCGAAGAACAAGCATTAAGAGCAAATTGTAACCGAAGCGAGGACCTTGGGCACAGCTATGTTGCCGGAAATTGTCACGCTGGCTTCCGGGCGATAAGAGGTATTTTCTAGTTTTCCAGAAACGCGCGACGTGACATGCGGTGGCGATGGATGAGCCTCCACAGCAGCAAAACTTGTCGCTGTCGCGAGGAAGTCACGTGCATGCTGTTAGGAGTTTACGGATTTAATATACCATATTAACAAAGTAAAACAACAATTCGGCATTACACTGTGCGAATCGCCCAACGAGTGGCTGGTTTAAAGCATCCCACTTACTGCGGAGGGCTCAACCATTATTGTTCATTGACATCAGCCACACCATCTACAAAGTTCACATACTGCCTTACAGTCCAGCGGGTGCCTTACTTCCCTGCAGAATGAATAGTGTCATGGGTGTTACTTTCATTTTTCACAGGCTTATGATAAATTATGGCATACTTAAGGCCAAACCTCATAAGCGCGAAAATGCACGCGACAGCGACAAGCGACGCGATGTAGATCGACTTCGCGCGATCAGTCGCTAGCGCAGGCAAACCTCATTCACGCGATGGCTTCGGCGAGTGAATTCCACTGTTGCTGGCATGAGGCCGTCTACTCGCACCAAGAAAACCGCGTAGCGAACAGTATGCAATTTAAAAATAAGATATATTGTTGTGTAATGAAACGGAAAGTGTTTAATATTGCCTTGCAGCACTTTTTTATATGCACATGCGTAATAAACATTGCGTTATTTCATGTTGCGCATACGCGACTCGGGCAGGGTCCCGTGCACCTATGTAGTCTTTGTCTTTTCCGGTATTTCGCTATTGGCTGCTTGAGCCCAGCACTTCCGGGCGATGAGCGACGGTTTCCAAATCTGGAGAACCGAGCGATCGCGCGAAAACGAGCACGCGACACGTCACGCGAACGCCCTGTTTCGTCGCTCATTAGCGTCGCTCGTCGCTGTCGCGTGCATTTTCGCGCTTATGAGGTTTGGCCCTTAGTACCATGTAACTGTGCTTGTAGCTACTGCACCAAATGAGTTTGCGACGGCAACGGGCTATAGAAAGGGCGCTTCTCCGCCTTTTTCTTCGGATGTGCTGGGTGTTCCTCACACGCCTTGCACTTTAAATATATATATATATATATATATATATATATATATATATATATATATATATATATATATATATATATATATATATATATATATATATATATACATACTCATTTGTCTATCTATCTGTCGAACCGCCTACGCAGGCGTTCTCTACTGGTCATTTCCTCAGCTTTGTATACACACCAATTGGCACTCGAGGCCAGGAGTCTCTCAGGAACACGATTTAGAGGTCACAAAATTTTGTGACTTGTTTCTCACGTGCTCCATGTAAACTTTTCTTCACGTCATGTGCACCACATAACAATGCTCGTTGCATGAGCTGTGAGCCTCTGAAGTCTTTGTCAACTGAGACATAGCTACAAAGGACAGAAATTATCATCCAGCTTCAAAAATACACCAAGGAATTAAGTGCCCCAGGCAGCCGGCAAACACACACAGAGGGAGTTCATTCAGCTGTTGGTGGTGACTTGGAAAGCCGCTTACGGAGCACAAGCCACTGTGGGCCCCACGCATGTAAAGACGGGCAGGCCGTGCCTGAACATCCCGTCGCGAGCAATCTGCATAGCCCGTAGCTGAACGACAAAAGATGCGTGATAAATGTCTGCCTTCTTAAACAATCACAATGAGCGAACGTTAAAAGGTGTATCATCGCACACACCTCTTTTCCAAGGATTGTATCATCTATAATTGTGTATCTCAGTCTAAACAACAGTTCACAATTTCCATGGCAATGGAGCTCCAGCAAAATATTCACGATATTCAAGAGAAGCCCACTTTTAAGAAATTCACAAATAGCGCCCACAAGCACGACAAAAAACATGAATGAGTGCGTTTGTTCGCGTTGTTACTGTCGTGCGTGAAATTGCTAACTGCCCAAAACATTGCCTAGCTGGCGCATGGTACATTGCGTCCATGCACAACATTTTCCCGTCGATGTTTGTTGTCATGGCATATCGACTTCAAAATGACACTTGATCCCATCTGCCTGCGCTACTGCCACTTTAGATCAGTGTTGTACGGACTGGCGTTCCAAGGAGCCACTTCCCTGGAACTAGTTCCTTCTGAAAGGAACGGAAAAATGCCGCCTTTTCGTTCAGACTCAGTAGAATTGTAACGGAACCTGTTAACTTTATGAAGGAAACACCATGTTCCTGTAAATTTTCTATGGCATCAAATGGGTTCACGCACTCAGACATCATCTAGAACAGGTTAAATGGATGACTGTCTGATTCTACAAAAATTACCGCTAGCCCGCAATCTGTCAATGTTCCTTGATTTCATTAATTTCATTTTAAGCCACCCTCCGGGAGTGCGAAACGTGCGCAACGCCGAGACTACGTCTTATTCCAGAAAAAGCGATGTTATTTTTTTCTTTTTAACACAAGAGATGTAACGTGTCTTGAAAAGAAAGTGACCATCATCATGAACTGGCACGCGCAGGCTTCGTCCTGTTCTTTCTCTTTTCCTTCGCTCCAAGAACAGTTGTCAGGCGCGGAAGGTTGTAACTATGGTGGACGAGATAACCAGCAAGGGGCGTAAGCGGAAACCTTTTATATGCGAAGCATTTCTTGGCTAACTCCGGTGACTTTGAGCGTATTCATCTATCTATTTATCTATCTATTTATCCACCAATCTACGACTTTTAGCTCTCCTGGCCGTTTGGATAATGATATCGATACCAAACTTTGTATAATATAACGTGACTGTATGACAAACACAACTGAGAGTCATAACTTGAAAATCATGACACGTATGTCATAAATATCACGATTTGCTTATCATGGTCTTGCTGCTCTTGCGGTTGTTTTATTCACATGATATGTTGCAAAACTGGTATAGTTTGACATGACTGCATGGCGAACACAAGGAACAGACCCTAACATTAAAATCATGACATGCTTGTTACGTAGTAACATGACTACATGCCATACTCATGATGTGCTCGCAGGCATTTCGCTAGCTTAGCATGTACCGAATTGGGTGTTGCGGGAACTGAATGAATGACGAAGCTATGCGACTGGTGCAAAAATGGTAATCATCAGATGCGTGTCATGTAAAAACATGACTACATGCTACGCTTATGATGCGCTCACGGCCGTTTCGCTAGCTTCACATGTACCTAAGTTAGTATTAGGTGACGCGAATTCACGATATGGGTAAATAACATGTCCAAACATGATGATCATGACATGCGTGTCATGTAACAACATTACTACGTCCCGCACTCATAATGCGCTCACGGCCATTTCACTACCTTCACATATGGCAAAATTTGGTATTACGTCACATGAATGGATGACGAAGGTATGTGACTGGTGCAAACATGATAATCATGAGATGCGTGTCATGTAAAAACATTATTACATGACACACCGCGCGTGCGCGCCGGCGTTCCTTTTGTCGCGTCACGCCAGCGATGCCACCCCAGGCGCCGATATTGCCCTAGAAGGGATCAGTGAATCTGCCCACTGACCTTCATTGTGGATCTCCATGCCATATACTCGTAGGCGCGGGCCGCGCTGCGTTGCTTTGACGCATGCGCGTTTGAGCGCACACGGCGTCCCTCCGTCACGAAGAGAGGCAGACGCGGTGCTGTCCAAGTAACGTCGTCGGCGCGAAATGCAGCATGTCGCATATCGTGCAAGTTGCCACCGGGGCGCGCCGACGGACGCTGGTCGTGCCGGTCATGCCTGGAGTCACACTACAAAGTGCACGTGTTTTGCTAACGTGGCGTCGCAACGCCCAGCCTGCGCGTGCGTCAACGTAGCGTCGGAGTATATTGGGTCCTCCATGCATGCTCACCGCCGTTGCGCTTGCTCCACATGTACCAAATTTGGTATCACGGGAACTGAATAGACGACGAAGCTACATGACATGTCCAAACCTGATAACTATATTATGCGTTTTATGTAAAACATGACTACATGCTACGCTCACAGCGTTCTCATGGCCGTTTCGCTAACTCTATATATACCAAATTTGTATCTGGTAACGTTAATAGAAGACGAAGGTAAATGAAAAGTTAAAACATAATAATCATGGCATGAAAGTCATGTACGGCATAATTTACCTCCGCCTCTTGACGTTGTGCTGATTTGTAGTGACATATCACCCTTCTTCATTCGTGCTTCGCATAACTCTTAAAAAAAATGGAGTGACGTACTCTCCATTTAGGGAGGAACGGCGATGTCCCCAATGTTCGTCTTTAAATAGAGAAACGTTGCTCCCTCATCCACGGAGAAACACGTTCCTCCTTATGAAAAACAACATGGCTGCCCCCCAGCGAAGCGAGTAGGCTTAGCAAATGCAACGATTCTCGAGTGGTAAGGCGTACACGGCACTGAAAGTTACAAAAAATGATCCGGCTGAGCTTGATATTGAACGAAATGATTATAAAAACAAGCAGACGAATCTGTGGCGGTGAACACATCGTGAAAGAGAACGATGGAGCAAGTACGTTTTGTTCGGTCAGCGAAGCCACGTTCACTCCGAAACACACGGATTTTGCAGAGCCCTCACCTGAAGAGTGCATGCTAGGCTTGCTGTATTTATTTCTCGCAGATTCACATAGTGTAGCGACATTATCCATGCGCTTACGGGTCCGCAGGTCACGAGATGTGCCTCCAAACCGTACACTCTTTCGCAGCGAAACCATTCCGAATCCGTAGTGCAGCTTTGATAGATAGATGTTCAACGTTATATAAATGGCTGGAGGTGTGAGAGCGTCATAGCAATGAAGTAGGTGGTAGGTGGCGCCATCTGAAGGGACTGAATGAAACTAAAAAAAGTTGACTGCCGCGACGTACGTTGTTATTACCTACTATCACGGCTCCCTTGCGGATTGTTTACGCACCATCCCATTCAAGATAACTTACGGGCACCGAAAGCCTAATATGTGCTGATGCAATCCATATAGCTACACATGCACACATAGTCACATAGTACACATATAGTACGCAACAAGTACACTAGCGTATACGCTAACAAGTTTCTTTACATTACGTACGTTCGTCCGCATTTGGAATACGCGTCATCGATATGGGACCCTGGTAATATCACTTTAGTTAATGAACTTGAGAGCATTCAGAATCGCGATGTTAGATTTATATTATCAGATTATCGCCGTACCGCTAGCGTAACTAACGTGAAATCAGTTATTAACATTCCTTTACTCGCAACACGCCGTAAGATATCCCGTTTCGTACTCTTCCACAAAATTTACAACTCTCTTCTGCGTTCACTTTTAATAACCCCACCGTCATACATTTCAACTCGTACTGACCATGCGCAAAAAGTTGCTGTTACTCGCTTCAAGACATCAACATATTTCCACTCATTCCTGCCTAAAACTTGCAAGGATTGGAACTACCTCCCACAATCAGTTGCATCCATCACCTCGCCTTGCAGTTTTAAAACATCGCTCGATAACATACTTGGTGTTGGAAATGTAAACGTTTGAGTTTGTTGTTAGTTTTCTTGTATAATCTACTGGCTGTATAACATAGTTGCAGTTGATAATAGTTGCTTTCCAGTTTTTAATAATGTTCTAGTGTCTTGTCTATGTATTCTTTTCTTTAACATTGTTCGTCAGTGCCCGCTCCCTTCTGCAATGCTGTAAAGCCCTGAGGGTACGATAAATAAATAAGTAAACGTACGCAACAAGAGCACAATCACCCATTCACACCAACGGCCTACACCTCGACGTGTTTACTCACACCCTACTATGAAAGCGCACCAGCTTATATAGCGATGAATTTCGACTGACCTGAGTGGCACAGGTTACAAGTAGGTTTTCTTACACTTTTTTTACGTTTTGTATCAATACAACAACATGCGCACACGTAAATATATTGTATCTGATGCTTAGGCAAACCTTAGTTAATCAATGGTTGCACAATAATGAACGGAATAATTACTAGAGCTTATCAGGTTTTCACGAAGGCGGATACCCCCAAGCCGTGCTTAGAATGCCCACGGCATTTCAAACGCTGCGCCATCTGTCGACCACTGCCACAGTTACTTTTTTTTCTTGAAGCCTCTGAGAGTGCAAACACTTGCCGCGCGTTAGCCATTTCGGAGGTCACGTTTTTTTTTTTCTTCTTGTTACTTGGAGAGGGCGCAGCATGCAGACCAAACTTTGTCTCCGTCGTGGTAGGTGTTCTGTGGTCACGTCGACCTCGTTTAGTTGTTTCGTCTTAACGTTTGCTTATATTCTTTTTACGTGCGTACCACAAGTGTGACAGTTAGCCATGGATATAGTACACCACTAGCCCTTCAATGACAATGTTTTTGATGCGGTAACGACCGTCCTAGCAGTGTATACGTACGTTACAACGCGGGTCTTGCGAGATAAATAAGCGATGACCTCGCATCCGACGGTATTTTTTCGTGAGCCATGACAGTGGCTGTTGGCGTCGCGGCAGCTCTCATACTTGAGTGGAGGAACTATCACTGCAGTGCGCAAGTTTACTATAACTTTATAGAAGGTTGTGCCTGCATACTTTTCTGCTTCAGATGCCTCTCGCGATTCGCCTCGCGTGTCAACTTGCAATCATAGTGCGTGCCACAATTTTGTTGTTAGCGCTGTGGCTGTGGTGGTTATTACTCTGGATTCGGAATACTCTTTTCACAAAAGTTAGTGAGCGTTAGTACTTACTTGCTGTACACAGCTGTTACTAGAAGTGCATTTTGTGTTGTGTTTATCACGACCAAGGAGAATCATTGACGAGAAAGGCATACTGCTCGCGTGCATAATTCCTTCCTACTTCTCAATGCTGGCATGGGCCATTCAAAACGAATGCGATTGAGAATTTGGTTTAACCTACAGAAGTCATTGGTTCACTTTTCACAAAAGTTTAGTTATGATGATGTTTAAACAGTTTCTGATGGTTGTAATCTAGTCTGGCGAATAAACGCTCGGTGAAACTTCGCAGCCTGTTTCCCTTTGTGCTTTCACCTGCTGTGGTAGCATAGCCTTATTGGGTGTCGTGTGACTATGCTGGAGGACGCAGGTTCAACTTCCGGCCAAGGCGGCCGTATTCGAATGGGGGTAAACAGCAAAGAACATCCATATGGTGGTAGTGGCACGTATAACTCTATCAATTGTATATGATCGTATTTTCACGCATGGACTGTAGAGTGGTGTCAGGTTTCCTACAATATTGAAAAAATAGGTGTGATGCTTTTTCACGCGCCTCGTTGAATTCGTGAGTGCTGTTGGTGCCGTGCGAAACTAAAAATGCGTGGGCTTACCAAGTATGTCGACACCGAAAAAAATCATTATTTTTTTTACACTCTAAGGTAATCGATAAAGCAAGACTGCTTGGGAAGCAGAGCTCCTTGTATTCGTGACAAATTGGTAGTATGAAACAACACGAGACACACATGGAAGTGTGCGGAGCATCGTGCGAGTGCCTGACGATAAAAAAAAAAGAGAGGCTTTTACTCTACACCTATAAAACAAAAGAAAACGTCACTCCTGCATTGCTTGCAACAATCTTAGGTAAAAGCAATCGCTCGCGACTGGCCGCGGCCGGCTATAGGCTTGGCGTGCGCATGCGCGCGAGCAAGACCCCCGTGATTGAGGAGAAACTTGAACGCTGAAGGAGGAACGTTGCTCCTTTGGTCTTTGCCGCGAGCGGGCGCGACGGGTAAAGCGCCCGAAAGGGAGGAAGTCGCTGCGCCGAAGGAGGAATGGAGCCCGTTTCTCCATTCTCGCTCCCTTTTTTTTTAGAGTGATATTACATCGATTCCTTCTGTACATGGGATCTACCAATTTTTCTTCAGAAGGGAAGGGGGCAGTTTGATCTTAAGGGGCGACGATGGCAGACTGCTAACTACTTCATCGGTAGCGCACCTCGATGCACGCATCTAGGCACCCTAATAATCGGAAATCAGGAGCGTCCCCTCGAGGAGAGCATGGCCGAACTGGAAAGGCACGCGGGCGTTAAAACGGAACGCTAGCACGTTTTTGTACACTGTTTCAATAGTTCCCTGCAGCACTGCATATACTGCAGCCATTTTTGACCAATGAAAAGACATTATTCGTTAACTTTCGAACATTTTCTTATCTCTGTGTTGATGTTGTTAGATGTGTACGTATGAGCGTTTTTCATATGTGTGCTCGGGTGTTCTATTTTTCATGTACTGCTCTACATATTTTATTGAAGATGTGTGTTCAACATTCGATCAAGGACTAAGGAGTAGCCAGCACCCTAATTGTGCGCTAAGATCTCCATATATATCATATCAATAAAAAAAGGGCTAGCACATCTAAATGTATCTTTCAGCGCCCTCTCGTCTGCAGGTGACTAGCGTGGTTTGCGGGGAGCTGGCGCATTGACAGGCATGGTTCGGTCAAACTAAACGCTACAATACATAACATGAGGGGTTTATTGTCTATAAATCACAGTACGACTATGAGAGACACCATAGTGGTGGGCTCTGGTTGTTTTGGCCACCTGGAGTTCTTTAACGCGCACCAAAATCTGAACACACGGGCCAAACAATTTCGGCTGCGTCGAAAATGCAGCCACCGTCGCCGAAATTCAATGCCGTGACTTGCGGGTCAGCAGCCGAGCGCGTTGGCCGTCAAACGGCCTTGACAGGTCAAGGCTACAATACAGAGGACTCAAGTTTTTCGGAAGACCGCCAAACGCATGAGAGGTGTGATTTAGATAGAAATGATGCACTTTGTTCATGCATTCATGCATTCTCGTATTATGTGTGGCGCCTTCGAACACGCCATCACCAGAACACAGTTGCATACCCTAAAGCGCCTCAATAACCAGGCCAGAAGAGGAATCCCAGGTTTGCCAAAGTAGACGTCTCCCCCGCACTGAAAAGCGACTTCGCTATGGGAGACATCTCTAACCCTATAGCTATTCACGAGGTCACCCATATTGCGCAACTTCCGCCTACGCATGTCAAAAAAAATGACCTTGTCTAAACGTTTGCATGATGTAGCTAACCTTTCTGTACTACCACACATGTCTCCTCCTTGAAAGCAAGACTGACAAGGAACACCACCCTTACTGTAGATGTAGATGCAAATCATAAACTCGTGGGTCACACCCACTTTGGGGGATCGGCCAAGAATTGGGTGGCTTACCGAAAAAACGAGCGTATATAAATCAATACTGGCGAAATGAAAATTAACAAAAATATTGTTTTTTGCACATTATTTTTGAGAAAAAACTTCACGAATTAGTTCCTACTGACTGAGCAATAAATGACTGATATCAAAGAAAGTTTTTCAATAGCCTACATGGGTTAATTGAGAACCTTTTGGTATTGAGGTTCTTAAGCAAACCTCTTACACTGTACAACGAAATCTTGCACGGTCGCGCACACCTTCCGTTACTATGCCCTAGGGTATGTGCACCTAAGGATAGTAAATTCGACGTTGTCAAAGCTAAGCCAAGGATTCGTAATGGTATTTCTAGTGATACAATTCTTAATGTTGAAAACTTTCTACAAGAGATGAAAAAGTGCTCCAGTTTCCTCTTCTCCACAAAAAGAACAAAGTGGAGAGGAAGTCAAGCCTGCTCCAAACAAATAAAAGTTTAATGGAGAAGTACGACATCGTAATCGAGTGATTAAAACTTCCAGCCATTGGTTATGACATGAGGAAGTTATACAGGGTGTCATTAGATGGTTGAAATCCAGAGAATCTTTTTAAAGATGGTGTAGAAAATTCTCGCATCATCATTTGCCTCCAAAATCTAGAAGTTACTCTAGAGGCTGCTGTAGGGGCAATATTGATGGCTGGTCCGTCTAACGCGGCTTTTGCTAGTGCGTCAGCTGTTTAATTTAGAGTTATGCCTCTATGCCCTGGCACCTATACTAATCGCACCTAGGTTAAGTGATTCAGTACTAAGGAGTTGAATTCACCTAATGCTTTCGAATCAGCGGATGCCGTGAGCTCACTGCAGATCGACAAGGAGTCCGTTATTATTACGGCGGAATTCATTGATGTTGCCAGTTTTTGAAGGGCCAATACTAGAGCTAAAAATTTGCAATAAAAATAGGTATGAAATCTGGAATTCAGGGGGAAAAGTACCAGTCTGGAACAGGGCAGAATATAACGACGCCACTCTTTTCACCTCGCTGTGAAGCGTCCGTCGCAATGATGACATGTGCTTGCAATACTAGCAGGTAGTCCTGTAAAATAGCTCTTAACGAATTACTCGCCAGGCGTTTAGCACTATTAGAGAAAATGCTATCAAAGTATGTTTGGAGAGAACTTGCTACAAATTGGCAGGACCTCCGTAATTTGCGCGGACAGTGGGTCGAGAAAGACTGTACAAAGTTTACTTGAGGTGTGTGAAATATAGGCCAATGACAATTAAAGAATAAACCATGTTGCACAATGAAAACTGTTTCTTTACGCCTCAAAGGAGATTCAAATGCCCTTAAGTACGTTTGTAAAGTCAATATTTTGAATACGGTGAAAAGGAAAGGAATTCTAGCTTGTATATATAAAACGCTATTCGCTACAAATTTAGGTCGCCCTAAGCACATGCGCAGTGCCTGTTTCTCCAGAGAAACGAGGGGACGAAGCTTATAATCAGGTTTTCGTAGTATAAGACACATCTAAATTATAGAATCGGCCTCACATACATGCAGTATAATGATAATAACGTGGCTCTGCGCATTCCTGATCACCTGTTGCTTATCCTCTGTAATAAGCCAGTCGCTCGAGCACCCTTTGCTGCAATTTATTCGATGTAGTTTTGCCATACTAGAGAGCTGTCGTATATCACTCCTAGATATTTGATGATTTGCACTTGTACTGAACCGGCTGTAATCTAACTTCCTCCTCGTTCTCTAGCCGCGTATGTGCCCGTGCCCGAGCCCCAGCAGCGCTGTCATCTTTACAAAATCATTTTTTGGGCACTATAACAATGTTAAAAGTTGGTTCGACTGTACAGATTTATGTGATTGCGCAGTATCGCTATTACACACAAGAGGAGGCGGTGAAGAAACTTAGGACAGGGAGGTTAGCCAGCTGTCAGACCGGCTGGCTACCTTGTGCTTGGGAAAGGGGTTCACGGGATTGAAATATTGTTATGAAAGAGAGGTACGTAGTAGCTGGCGGTCCAGGTGATGACGGTGATGGGGGTTATCATTAGAAACCATGGCTGGAGGCTAGACGGTGCAGCCACTGCGAAGCTTCGTGGTGAGGACGGGGCACGTTCCACCTCCACCAAATATGTTGCGGAAGAGAAGAGACGCCGTATCGACGAGGCTGTGGATGAAATATATTTCAAACCAGCAGCAGCAGCGGCGGCGTGACCGGTAGACCAGACACCGAGCGGAGACCACTCTTCGTCCACTTCGTCAGGCACAGACACGCGTTGCCCATTAGAATCTCAATTTGCATGCATGTAGCAATATGATACAACAAAAAAGTTACAAAAAGGGGAGAGGAAAAACAGAACAATACTACGTTAGAAAACACTAGTTGAAAAATTGGAAGATCCCATGCACAGTGGGAATCAATGATATGCGAAGCACAAACAAGAAAAGTTGATATATTGCTTTAAAATCAGCACAAAGTTACGAGGTGGAGGTAAATGATGCCGTACATGACTTCCGTGTCATGATTATGATGTTTGTATGAGTCGTTATCTTTGTGAACTATACACGTCCCGTGATACCAAAATCAGTACATGTGGAGCTAGTGAAACGGCCATGAGCACGCTATGAGCATGGTATGTTTGCATGTTCCTATATGACACCCGTGTTAGGATTATCATGTTTCCACCAGTCATATATATTACGTCATCTAACACGTCAAGAAACACCAAATTTCATATATGTGAAGCCATTGAAATGGCCACGAACGCATCATTAGTGTGGCATCTAGTGATGTTGTTACATGACACGCATGTCGTGATTGTCATGTTTGAATGTGTCATTTACCTATGCCGTCCGTTCGCGTCACGTAATGCCGAGTTTAGTACATGCGAAGCTAGCGAAACGGCCCCGAGCGCATCATGAGCGTAGCAAGTTGTCATGCTGTTACATGACACGCATCTCATGTTTATCATGTTTGCACGAGTATCATACCTTCGTCATTATTTCACGTCCGTAATACCAAATTTGGTATAAGTGAAGCTAGCCAAACAGCCGCGAGCGCATCATGAGCGTAGCATGTAGTCACGTTGTTACAGGACACGCATGTCATGATATTTATGTTAGGGTCTGTCTCTTGTGTTCGCCATGCAATCATGCCATACCCTACCACTTTTGCGGCATGCCATGTAAACAAACCACCGCAAAAGCTGCAAGATCATGCAATGTAAATCATGACATTCATGTCATACATGTCAGGATTTTCATGTTATGACTAGTCAAATATGATCTTCACGCAGTCATGTTATGCCACACCAAGTTTGGTATTGTTACCATTATCGAAATGGCCGGGAGAGCTAAATGCCGTAGGCAGCTGGATAGATAGATAGATAGATAGATAGATAGATAGATAGATAGATAGATAGATAGATAGATAGATAGATAGATAGATAGATAGATAGATAGACAGACAGACAGACAGACAGACAGACAGACAGACAGACAGACAGATAGATAGATAGATAGATAGATAGATAGATAGATAGATAGATAGATAGATAGATAGATAGATAGATAGATAGATAGATAGATAGATAGATAGACAGACAGACAGACAGACAGACAGACAGACAGACAGATAGATAGATAGATAGATAGATAGATAGATAGATAGATAGATAGATAGATAGATAGATAGATAGATAGATAGATAGATAGATAGATAGATAGATAGATAGATAGATAGATAGATAGATAGATAGATAGATAGATAGATAGATAGATAGATAGATAGATAGATAGATAGATAGATAGATAGATAGATAGATAGGCTCAAAGTCGCCGAAGTTCGCAAACAAAATGCTTCGCATTTAAAAGTGTCTTCTTTATTATTTGTCTGTAAGAAACGGAACAACGCCCATAAAGCTTCCCCTGTCAAGGAGGTTCATATAAAAGCAATCACTTAAGATACACCAGTTTGAGTATCACTGTTCATGATCAATCACTCTTAGTTAAGTTTTGAGGTGTTACTGTAGCTACCAGCTTTTTAACAAGGCAGTTGAGTAGCCGCAAAAATACACTCCTTCCCCGCCCGATATTGCGCAAACTATTGTCTTGATTGATTGATTGATTTGTGGGGTTTAACGTCCCAAAACCACCATATGATTATGAGAGACGCCGTAGTGGAGGGCTCCGGAAATTTCGACCACCTGGGGTTGTTTAACGTGCACCCAAATCTGAGCACACGGGCCTACAACATTTCCGCCTCCATCGAAAATGCAGCCACCACAGCCTGGATTTGATCCCGCGACCTGCGGGTCAGCAGCCGAGTACCTTAGCCACAAAAACTATTGTCTTCGTTTCAGTAGAAGTTGTGTTTAGCAAAATTTCCCAAGTTACTGTCGTACATACTTGTTTGACAATGGTTGTATGACGATGGTGCACGGACATGCCACACGTATTTTTTTTTTCGGTAAATAACCACTTCCCCACCAAATCGTTGCCTGTACTTTTATTGAACTAGTGGTGTGGTGGTATTCACTTGATAGCTGTGGCACACACCTGTTTATGATGGTCCCTATAGTATTACCACGGATTCCGCATACGAAAGGCTTATCCAAGAAAGCTAATCAATAACCTAAATATAGACACTCTTATTACCACTCTTACTATTATAAGCACTCTTAGGTGCAAGACACCACCATATATCCTGCATGTGTTTCCTTACCCGTTAATAGAGCAAAGTACCATCAGATAAAGTGGCTTACGCGTTTTGACGTGAAGTTGAAGTATAAATTCTGTACTTATCTTCTGTACCTTCTGTACTTATCTTTGTTTTGCTTTTTTCTCTGGTAGGTTCTCAACACACGAGAACCACTTTGGTTATACTGGGAAACGGAGACGAATTCTTTCACGGTTGAGACCGACGAAGTCTCTTTAGTAATGAATGAAACCTGCATCCGAAACAAAATGAGACATATCAATCGTACGCGGTATGATTTCCAAGTGGATATGTTTGTAGACGGTCAAGGGTAAGTTTCACCGCTCGTTACTGCGATAGCAATTATATGGACACTCTCGGCTGGATTTCGCGGCCAGCGTCGGCATCGACGTGGGAATCGCTGTCATGCACCGTATATGTATACCTATCTATTTATATAAAAACGCAAGAAAACAATCCACACAAAAGATGCTCCGGCGCGCGGAGTCGAACGTGGAAGCTCCACTTCGTGAATACGAAGCGTTTACCACTGACCCACTGCGAAGGTTTTTTTTTAAAGACTATAGTCTTTCTTGGGCACCTTCAACGCAAAAGTTTTAGTCTGTCGGTCCATTTCTCTGTTTATCCGCTCTTAATGGTACCGGGCACTTTAAACGGCACCAGCAAACGCCCAAACGGCCTAAATGGCCCAAACCCCAAACACAAACGGCCCCAAACGGCCGACCCCATCCACAGCTCCCACCAATGTTCCTCAAGGTTCAGCGTTCATACTTCCGCGATTGTCTATCAAAAGGCGGCAATCGCGCATATCTGAGGCAACATAACAACACGTATATGTTCTGTGTGTACGTATTTTACTAGAAAAGATATACATAAGTTATTATAAGGACTGTAGCGTTTATCACGTGGCGCTGACCATGCAACGCTTGCACGAAAAGAGAAGTGTTTACAGCCCCTTGCTAAGACGACACGGTGTTGGCACCTACCCATCGCCTTGCATTCTACACCTTATCACCTCTGAGATGGCCTGTCTCAAAGCCGCGCATTTCGTTTTCCAAGCTAACTGGCAGATAGCGCTCATGTCTCACGTGTGACGTGACTTGAGGCACTCATTAGCCTCCGCTGCACGCTCAAGGCACTCAAGCGCAGCGCCTCTAGAATATCATTCACCAATTTTCGTGCGCAGAACATCAAATAAGCGTTTTGTTCAATCTCTCCAGATGCAAGATTATCGTCTTTCGACGACATTTGCAGATCAACATGCAGATACGGGGTCAATTGTTCTTTATTATAAACCACTGAGAATTACCTGTTCCAATGTCAATTGGCAAGCTATTTATATCTACCACTTACTGCTGTTGGCGGGCATCTCGAAGGATTTCTATCATGTGTTCAGCCTTATCAGTAAGAAAGCGCAATGAGCGCGCAGCGGCCTAAGCCCCTTGATCCCTAGATCAAGGGGCTTTAGTGGCGGCTCTCATCTCTCTCGCGTTATTTGGCCCGTGCAGAGAAGGGGGGTAAACGAACTCTCGCAAGCCCTTGTTCATACGCCTTGGCTGACGTTGGGCTTGCACTGGAACGATTCCGTTGTAGTTACGGGACGCACAAAAATCACTGCTCTGTTGCGAAAGGGTGCGCTTTTCAGACACAGCAAACTTAGACGCTTATTCGCGTTCATCTGTGCCTGTGAGTACGTTTCGTGCGTCATTTGTGCGTGAAAAATGCGGGGCACGTTTCGATCTGCTTGCCATTTTGCGCGTGACCTTCCAATTTGTTGCTATCACATTCATTCCTTCGCCTTTGTGAAAACGCTGTGACTTTTTTTAGATATGAATAAATAAATGAAAAAGCTTCGCACTAGTGGTGCTAAGCCTGGAGGAAGAGCAGACCTGAATCTCTTTCCTTGCTTCACTTTATTTTAAATGTGAAGCATTTCCCAGTGAACTTTGGTGAGATTGACCATATTCATCTGTCTAGCCACCTCTTACGTATAGCTATCCTGACCGTTTGCATAGTGGTATCTATACCAAAATTGGTATGGCATAACATGATGGCACAACGAGCATAAGTGTCTAACCAGAACTTGATATTCATGACATGTATGTCATGTATATTATGATTTACAAGTCATGGTCTTCCTAGTCCAGCTGTGGTTTCGTTCACAAGACATCGCTAAACTTGTATCGCATGAGATGACTGCATGGCGAACATAAATGACAGGCCCTCATACGGAAGTTATGACATGCATGCCATGTAAAACATGACTACATGCTACGCTCATAGCGTGCTAGCAGGCGTTTCGCAAGCTCCACATGTACCAAATTTAGATCACGTGAAGTCAATAGATCATGACGGTAAATAACACGTCCAAATGATTATCTTGAGTTGAGTGTCACGTAAAATTGACTACATCCTACGCTCATAGCGTGGCCGTTTGGCTAGCTTTACAGATACAAAATTTAATATTACGTGACGGGAATCGACAACAAAGGTAAATCACACGTCTAAACATGATATTCATGGCATTCATGTCGTGTAAAACATGACTACATATTACGGGGTGCTCGCAACCGTTTCAGCCTGAATCAACCATTTTTCTTGTGTGTAGTGCCTGCTCAAGCAGCGACGACGATCGATGAATCGTGCTCTCAGCAACACAGGCTGCTACTGAAAGCTGCCTACCCTACTAGCCGGTTCTTTTACTCGTTTCTAAGAACAGGCAATTGTCAGTTGGTAATTTGGTACGCCTTAGATGACTAACATACTGGCATACTTTTGAGCTGATTTCCTTAGTATTTTATTAAGGGTTTTGTAGTTGTAGGTATTGATATAACTGCAAATTTGTAAAGTGAGGCACCCATCTACTGCCAGCGGAGGCCAGAAACACAGCTGTCGCTCAATATCGCAATACCAAAAATGTATATGTGGCAATGATGGTCTTTATATCAGGTACCGTTTACGTAAAACTTTTAAATGTTCTGAAGCTCAAATGCAGAAACTTCAAGCATCGCCACACAGCTGCCTATAAAGCTCTCTTACTCAGTGCCTCGTCCCTGCGAGAATTAGGCCTATCGTGCCGGCCACATCGGTGTACAAGTTACCGGTGCGTCTTATTTTAGGCACACAGAATTCCCAAGTGTAAGAATAACTGTAAAGTATATTTGAGACATTCATCAACCTAAATCAATCACAGTTTTACTTGTGTGCGGTGCCCGCACAATGAGCAACGACGATTGATTCGTCGCGCTTTCAGAAACGCAGGCTGTCACCGGAAGCTGCCAACCGCAGTAGCAGGTATTTCTCCGACTCCTACGTAAGAACACGAAATTTTCAGTTCGTGATTTGGTATGCCTTAGTGAACTAACACACCGGTATACTTGTAGGGGCGAAGTACCTAAGGCCCTGTGTCTGTACGTTCAACTCTGTGGCTGGTTCGTAACCACCTATAGTCGGTGGCAACCTCAAATAGATACTAGCTCCACCCATGAGACCCCGTCACTCATATTTTCTATGCCTGCGTGATACAGAGGAAGAAGTTTCTAAATATTGGCAATAATATCCACGCATAATACCAGTATCTTTCAATGTTCCGATAATAGTGAAATAAGCAAATGATAGCTATAAATGATTGACTTGGAAAAGTAACGAAGTTCAGCTTCAGCTTCAAAGTATACTGGTTGCTTGAATCGCACCGTCCGCCGCGGACATCACGAAGTCTACGAAGAAGTAATGGACGTCGCAAAAGCGATGTTTCTGTGCAGTACCAAATGTGATACTAAAAGAAACAATGCCTCGCCTAACGTAAAATTTAAAATAAAAGAATCGTTGTTTTACAGTTTCTCAAAATATAATAGGGATATTGATCACATTTGAATAGTTCATTTAATTTTTTTTTGTGCTACGAAACTTTCACTGCCTGATTTCTACCATGTCTGCTGTAATCGTGGCAACTGTGACTCAAAGCGGAGGATGGCAAAGTGATCTGAAATTACCTCCACGCTTTTTTTATTTTTGTGCTGCCGTAAATACGGTGTTTTCTGCTCTCAATTGCGTTGCTTGTTATCGTGTTTTCTTTAAACGCCAATGCTTCATTTGAGGTCTCGTTTCAAGGAAATCAACGCGCACGACGTGACATGTGTGGTACGCAAATCTTGCGGGCGTAGCATGAGAGTTCGTTACACAACGGGAGCCTGCAAAAGGTTCGCTTGCGACGCTTGTTCTAGAACAGTGCAATGCAACACTTTGCTTCTGCATTGTGCTGTTCTGAAACTCAGCAATCAGAACCAATGAGTGCGACCGGCTACTGGGCGTTTTATCCAAGCACTCGCAAGTGTTCGACATCTCCTTAAACAATAAAATAACCCTGATTCCAACCGCTCGAGTCCACCGTCGTATCATTACAGGGTTAGTACATCCTATACGACACAAGCCGTACCGCGTATCACCAGGGGGACGTAAGATAATCGACGAGCAAGTCGAATAAACATTGCAAAAGTACAATCAAAGGGCCTCAAGTCCTTGAACTACGTGCAGTACTGGCGCAGACTCACCGTCCAGTTGTTACGAATAAACCCCTCTTACAAGCCTCTCTTTCAAGGGTACGTGCCATTTATCTGGGCAAACGAACAAACAAACAGCCGGCCCACAGCGAAGGGGCTATTTCTGTCTCGTTATTCGTTACAATGGCGCAGCCTCCAACAACAACCAAGCCTTCAAGTTCAACCCTCCTGTCTTCCTGAGTCGTCGGCGTTGCGCATCTCATCATCGAAACACCACCATTCACGCTTCCTTGGTGATGGAGCACGCAACTCAACCGGCTTTCCAGCAATGCATCATACCTTCAGCGAACGGTGTATATGCCCCTTCGATTGTTCCAGGGTATCACTTAACAGGTGGCAGACTACCACCTTCCTCTCAGGATGCGCACAGGCTGCTCTCATCTCAGTACATTGCCCAGAATCTTACAACGGGTGAACGTCCAAGGGACGCTGTTCCTGGTTCCTTGAACGTGCGTGTCGTCGCCGTGAGTACTGCCAGCACCGCATACTCCGCGGACGTGAACCAGCGCTGTTACCGTGTCTCATCAGACAGTGCCGCGTACCTGCGGCGTACGATGGCACGACTCTGCGGCATGGCCAATGCATTGACGGCGTCAACCTCTACGCTATTCCCTGCCGCGCTGCCAGCAATAAGTGCCACCGACGTCATGCTGAACGAAGCCGCCTCACATGACCTGGAGGCCAGCCCACCTGAGCAATGTAGAGAGCTCCGGGATACCCCCATAAAGCTGTCAGTTCAGGTGGGCTGCTTCGCAATGGCGATTTCTCCCTTTATAATACCAAGGAATGTATAGGGGAAGCTATTAGAACCAATGTAATGTAAATAGGAAGAAAGAAAAGTGGGGGAAAAATAACTTGCTGTGAGCAGGAATCGAACCTACGCCCTTCGAATAAGGCGTTCGAGAGCATCGAACGCCTTATATATATACACCTAGAGTTGTGAGCCGGCAAGCCCTAGCGAGCCGAAAAGGGCAAAAAGAACGAAGAAGTGTGGTTAGCGCTTCGTTTGAAGATACACGCTCGTGCCTTTCTGCCCCGCTGTTCCTGTTTTGTCTCTACGGCTCTTGGTGCGTGAAGAAACTGGTGGAGGTGCTGGGTAATCTATGCACCGTACTCCACCACATAGCAAGAACACAAGCGTCGTACCGGTGGTCACTCTTGTGTACCCGCGCCAGAAGAAGAATCCGAGGGCAATCCCTTGAGTTTGTACTGCTCGAAAACAACATGGCAGCTCCGACCAGCCCTACTGACACCAACCCAATCGGTACGAACGGCACACCGCCGCTTCATTGCACGTTATTCACACCGCGAACGCCAAATCCCTTCCATGGCACTGCACTTGAGGATGTAGAAGATTGGCTTGTTCATTACGAGTTTGTTGCCGTGCACAACCAGTGGGATGACGCAGACAAACTGCGGCACGTCTATTTCAGTCTTTTGGACGGCGCACGTGTATGGTACGTGAACCGGGCAGGTATTCTTACATCAAGGAAATATTTCAAACGCCGACTTCTTGGGACATGCCAGCCCCGACCATCGGGAAAGAGCTGAGTGCGATCTGCAGTTCCGCATACAACTGCCGAATGAAGGGGTTGCGATGTATGTCGAGGGCATGGCGTGTCTTTTCCAGTGAGCTGACCCCGGCATGCCAGAAGAAAAGAAGGTACGGTACCTCATGCGTGGGGTGAAAGAGCAGCTTTTCGGTGGACTTGCGCGCAGTCCACCCAAAACTGTGTCAGAATCTCTCACGGAAGCCGTCACCATTGAAAGCACTCTTAGGCAACGGGCCCCGTCATATGAACGGTACGTCAACGCTTCATCTACGGACTACTTAGGAGCTTTCGGTAGCTAAATAGATTTCTTCCGAGAGGTCATATGTTCAGTCATCCCCGAGAAACTCCAGAAGCTGTCAGTGCCCTCGCAGCCAACTATCTCCTTGTTGTCCAGCGTTGTCCCAGATGAAGTCCACAATGCCTTAAGAGAACGGCCTTTCATGCGGGATTATCAACTACCCAGTGACTTCCCCCGCATGTCATATGCTCAAGCTTTGCGGCAACCTGTTACACCTGCAATTCCGCATCCCACCGTGGCCGCAGCCATGCTGCGAATGGTTCAAGCGGCGCCATAATACAGCGCACCTCGCCTGATTTCGCGGAAATCAGACGTCTGCAGTGCGCCAGATCGACGTCCTCTCTGCATCCACTGTGGCGAAACTGGGCACCTGTACCGACATTGTTCTTACTGACAACTTGAACTACGCGGATTTTCGACGAACTCACCACCACTGAGGTTCAGTCAGCGGCCCCCTGAAATTGAAGAGTATGTGGCTCAGCAGCCCGGAACTTCGTCATTCTTGCACCAGTCACACTCCCCTTCACCGGGGCAATTTTCTCCTAATCGCCATACTTATTCGAGTGTGGCGCAGGCTCAATCACCCAGTCCACGCCGGGAAAACTATCCACAGCGACCTTCGGGGGCGAGGCTGCTCATACTGGACAAGCTCAAGGCCTCCTACCAACGCTTCCGCAAACTGACGATTCCCCGATGATGATGACACCAGCTGGTTCCGCAAAGATTTAATTACACATTCCAGTGCTGCTCGACGGTCGCAAAGTAGGTGCTTTAGTTGACACGGGTGCGGATGTTTCTATAATAAGTGAAAAACACATCAGAGCTGGGATCATGCTCTGATGTGGCGATTTTACACATCAGAGCATGATCCCAGCCATGATCGAGTATGTCTGCGTGTAATTGACGATGCTGTGACGATACGATCGCGCTCAAGTGTTATGGTTCAAGTGGTGTGTGACAAATCAGCACACGGTGAAATGGTGGCGGAGAGCAATCGATCCGTACTCTTATCCAAGCCTAGTAGACCTCCAGGCTGGCCACTGCGAGGTACTTGTTACGAACTTCAGCTACGAGCGCCGACACCTTTTCCCTGGTACCGTAATCACTTAGGCCTACCCAGTAACCAATGTGACTGAGCGTTTTGCTTCCGAGGCAACCGATAATGCCGAAGCACCTCTCCGGGGCGTCGACATAAATACATCACTTTCTGAAGAAAACAAACGAAGGCTTCACGACCTGTTGATAGAATTCCACGCTTGTTTTGCATGTTCATCGAGAATCCGCCAGACATGGATTACCAAACACCGTATTATCACCTACGGCGACGCGCACCGTATATGGCAACAGCCTTATCACGTTTCACCAACCGAACGGCACGCGATTCAAAAGCAAGTGAAGGAAATGCTTCAAAACGGTGTAATAAAGCCGTCAAGCAGCCCATGGTCATCGCCAGTGGTCCTTGTAAAGAAGGAGGATGGTACACTTCGCTTTTGTGTCGATTATAAGACGCTCAATAACGTCACAAAGAAAGACGTGTACCCGTTGACTCGAGTGGACGATTCTCTTGACAGGCTGAGGCGAGCAAAGTACTTTTCCTCAATCGACCTCAAAAATGGTTATTGGCAAATTGAAGTCGATGAACGTGAGCACAAAAAAGCGGCTTTTGTAACTCCTGATGGTCTGTAGGAATTCCGAGTGCTCCCATTCGGCCTCTGTTTCACTCCAGCCGCATTCCAACGAATGATGGATACCGTTCTCGCTGACCTCAAATGGAAAAGTTTTCTCGTCTACCTAGATGATGTCGTTGTCTTTTCGAAAATGTTTGTCGAACATCTTTGTCGTCTTCGGAGTGTTCTTGAAGCTATACGATCCGCTGACCTTACCCTCAAGACTGAGAAGTGCCATTTCGGCTACAAGGAACTGAAGTTCCTGGGTCACGTTGTGAGCGCTGCAGGCGTTCGGCCCGATCCCGAGAAGACTGCCGCTGTCGCCACTTTTCGAGCTCCGACAGACAAAAACAGTTTTCGACAATTTCTAGGGCTCTGCGCATACTATCGCCGCTTTTTTGAAAACTTCTCTAAGATTGCGGAGCCTCTCATTAGACTTATGCGTGACGACGCTCCATTTCTGTGGACTGACGAACAAGCAACTGCCTTTGCAGAACTGCAACAAAGATTGTCTTCCCCTCCTGTACTTAGTCATTTCGATGAGGATGCTGACACAGAGGTACGCACTGACGCAAGCAACATTGGTCTCGGAGCTATCCTGGTGCAAACACAAGATGGGATCGAACGTGTGATTACCTAAGCAATCCGCACTCTATCACGTGCCAAAACCAACTATTGAACGTCAGAGAAGGAATGTCTCGCGGTAATATGTGCCATTACAAAGTTCAGGCCTTATCACTATGGGCGCCTATTTAAAGTTGTGACTGATCACCACGCTTTATGTTGGTTGGCTAACCTCTGAGACCCCTCTGGACGATTAGCACGATGGAGTCTGCGACTTCAGAAGTTCGATGTCACCATCGTATACAAGTCGGGTAGAAAGCATGAAGACGCCGACACGCTATAACGAGCACCTCTGAAATCCGACAGTACAGCTGTAGAAGACAGCAGTGTTTTCCTGGCGACTCTCAGTGGGGCGGAGCTCCTCAGTAAGCGATGAGCGGACCACGAGTTAAGGCCCATCATCGATCATTTATAAGGCAGCACCGCGTCTGTTCCACGTCCGCATTCCCGTACGTTGCCGTCATTTTGCTTATCACATGGCATATTATACAATAAAAACACCGGTGTTGACAGCATATCGTATCTTCTAGTCGTCCCTCAAGACCTTCGCGAGGGCATCCTATTAGCCTGCAACGATGAGCCGACATCCGGCCATCTGGGATACTCACAGACACTCGACCGGGTACGACAGCTATAATTCTGGCCAAAACTCGCCGCTTGTGTCAAGAGCTACGTGAAAGGATGCCGCGAATATCAGCGTTGTAAGTCCCCACCTGTAAAGCCTGCAGGCATCTTACAACTCATCGACCCACCGCGTACGCCATTTGACCATGTTGGGATGGACCTCCTTGAACCGTTTCCTTTGTCTCACTCCGGAAACAAGTGGATTCTTGTCGCAACTGATTACTTGACGCGTTACGCTGAGATGAAGCCATTGCCACGTGGTACAGCATCTGAAGTCACTCATTTTTTATGCACCACATTGTGCTTCGTCACGGTGCCCCGTCATTCATCATCACTGTCCGAGCGACAGTGTTTACGGCAAATCTGTTGGACGACATCTTCAAGCTCAGTACACGAACCACCGTAAGACAACCGCATACCACCCCCAGAGTAACGGCTTGACAGATAGGCTAAACAAAACGCTGACGGACATGATTCCTATGTACTTGGATGTGCAGCATAAAACATGGGATTAAATCCTGCCGTATGTAACGTTTGCGTACAACACTGCAACCCTGGAAGCGACAAGGTTCACACCCTTCCGCCTCGTTTACGGTCGAGACGTGCAAACCATGCTAGACGCCATGATTTCTTGGGACATCCACCAGCACAAGCTGCTAACTCCTGATGTCGACGATTGCATTCAGTGTGCAGAGGAAGTACGTAAATTAGCTCGCGTGCACATAAGATCGCAGCAATGTGAAGACGCCCGAAGGTACCATATTCACCATCGACAACTCATCTATCAAGCTGGCGACTAAGTGTGGGTTTGGACTCCTGTTAGACGGCGAAATCTGAGCGAAGAACTCCTGAGCAAGTACTTCGGACCCTAGAATGTATTACGGCGGTTGAACAAGGTCGACTATAAAGTCATTCCAGACGGAGGCTTGGCAACGACCCAGCGCCACTGACCACAAACAGATATTGTGCATATCATCCGCCTAAAACCTTATTTTACGCGGTGATACTCGGCTTACTGTGCCCGGGCAGCAAACATTTTCTTTTTTTACGTTGTCCGTTGGGTCTCGGACGAACTGGGAACTGTGTTGTTGTTGTTTTTTTTTTGATGACCAACCCCAGACCATTTGTTTTGCACCTGCTTATGCCCTGTGCACTATAGGTATCGTTTCACTTTTTTTTCCTTATCGGCCCTGCTGCCTCTTGTGTAGAGAGAGAGAGAGAAGAGAGAGATTCACTTTATTTAAAACATATCCAGAGGAGGCTGAGAAAGGGTCATTCCGACCCTCAATTCAACCTGGCGGCTCCGCCCAGGATGGCGCTAGCAGCCGAAGGCTTGTAGCGATGCCCCGGGCCCTTTGGACCACCTGTAGTTGCTGCTTGTATTCATTGCTCTTGAGGGCTTCCTGCCAAGCCTCTTGGGTATTCAGTTGTGCTGCGCTGTGGGTAGGGCACAGCCAGAACATGTGTTTGAAATTGCAATAGGGATGGTTGCGAATAGAGCATGTGCGTGGTCTGTCGGGGTCGACTCTGTGTAAGGTAGATGGTGTTGTGTACGTACGTGTTTGCAATCTTCTCAGAGTTAGAGCTTGTGCTTTGTTAGGTTTTGCGTGCGGTGCTGGGAAGGCAAGTCTTTGTCCCCGGTAATGTAAAGTGATCTAGTGGTATGTGAGTGCTTTGTCCTGACTGTAGAGATTCTCGTACCACTCACCCATCGAGGGGTCGTTGTCCGCGGCGCGGCGTGTGAGCTCACGCACCAGGCGGTTGACCTCTTCGTTGGGATTGCAGTGGTCGAGTCCCGGTAACTGTCCCATGTGGGCTGGGAACCAGGATACGTAGGTTTGAGCTTTTTCTTCTTTTACAAGGGTTTCTTTGCTCTCGTACTCTCTTATTGCGTTGATGGTGAGTTTTCCAGTGCTTCTAGCTACTAGGCCAGCCGCAAACGATCGCGCCGCCGTCTTAGAGTCTGTGTATATTGTGGAGTAGGCCTGGCAGCTTTGCAAGGCTAGTGCGATCGCCATTTCCTCTGCTTCGTGAACATGGCTTGTTTGGACGGTTGCCGCGTTTATGAGGTTTCCGTCTATACCAACGACTGCTATGGCAAACGCCCTCTTGCCATAGTAGCGGGCGGCATCTACGAATACCGCGTGCGTGTTGTTTCTTTGCCTTGTTTATGAGAGCCCTCGCTCTGTCCTTCCTTCGCCCTTTGTTTAACGTTGGGTGAACGTTGCGGGGGATTGGCTCAACCCTAATGTGTTTCCTCACGTTATTACCGAGTTGTGTTCTTTTCTCTGGTTGAAAAATTGGGCAAATGCCTGCGTCTCGTAGGATGAAATGGCCTGCCTGCGTCAAAGACAGACGTGTGATCTGTGCCACTCTCTGAGCATCAAAAATTTCTTCGGCTGTATTGTGTAGACCAAGTTGCTCGAGTTTCTCGTTGCTTCTCGTGCCATTTCAGTCCCTTGCGGAGCATGGAGTCGACCTTTTTTATTTCAGCCTTCGTAAGTTTCAGAAACGGGAACGTGTATGCTACGTGACTTACGAGAAAGGCGTGATACGCCATCAAGATGTTGTCTTCTAGGGGGCCTGCTCTCTTGTTGGCGATTCTAGCAATGCCTCTTGAAAAATTGTTCGTGCTTTTTTCAAGGCGCTCGAGTGCTTCTTTGTTGTGGCCCTCCTTGGCGCTTAACGTTAGCCCTAGCACTTTCACCGTATATACTTGCGGTATCGCTTGGTTGTTCTCAGCTTTCAGCACTACTTGCTGCTCCTCTTCACCCGAATTTCGTCGAGGGTGAAAGAGCGTTAGAATAGATTTAGTGAGGGACAGTGCGAGTCCAGTTGGCTTAAGAAATTCTTCAGTTGTAGTCAGTGCTTGTTGAAGGATTCCTTCCTAGGCACCATATGAGTGGCCACGTGGGACCCATATGGTAATATCATCTGCGTATATGGTATGGGGAACGAATGGGATTTGAGTGAGCTTCTCCAACATCCTGTGCATCGCATAATTAAAGATCAATGGCGAGAGCACTGACCCTTGTGGGGTGCCGATATTTCTGAGTCATTCGGGTTCGCCGCATTGCTCTCCTATGCGTATGGTGGTGGTTCGGTTTGCCAGAAAGTCTTTAATGTAGTTGTAGAATTTCTCGCCTAGGTTCATGTGTGACATTTCACCCAGTAGGTGTTCATGTTTTACGGTGTCAAAGGCCGTGGCGAGCTCCAGGGCTAATATGGCTTTGGGCGTGTGGAGGAGGGCGTAAGATATGTGTTCTCTTAACATCAACATGGCGTCTTGTGTGGACAGTGCCCTGCGGAAGCCAATAATGTTGCGTTGAAAGAGCCCATTGCTCTCAATGTGGTCCAGGATACGGTTGAGTATTGCATGCTCTGCTACTTTTCGAACGCAAGTTGTGAGTGATATGGGCCTTAAGTTATCGATGCTCAGCGGTTTTCTAGGTTTCGGGATGAGTGAAACCTTGGTACTACGCCATTCTTAAGGCACGGTAACCGTTTCCCATGCCTCATTTATCTTCTTAGTAATGATTATATTTGCTTTATCGTCTAAATTCCGTAGCAGTTTATGCCGATTCCATCTGGCCCTGGCGCCAATCTGCCATTGAGTTGCTGTAGAGCGTACCGTGTTTCAGCTTTGCTAAATGGTTCGTCTAGCTTTTCTTGCGGTCGACCTCCATATGAGGGATTTTTATTTTCCCAGGCTACTGCTTTGCTTTCCAGAGGGAGATAATTTTGGCCTAGTGTTTTGTGGAGAGCTTGGGATCAACCACTATCCTGGGCGTGCTTGTGCACCAATCGTTCAATTTGCAGCTGGGTGCCACCTCTGGTGGGTTTGTCGCTGTCCGCCATAAGGTGTTTGAGCAGCCCCCATTCGCTTCCCCTCCTCAATTTGCCATCTGCTTCGTCACATGTGTTGTTCCACTGCTGCGCGCAGAGCGTTTTGGCGTGAGATTCGATTTCGCGGCCAAGGTCCGCAATTTTTTGCGTGTCTGTTGAGCTTGTTTTCACGCCACGCTTCTTTTAGGTCATGCTTTTTCTGCAGCAAACTGGCCAGGTGCGAGTCCATGACCTGGATGGATTCATCAGTCTCGACTTCTGTGGTGGCCTCACTTGCCGCAATTTTTAATTCATTTAAGAGGGCTTCATATGATAGTTCTGTATTGCCCTTCTGCTCCCGTATTTTACGTTCCTGTGTGGTTCCAGTGTGTGATTTTGAATTTTCTTGGCGCTTTCGCCTCGTCCTCAACGGTAATTTCCAGGATGCAGTGGTCGCTACCTAGGTCTTCGGCGAGGTTATCCCAGTTAGCTCTGACGTTCTTGTTGAAGGTTAAGTCCGGCATTGTGTACCGCTGTACCGAATTACCTCTTCTTGAAGGCAGGGCAAGGTTGTTTATCAGCTGCAGGTCCAGCGCATTCGCGCTTTCTGCTAACTTGGTGCCTTTGCCTTCGCTTTTTAAGTATCCCCATTCGGTACTCCTGGCGTTAAAATCGGCCGCTACTATGAGCGGATTGTCACCCGCCATTTTTACCGCCGAGGTAAATAGTCTGTTGAAATCTCTTTTCTTATCTGATGGAGGACTGTAAACATTGAGTACAAAGATGCTTTTTTTAACAGCCCTGTGTGGTAAGATTTCCACCAAGACCATTTTCAGGCCTTTTTTGTACACGGGTGCGTCTCTTTCGGTGATTATTATGTCCAGCCGGATGAAGGTAGCCACTCCTCGCGTCTTGTTCTGCTCGGGATGCAGGGTCGGCCTGGCTACCCTGTACCCCTGTATGCCAATGCTTTTAGCAGTTTTGCTTTCTCCACATTCCTGTGGCAATATTATATGCGGTTTTTTACAGGCTAGCAATAGTTTTGTTAGTACTGCTTTGCGTTTCTGAAGTGAGTTACAGCTCCCCTGCCAGATCTTAATCTCGTTACGGTCAGTGGCCATTTTGGCTTGGTAGCTTGTGTGCGTCGCGGCTCGTTATTTGCGCGAGATTGCGTGCTTTGACTGGTCGGACTTTAGCTCTAGAAGTTATGCTCGGCACGCTTGCCGTAACCGCTGGTTTGTCCGCGCTTAGGTTCGAAGGAGCACCTGCCACAGGTGGGTGGGCTACCATCTTCTCCAGGCTCGCGAGCCTCTGGTTACTTTGTCAGTGTAAGTCTTAAAGATTTCCATAAACTTGGCAAGCGTGTTCGCCAACGTATCAATTTTGTCGTTGGGCTTAGCGACATTTGTCAATGGGGCTTATTTATCGATCGAGACCATCTCGATCTCCTCCATGGTGTCACTGTCACTGTCTACGGCTTTGCGTTTGTGTGTGTTGTGGATCGTTTGTTGTGAGCGTGTTGTCAGTGTTGCCGGTGAGCTCGACAGGTTAATTCCATGTCAGCTCTCTATTCTAGCTATTGAGGCCCGGAGCTCTTCAAGCTCCTTCTTGAGGGCCCTGTCTTCTTGTTCAAGCGCTACTATACGAGAATCGGGAGCATGCTCTGGTTGTGCCTTACCTTTGGGCTGGCTACTTGTGCTTCGTGATTCACCTGCAACCCTTCTGGCCCAGGGGCTATTGTTCGGCTGCTGCTGCTGCGTGGCTGTTAGTCTTGTTCTAGATCGGGATCCGGAGCACTCCCGAGATGACAGGTGGTTGTCGGATCCCGACAGGTTCGAGGGGCGCCCTCCAGAACGAGAATGGCCTCTGGATCGAACACGCCTTTTGGATCGAGAATGCCCTCTGGATCCGGATCTCCCCCTGGATGGAGAACGGTGATGGACGCTCGAGGCGTTCTCTCGTCCTGACACCTGGTTGAGGCAGGCTTCCTTGAACGTGACAGATGTTGGTGCGTCTTGACGTTATTGTGCTTGCCACTCTTGGTTTCTGCGTCTTCTTCTCCTTCTCACTATGTATGAAATGTGGAAGCGTCTTTTGCATTCACGATCTCCGGTGGGGTGATTGCCATCTGAAAGCTTGCATTTCGGCTCGCAGTGATGCACGCCGTCTTCTTGTAGCGTTTCACCGCAGTTGTGACATTTCTTGCTCGTTGCGTTTGTGTGCCAGCAAACATCGGCGCGATGGCCGACTCCTCCGCACGTTCTGCAAACATCGACTTGTCGCTTGTAGAGCGAGCAGGGAACCATGGCGGTTCCGCATATCACTGTGCTCGGGACGCGCAAACCGTCAAAGAGGATTGCGACGACTTTGGTCTTTTTAAAGCGTCTTGCCTCGATGGCAGTGGGATTTCGGTCGTGAACAATCAGGCGTTTGAGCGTTGCGTCGTCAAGGGAGAGGTCAACGTTCTTCATGACGCCGTTGCATGTATTATCGGGCGCGGCCACGTATGCGGCAACTTCGAACGAGCCTTGGTTTGTGCGCAGTTTCTGCACGTTCGCGTATAATGTAGCACTATTTTGGTACGGCGTAGAAATAACAATGATGTTTTGCATATTGTTGGGGCAGATCGTGTCCTCCCGTTCTTGTTCGTCGGGGATCTGGGCAGCCATAATGACGGCTCTCACCAGCAGAACGAGGTCGACTCTGGCTACGTCCAATCCTCCTCTGGGTCTCATAATTACCCTGCTCTGGTCCTTGGGTAGGCGGGGTAGCCTGGAAGCGGATACCACACGGTGTAGTGCCGATTGACTTTTTTGAGGCCCCTGGGATTCTTGGGCTGGTTGTGGTGCTCGCCCGTCCCAGCGGCCAGCTCCTCGTTCGGCGGAGTCATCTGTCTTCGGCGTCCCATGGCAGGGCCCATCCTGGTCCATCGAAGATCTCCTCGCTTACTTCCATTCCCTCAACGGTTATGGTGGAAGGCATTTTCAGTGCCTGGTTGTCGGCTGCGACGTACGGATGTTGATCGAGTAGCTGCCGCGGCTGGCCGAGCCCTTCCCTACGTGTAACGGCCATACTCCTCGCCAACCCTAGGTGTGGATAGGGTTAGCGGGGACGCTCGCCGTGTCGCAACTAGTAAAATTCAAAATTACGTCTAAGAGTTCACTCACCGCTGAAAATGGCGTCTCCACTGAAACCTCAGAGCTTACTTGTTCGAATAAGCACAAAGCCAAGTGATCTTGTAGCAAAGAAACGACCGAACACATTTAGAAAAGCGGGAGCCGACGTTTTCACGTCAGCGCTCCTCGACGCCACCTAGCGATCCCCTCCTGCCCTTTGTGTATGAGCATCGAGTCGATGCTCTAATGGGATGGTGAATGATGCCACCTAGAAGTGTGAGCCGGTAAGCCCTAGTGAGCCGAAAAGGGCAAAGAGAACGAAAAAGAAGTGTGGTTAGCGCTTTGTTTGAAGATACACGCTCGTGTCTTTCTGCCCGGCTGTTCCAATTTTGTCTCTACGGCTCTTGATATATATGTATATATATATATATATATATATATATATATATATATATATATATATATATATATATATATATATATATATATATATATATTCACACCACGTGTTTAGAGGAGCTTTTCAAAACCCTAGATTGGAATCGGGAACGGTTAGGCATAAATGTTATTGCTCCGCCACGATGGTCTAGTGGCTAAGGTACTCGGCTGCTGACCCGCAGGTCGCGGGTACAAATCCCTGCTGTGGCGGCTGCATTTCAGGTGGAGGCGGAAATGTTGTAGGCCCGTGTGCTCAGATTTGGGTGCACGTTAAAGAACCCCGGGTGGTCGAAATTTCCGGAGCCCTCCACTACGGCGTCTCTCATAATCATATGGTGGTTTTGGGGCGTTAAACCCCACAACTCAATCAATCATCATAAATGTTAATGTAGAGTACTTAGCAAGGTGCAATTCCCTTGTGAACTAACCTCGATGAGTAACTCAGGGGACGAATCACAGCTCATGATTAGTGAACTAGACACGGAAAGCAGAAATGTATGAAGCCTGAACTCTTCCCAAGAGGGTTCAGCCTAAATGAAGGACGTTGCTGCGAGCGATGGAAAGGAAAATGATAGGTGTAAACTTAAAAGACAAGAAGAGAGCAGAGTGGGCGAGGGAGCAAACTGGGGTTGAGGATATCATAGTTGAAGTCAAAATAAATGGAGATGGGCCGGGCAAGTAGCACGTAGGCCGGATAACCGCAGGTCATTAGGGGTAACTGACTGGATGGATTCCCAGAGAAGGCTAGTGCACGAAGGGGAGACAGAAATTTGGGCGGGCCGATCGGAATAAAATTTCCCAGCTATAACGTGGCAACGGAAAGCACAAGAACGCGTTGATTGGTGGATCATAGGAAAAGCCTTTTCCTCTGCAGTGGGCGTAGTCAGGGTGATATATAAGAAACCTTCATACTATCATCTTCATCATTACTTAAGGTGGCCCGCCTAAACGCTATCGGATAGCCATCCGTGCCACAAACCACGTTGCAAGGTATGTCCCTATATGTGCACTTCCCAACAGGTCGCCAGTATGTCTTCCACATTTCGTTCAAAAATGAAAGGTGACTTTAACTGCGGCACCAAAAATGTAATTTATAGACTTGAATGTACAATATGTGGCGAACGGTATATAAGACAAACAGAAGGCCCTTTCCGAATACAATTTAACAATCATAAATCTCACGCTAACACGTTACCGCACATGCCCATATCAAAACATGTGCATCTCCCCGGTCACTTTTTTAATAACCTCAAGGTTACGTTACTTGAATCTGGCTTTCGCTCTAATCATGACAGGAAAGCCGGGGAATCCTTCCTAATTCACAAATTTGGTACCATCGCGTCTGCTTTGAATGAATGCGCTGGCAAATTAGGTTGTTTGTCTCTGTAGTCGTCTTAGTGATAATAAGTGTACCTACATTGTTCGTTGCGCTGTGAAGTTTTTGTGCCTTTGTATTGTGGTACTTTGAAATTTCCTAATTACTTTTTACACGTGTATACGTTTAGCATTATCATTGTATTATTTGCATCAGCGATTCTCTTGAGCTGTTCACATACAATTTCATCGATGACTTTTACATATCAGTTGTGGTCAGCGTTTCTTCACTGTGATTTATATAGACATGTATATATTAACGGCAATGTTGCTACACACTTTATTGTGATGAAGCTCGCACCCCGAGCAACACGTCAATAAAACTGCTTTGCAAGCGCGTCTATTTTGACTTTTCCGTGAATATTGAACTGGACACAAAACACAAAAGCCCTTTGTTTATATATATATATATATATATATATATATATTGTGAGCATTATTCATACGCGTCATCTCATATGTACATACTCATCATCATCAGTCTGACCTGTGTTGTAGGGTAGAAGCTCGGCAAGTAAAAGAAGTGTCTTGCAGCCGAACACGTTGGCTTACAAGTGGTGGAGAGTGCATTCCGTTGCCTTACAATATATATATATATATATATATATATATATATATATATATATATATATATATATATATATACCGCATTCTTGTCAGAGCAAAAACAAACACCCCCAAAATTCAATCAGGGTGCCAACCCTGCGGAAAAGCTCGATGCAAGGTATGCCCACAGATGGTCACAACACCTGAATCCAAAGCGAACTTCTCGGATTTCAAATTCTGCATAACTGAAAGCCTTAATTGTGACTCCAGTAACGTAATATACATGCTACATTGCAACATCTGCGGACAAGAATATATCGGCCAAACAGACACGCCATTTCGGCTGCGGTTCAATAATCACCGGTACCACGCCACTTCACTGCCGAAGCTACCTTTATCTAGACATCTGCGCCTGCCAAACCACAGTTTTGAAAATATCAGCGTAAATTTTTGCAGTCCGGTTTCTCAAACAGACGCGAGCGCGAACAGCGTGAGACATATTTTATTTTCAAATTTCGTACATTAGTAGCCGGCATCAACGAGGTTCCCGGAAAACTCAACTGCATCCGAGAAGTAAGCCAGGAGAAAATTGGTGACAAAGATTGATAGCTGGAGACCATGCTTTTTTCTGACTGACTCGTACGTGTACACTATCCTTTCTTGTTTTTTTTTCACATGCACATACAAAGTGTTTACGTTTGCCTACAACTTCACGACCATTGAAGGGAAACGGACGAATATTAAAGGTAAATAGCCGACCGACCCATTAACGAGAAACCTTTCCTTTACGCCCGCCGCCCGCCGCCCGCCGAACGACCAATTACGGGGAAACTCCTTTCTTTACGCGCGCCGTCACGGACCCTCCCGGGACCGCGGCGACAATCTTGGGTGGCCCGACACACGTCAAGAACTGAACAGCACGTGATATGAACCGTATGTGGATGTAGACGGACAGTTGGCTTCGTTCTCAGTGTTGACAGTGGTTCTTCCTCTTTTTTACTTTCTTTCTTTTCTTTCTTTTTTTCGTCTTTTTTCTCCCCCTTTTTTGTTTTTTTCCTTTTTCTAGTTCCCTCTCACTCTCGCAAACGTCTTTCAAGGTGAGAGGGACGCGGCAGCAACGAAGTTTGGGAGCTCATGTCAGTATAACTCAACCCCTGATGAAGGGAGGACTCCTCCCGAAACTGTTGGGAAATAAATATATTTATCCTTGTTGACAACGCTCCAGTTGTACCATATCCCATACCTTCACGAAGACTAACTGGCCCATTGAATTATTACTCCCACTATATATATATATATATATATATATATATATATTTACAGTGCACTCTCTTTAAGACAAGCTCAAGGAGCAAACTTTCTGTTCTATTCTATTTCGTTACGTTGTTGTACGTGTCAAAAATTGAGTTCTCATTTTAAGAGTCTTGTGTCCCACATGTGCCTCTTGATGTAGAGGGAACGAAATTCCGGTAGACACGTAGCTAGGTATATGTTGTACTATACTTTGTCTGGTGTTCTGTCGGGTGACCGAGGGCACTTGCTTGTGTCGTGTGTTGTCTGTTGTCGAATCGTTCTTGACAAGTTGCCGAAGGATCGACAAGTGCTGAAACCAAAGATCGTGAGACGAGCGAAGCTGGCTGACAAGTTGTGGCGACAAGCCAGTGGAGCTGGGATCCGTCCTCAAGAATGGGATGTGTTCCCGGAACAGAGTCTGGAGCTGCATTCTCCCCATGGCTCTGGAGTCGAACCTGGAGGGATCTGGCGAACGAGCGCGCCTGACATCGGAGCCACGTGGAAGCAGCTCGTCTTTCCGGTGCATTGTCTGGCGGCGGGGGTTGTGTGATGCCTGCGAGTCCACGGCGAACGTCCATGCCTCTGAAAAAGGCAATCTGTGTCAAGGCCCGCCCGCGAGCCCGCCTGACGCGAACAACTCAACAGCGTCATCACGCGGCGGTGCCTCTCTGCCGCGCACGCACAGTGAGTCACCTTAGCCAGCGAGCCCGTCGAGCAAGCAATCGGCGCCTTCCTGTCTGGCGAGTCTGACGCAATGCGTGGCGACGTCACTGGTCCTTGGGTGCAGCCACGCGCAGCGCAGCGGCTCCAGATTCGATGAGAATGACGCGGCCCAGCGGCGACACCATTGGAGGATTCTGACCTCACGACCAGTGGCGCTTCTGATTGGACATTTGGTTACTCAAAGAATTCACCCGGTGCATATCAAAGGAGCCCTGCGGCGCGTCACGAGCTGTAGATCAATGTGTCAGAGAGTAGAGCTCGGCTCTTCGGGTCTCTAAGCTGTCGGCCCCAGCGCCGAATTTGTAACGCCTGTGTATATATACTGTACACAAACCTTGTTTAACTCACCGTCGTCTCGTCCGTTCGTCTATCAGCTCTGCGCAGAAGCAGTCGCGAGCTGAGAAACCTACGCTACCAAACGGCTGGTGACCGTGTCGGCGGACATCGGAGCAGTGGCGCCTTCGGGACCGTGTTGGCGTCGCCGTCTTTCGAAACAGTGGTTGCAGCGGTGAGATTCGTGGCGCCCTTCGTAACGTCGTCGGAGGCGCGCTTCGCAACAGTGGTGGCAGCGGTGGGATCGGCCGGCGTCAGCGACATCGATGCGGTGAGTGCCTGATGTTTTCCCCTCAGTTCACCAGACTACTCTAGCTCAGGTTGTAGTAGTTCACAGAAGAGCTGTGTGAAGCATTGAAGTGAGCTTTGATCGTTTCAAGCAAAGTCGAAGTGCTTTGAAACCAAAGTTAATGCGGAGGGGGTAAACACGGGAGTGTGAAAAATTGCTTGCGCGTCTTGCTAGTTGACTTATAGTGGGTACGGCAAGTAAATTGTTAACAGGGGCAAACATCAAGAGGCTAGTGTGAACGATGGAGAACCTGAGAGTGAAGGAACTCATCGAAATTTGTGAGGAACTCGGCATTACTTTGGGCCGTGCGAAACGAAAGCAAGCCATCCTTGAGATCATGAAGGATTAGGGAGTGTCGGCTGAGGATGTCGACGAGGCCTGGGTGGATATCAAAGCACGCCGCGAGGAGGCTGAAAGGCGAGAAGTTCGTGAAGAAGCTGAAAGGCGAGAAGCTCGCGAACGTGAAGAAGCTGAAAGGCGAGAAGTTCGTGAAGAAGATGAAAGGCAAGAACGTCGCCAGCGCGAGGAGGCCGAGAGACAGGAGCGCCTCGAGTTGAAACGAATAGAATAGGCAATCCTACAGTGTTCGCAGGCGCCTAGCGTAGCTTCTCCGACGATTCAGGTCAGCGGTTTTAGAATTCGGGACCAACTGCCACCGTTCGTAGTAGGCGAGGACATGGCGAAGTATCTCGTCAAGTTTGAACACGTCTGTGAGCGAAACGCTTTGGAGCGGTCTCTTTGGGCGAGGAACCTGTTAGCTCTTCTTCCCGGCGAAGTGTCCGACGCGATAACTTGCTTGTCGAGGGAAGCGTTTGACAGCTATGACGAGGATAAGGAAGTGCTCTTGAGACGTTATAAGTTGTCACCCAAGGCTTTCAGGCAAAGGTTCCGGTATGCTAAAAAGGGGAATGAGTCACACGTTGACTTCGAATTTCGTCTTAAAGCCGATTAATTTGAATGGCTCAAGGGCGAAGATGTTTATGACGACCGCGATAAAGCGGTGGAACGCGTTGCATTGAAGCAATTCTAACGCTGCATCGAGGAGGATGTCAAACTTTGGCTGCAGGACAAACTTGGGGAAGTACAGCTAAACAAGGCAGCAGAGTTAGCTGAGGAGTATTATACTCGCTGAAAGTTGCATAGCAGGGCAGCGCGCGTTGAAAAGGATGAAAGGAAAGAGGCCTTTTCGAAGCAACCTGATCAACGGAAGCCGCGAATTTGCTACAACTGCGAAAAGGAAGGGCACATCGCGATAAACTGTAAGCAAAAGTTTGCTTTTGCAACAATCCGAGAATCGGAAAAGAACTTGCGGTTGTTGGAGCCGTATATCCAAGAAATTAGTGTGAATGGGAAAACGTGTCGAGCACTTCGTGACTCAGCGGCAACCATGGACGTTGTCCATCCTTCATTGGTGTCTCCGGATGACTTTACAGAAGAATGCGCGTGGATCAGGCAAGTCGCCGAGGAGCAGAGTGCTTGCTTACCAAAGGCTACGGTTGTCATTGAAGGCCCGTTCGGTAAGCTTCGCACCGAAGCGGCTGTGTCTTCCGTGCTTCCCGATCGTTTTCCTTATCTTTTCTCCAACAACTCAGAGCAGCTTCTCAAAGAGCAGGGTAAATCGTTCTTTTCCAACTTAGCGTACATGGCCCTCACACGATCACAAGCGCGGAAGCTTTCGCGGGAGCTGGATCTTGTTCTGTGCGGTAAAACAAGTTCAAAAGCAGCATATCTGTGTGATCTTAGTGGCGAGTCGACGGAACCTCAAACACGAAATTCTCCGTGTGCGTCGTTTGAGCAGTCACTCGAGCGGCCCGTCGCCGAAGCGACCGGCGCGGTATGCGTGGGAGGACGACATGGCGCCATTGAGTCAGAGCGAGAGGGCGGCAACGCTCTCGCCTGTAGCGGAAAGTTGGAGTGAGCTGTCGAGGGTTAATCGAGAAACGCTCATTCGAGAGCAGCGTGAGGACCTCTCGAATAAAGCGCTAATGGAAAGCGTAAACTTGGGAAAAAAGAAAAAGAATGTTTCTTTTTTTTTGAGAAAGCAGGGCTTTTGTATCGGAGCTACACAAATGCTCAAGGTCGCAATTATTAGCAGCTCTTGGTGCCACAAAAGTATCGTCGCCAACTATTGGAACTGGCGCATGAAAACGCAAGGGCAGAGCATCTCGGCATAAAAAAGACCAAGGCTAGAGTTTCCCTTGAGTTTTATTGGCCGAAATGCTGGAAGGATATCGAAGACTTTGTACGCTCATGCGACACTTGTCAGAGAGCGGGGAAATCCGCGGACGAGTGGAAGGCACCCGTGAAGCTTTCTGATAAGAATTTTGAAGTGAAATTAGGAAGGCGGCCGGACAAAATTTACAACTTGAAACCATACGTTCAACGTCAAGCGGTCGTAAATCTGCTGTTGAATGCTTCAGAGGAAGAGGGAGCAGAAACTTTGAGTTCTAGTGATGTAATCGAAAGGGTATCGGAGGTAATCTTGGAGCAGTTGAACCTAGAGCCTAGGTTAAGTTGAGTCCAAAAGGAGGACCCGAGAAAGATTGTTTCCGAGATTGGAGACGTGTGCTCGGACCGCCCCAGAAACACGACGGTGATCGAACACGATGTCAAGCTAACTTGTGAGAAGCCAATCCCTAGCAAACCGTATCGTTGTTCCCTCTGCAACGTCGCAAGTATGAGCAGCTGTTGGTACCAAATAGGTATCGTCGCCTAAAAGTGGCCGGTTACTGAGATGGAGCGTGGTACTCCAACAGCGCAACTTTGACGTTCGCTATCAAAAAAGGAAAGCTAAACGCTAATGCAGACGCATTGAGCCGTGCGTTTAGTTAGTACCTTCTCCACCTTTCGGTTTCTCGCTGGCGATTCGGGGCAAAATTTTGTCCTCATTACGGTCTTAGCTGGGTGCTCTCGTCCAGAGTGAGCTCAAGGAGCCAACTTTATGTTCTATTCTAATTCGTTACGTTGTTGTACGTGAAAAAAAATTTGAGTAGTCATTTTAAGAGTCTTGTGTCCCACATGTGCCTCTTGATGTAGAGGGAAAGAAATTCCGATGGACGCGTAGTTAGGTATATGTTGTACTATACTTTGTCTGGTGTTCTGTCGGGTGACCGAGGGCACTTGCTTGTGTCGTGTGTTGTCTGTTGTCGATCCGTTCTTGACAAGTTGCAGAACCATCGACAAGTGCTGAAACCAAAGATCGTGAGACGAGCGAAGCTGGCTGACAAGTTGTGGCGACAAGCCAGTGGAGCTGGGATCCGTCCTCAAGAATGGGATGTGTTCCCGGAACAGAGTCTGGAGCTACATTCTCCCCATGGCCCTGGAGGCGAACCTGGAGGGACCTGGCGAACGAGCGCACCTGACATCCGAGCCCCGTGGAAGCAGCTCATCTTTCCGGCGCATTGTCTGGCACCGGGGGTGCTGTTATGCCTGCGAGTCCGCAGCAAACGTCCGTGCCTCTGAAAAGGGCAATCTGTGTCAAGGCCAGCCCATGAGTCCGCCTGACGAGAACAGCTCAACGACGTCAACAGGCGATGGCGCCTTTCTGGCGTGCACGTGCAGTGAGTCACCTCCGCAAGTGAGCCCGTCGAGTAAACAACCGGCGTCTTCCTGTCTGTAGGCTGACGCAATGCCTAGCGACGTCACTCGTCCTTGGGTGCAGCCACCTGCAGCGCAGCCTCTCCAGATTTGATGAGAAAGAATGACGCGGCCCAGCGGCGACCCCATTGGAGGAGTCTGACCTCATGACCAGCGGCGCTTCTGGCTGGACCCGGTGCATATAAAAGAAGCCCTGCGGTGCGTCGAGAGCAGTTCTATGTGAGAGCCGACATGTGTGTCGCAGTTGAGCTATGTAAAAGCAGTCCTATTTGAGAGCAGACCTATGTGTTAGAGAGGAGAACTCGGCTCTTCGAGTCTCTGTCGGCCCCTGTGCCGAATTTGTAACGCCTCTGTATATATGCTGTACATAAACCTTGTTTAACTCACCGTCGTCTCGTCCGCTCGTCTATCATCTCTGCGCAGAAGCAGTCGCGAGCTGAGAAACCTACGCTACCAAACGGCTGGTGACCTTCCCGGCGGAGTTCGAAGCAGTGGCGCCTTCGGGACCGTGTTGGCGTCGCCGTCTTTCGAAACAGTGGTCGCAGCGGTGAGATTTCGAGGCGCCCTTCGTAACGTCGTCAGAGGTGCGCTTCGCAACAACATATATGTATATATATATATATATATATATATATATATATATATATATATATATATATATATATATATATATATATACATATATATTAGGATGTAACGGTGAAGTGAAGGCAACTTTTATTAGGCCCAGAAGACGCGATTATGCGACCACGCCCAAGGCACAGAACTCAGACTATCCAAGTTCCCACAGTAGATGAAGATGACGACCACTCATGATGATGAATATGTGCAAACATAGTAGATGTGCTCAATGAATGCCTACACTAACTCCACCCCCCCCCCCACGTGAAAGCGGTCATCCTGATCGCAGTTCTTGGCCGCAGTTTAAAGCGAAGATGAACGCCGTATGAAAGGCTTCATGCGGGATACGTGAACTATTTCTGCTGCCCTGTAGCGGTGGTCCGTCGGAAGAAGAACGGGTGCCACGCGGTAATTCACAGGAGACGTTTGCTCCAAGACAGTGTAGGAACCAATAAAACGTAATGGAAACTTCTCGCACAGTCCGGGAGTGCGAATGGGTGTAAAAAGGAGGACTTCGTCGCCAAGGCTGAAAGACACGGCACGATGAGAGGCATCATATTCAAGCTTGCGATCCTGTTGTTTGGCTTCAGTGTTGACGCGAGCCTGCTGGCGGCAATGAAGTAGACGAGACACGTATTCTTCACTTGAAGATGAACATGGTTTGACAGGCGCAGAGAAGAACGAAACATCGAGGAAAGAAGAAGGGAAGCGACCGTGGACGAGGTAGAACGGCGAGTAACCGGTTGTGCGCTGTACAGAGGTATTCTACGCAAAAGTGACAAATCGCAAAATGGTGTCCCAGTTTCTGTGGTCGGGTTCTATATACATCGCTATCATATCTGACAGTGTACGATGAAAGTGCTCAGTCAGGCCGTTCGTCTGAGGATGGTAACTGGAGCTTGTTTTGTGTGTAGTGCCGGATGCCTTGAGAACTTCTTGGACGAGTTCTGAAAGAAATACTCTTCCACGGTCGCTCAGAATTACACGAGGAGCTCCATGTCGAAGGATTATTGCTCGAACGATGAAGTCGGCGACTTCCGAAGCCGATGCAGAAGGCACGGGAGCTGTTTCGGCGTAGCGGGTCAGGTGGTCGACAGCTGTAACTATCCATCGATTGCCCATGACAGTCATAGGAAGTGGACCATACAGGTCAATGCCAACTACCTCGAATGGTTGCAGGGGACATGGGAGCGGTTGTAATTGTCCACTTCGAGTTGATGTAGGTAGCTTGCGACGCCAACAAAGGGCGCATGAGGCAACGTACTTCGCGGCACAGGCGGACAAGCACGGCCAGTAGTAGTGACATCTTATGCGGTCATACGTTTTCTAGAAGCCCATGTGTCCAGCAGACATGTCGTCGTGATATGTCTTGAGGACTTGAGCCCGAAGAGAGCGAGGTAGAACGGGCACCCAGCGTTGACCATCAGGGTGGTAGATATGACGGTACAGGACGTGGTTGTCGAGCTTGAATTGCGTCAGCTGTCGGCGAAGACGGGCGTTAGGGGGCCGGCAAGTCCTGTCAAGACGGTCCATGATGCGGCGACAGTAAGGGTCAGCACTTTGGTGAGATAAAAACAAACCACACTCGCTTGGAGAAGCTGGGTCCACAGTAGCTAATTACGAAACATGTAGGGAAGAGACGGCCGAAAGCTTCTCGAGTGTGGCAGTGGCGTGTTTGTTAAGTGGCTCCGAAGAGAGCGGGCAACGCGAAAGTGCGTCGGCGTCTTGATGCTTGTTTCCCGACTTGTATGTGATCGTGAAGTTGTATTTTGTAAGCGAAGAATCCAGCGACCAAGGCGGCCGGACAAGTTCTTGATTGTCGAGAGCCAGCACAAGGTGTAATGGTCCGTAACCACAGTAAAGTGGCGGCCGTGGAGATAAGGTTGAAAATCGACCATACGACCGCTAGGCACTCCTGTTCGGCGATGGTATAATTCTTTTCAGCAGGGGACAGTGCACGGCTCACGTATGCGACGACTTTCTCACGTGAAGATTTGTCTCGCTGTAGGAGAATTCCACCAATGCCTCGACCACTAGTGTCTGTATGCAGAAGCGTAGGCGCGGTTTCTTCGAAATGGCAGAGGACTGGTTCGGATGTGAGTGCACACTTCAGTTAGGCAAACGCCGCCTCACATTCAGGAGACCACACAAAGGTGACGCCTGATCCGAGCAACTTGTGCAACGGTGAAGCTATTGAGGCGAAGTTTCGAATGAATCGGCGAAAGTAAGAAGCGAGGCTGAGGAAACTGCGCAAATCTTTGGCTTTTTCAGGACACGGGAAGTGTTGGACAGCGGAAATCTTGTCAGGATCGGGACGAATACTGTCCTTGCATACGATGTGGCCAAACACTTTAATCGTCTTGCTCGCAAAACGGCACTTCTTGGTGTTTAGCTGAAGGCCTGCGTTTGCAAGGCACGTAAGAACTTCGTCCAGTCGTTGCAAGTGCTGAGGGAAGGTTGATGAGAGAATAACGATATCGTCTAAATAGCACAAGCAAGTCTTTCACTTCAAGCCTCGTAAAACAGTGTCGATCATCCGCTCGAATGTTGCTGGAGCATTGCAAAGGCCGAATGGCATGACGTTGAATTCGTATAGACCATCTGGTGTTGAAAACGCTGTCTTGTGTTTGTCATCCTCGTGCATGGGTATGTGCCAGTAACCTGAACGCAGGTCTAGGCTTGAGAAGTACTGAGCACCTTGCAGTGAATTCAAAGCATCGTCTATGCGTGGCATGGGGTAAACATCCTTGTGGGTAATCTTATTAAGTGCTCTGTAGTACACGCAAAATCACACGGAGCCATCTTTTTTCCTTACTGAAACAACAGGGGATCACCAAGGACACGCGGAGGGACGTATAATGTTCCGTTGAAGCATATCAGCTACATTTTGTTCAATGATCTCACGCTCGGACGAAGAGACGCGATATGGTCGACGGCGTACAATGGAAATGCCATCAGTCTGGATACGATGCCTAATAATGGACGTCTGTCCCAGAGATGAGGAATGGGCATCAAACAATCTCCTATGCTTTTGTAGCAAGACAAGCAACTCATCTGTCTGTGAAGAGGTCAGTTCTGGACTAATAGTCGCGGCAAGAACAGAAACGCTTGATGAACGTCCAATAGAAGGAAGGGCAGAACACGCTGGCATAAGCGGGACAACAGAGACAGGTTGAGATTCAGAAACGCAAGCCATTGTGGTGCCTTTAGGAATGAGAATTTTCTCAGAAGTCTGGTTTGCAGCGTGGAGAAGTCCGGAGCCATTGTGAAACCTCACTAGACCTGAAGCAAGGGCTATACCTCTTGCGAGACAGCGTGCAGATGGTTGGACAAACACGTCACGAAATTCGATCACATTAGAAGTGATGGCAACCATCCGCTGATGACCAGGTGGTAGCTCGGTATCTTCAGCAGCGAGCAAGCGAACGGGCTTGTCATCCGCATACAGGGCATAGTCAGTTTCCATCATATGAACAACATTTTCTCGACAGCAGATGGAAGGGTTCGCAGTAGACAGAAAATCCCAGCCTAATATAAGCTGGTGGGCACATGAACTCAGCATAGCAAATTGCACAAAATGAAGAAGACCAGCTATGAAAACACGAGCGGTGCACATAGCGGCAGGTCTAATGGCGTCCCCTTCAGCAGCGTGCAGTGTAGGTCCATCATAAGGGGTGGTGACTTTTCGCAGACGTGAGCACAAAGAACGATCAATCACAGATAAACAAGCACCAGTGTCTATTAAAGTGTCCACGTACACACCTTCTATTAAAACAGATATCGATGATTGATTTGTGGGGTTTAACGTCCCAAAACCACCATATGATTATGAGAGACGCCGTAGTGGAGGGCTCCGGAAATTTGGACCACCTGGGGTTCTTTAACGTGCACCCAAATCTGATATTAAAACAGATATCGTATTATATGGACGCACTGGAGGAAATTCTGTCTTTTCGTTCGATGCAGCTTTTCCTCCAAAAGCTGCAGAGGTTAGTTTTCCGGGCGTTGGTTGCTGAATTGCGAGACAGGTCGCAATGGAGACGTGGAGCGGCGGAGGGGTGAGGGTGAGCGGCGTCTAGTAGAGCGGTAAGCACTGGTTGGCTCAGATGTCGCAGTTAGATATGGTCAGCGACGTAGCGGCGGATCATAAGGACGACGTTGGAAAGCGTACCAGCTTGTCCCATCATCCCGTCCGTCGGGGTCGAATCCACGACGTTCGTCCTGCTGACGCTTCCGACAGACGCGTGCAATGTGGCCCCGATAGCCGAAGTAATAACAGATTGGACTAGGCAGCCGCCATGGTGGGTGAAAGGGTTGGCTAGGCGCACTCGGAGTCAACGAAGCCAGCGGGACAGGCGTCGAGTGTGCGGGCATCGGTTGTACGACGGGTGGTGATCCAGCGAGGACTTGTGCGTACGTCGGCTGGAGTCGAGGTACTCGAGAGTCTACATACGCTGTCCCAGTCATGGACGCCAACTCCTCTTTGATAACGTCGCGCAAAGCAGTGTTGCAGGAGGGAGTTGGACTCGATGTCATTGAGAGGCCCAAAGATTGCAGCTCTTCCCGTATAATCGCCCGGATGATGGCACGCAATGAGGCATCAGTCGTGGTGGTGTTTTCAGTGCTGTCTGGCGGTAACCGTTGGGATTCAAGTTCCTCTAGGCGTTGGCACGTGGCAACAACGTCAGCGACTGTGGTAGGGTTTTGAATGACCAAGGCATTGAACGCGACCGTGCCGATCCCTTTCAATAGATGACGAACTCTCTCTGATTCAGACATGGACGTGTTGAAATGGTGACAGAGAGCAAGCACATCCTCTACGTAGGATGTGTAAGACTCACCGCATTGTTGCTTGCGAGCATCCAGTGTCTTCTTCGGGAGAGCTGAACGAACCCCCGGGGTGCCGAAAATTTGGCGAAGCTGTTGCTTGAAACGTGTCCAGTCCGTAATGTCCGTTTCATGATTGAAAACCCATGTTTTCGCTACGCCTGTCAGTTGAAAGAAACACGGCGAAGCTTGGTAGGATCATCCCAGTTGTTAGTGGAACTCGCTCTATGGAACTGGTCCAACCAATCCTCCACATCTTCACCTCGAAGTCCGGCGAACGCGGGTGGCTCGCGCTGGTGCGCGGTGATAATCCACGATGGATAGGCCGTGGTAGCCGGGGCCGTGGAGGTAGACGCAGAAGCGCCGGTTGGCTCGTCCTGAGGCATGTTACCAGACACCTGGCACAAACGACGACTTGAGCGGAGCTCCAGGAGGCAGATCGGGCTGGGAGAGGATGAAAGATCGTACAGCACACTCCACCAGTTGTGATGTAACGGTTAAGGCAACCTTTATTAGGCCCAGAAGACACGATGAAGCGACCACGCCCAAGGCACAGAACTCAGACAAGCCAAGTCCCCGCAGTAGATAAAGAATGCGACCACTCATGAGGATGAATATGTGTAAAGATAGTAGATGGGCTTAATGAATGCCTATAATTTATATATATATATATATATCCTCCTGACTTGCGGGCTGGATTTTTGGTGCGCAGAATTTTCTGAAACTTTCACAAGGACGCAGAAACTTAATTAAAGCGTCAAGTAGTGGGCCTGAAGCAACAGAAAGCAAGGTTACTGAAGAAAATTGTGACAAATTCTGGAATAACTGCAAGGTATTATTCAAAATTGAACAAATAATAAAGAAACTACAAAAAAGTGGACTTTAATTTTTGCCGTTAAACTTCTAGAACACTGCTCTGTTGAACGCCACCATGTCTTCTTCTTTGTTTCGTGATCTCCGGGCGCAATTTCGATAAAACTTTATGAAGGGCATGAGTGGATGTCCAAAATATTGGACAACTGCTTTTTGAGAAAGAAAACATGCTGAGATCATTGTAGTGACGAAGTATTTGATGTCCAATATATTGGACAAATCACCATAGCTGGAACTCGGGAGGATATATATATATATATATATATGTATATATAACTCATCCCCTGATGAAGGGAGGACCCCTCCCGAAACTGTTGGGAAATAAATATATTTATCCTTGTTGATAACGCTCCCGTTGTGCCATAACCCATACCTTCACGAAGACTAACTGTCCCATTGAATTATTACTCCCATATATATATATATACGTGACGCCAAAAACATGCGCATAAGAGTGTTTTAACACTCGTCGTTTGGCTTATAGATGGCGCTGACTGTCACTCCTACTTCTAAATTCACATATAAACCCAAAAAAGTGGATGGAGGGAAGGCCGCTGTGATAGCTCAGTGGTTAGAGCATCGAACGCGTTATTCGTAGGTCGTAGGTTCGATTCCTGCTCACGGCTGGTTATTTTTTCATCCACTTTTCTTTCTTCTTATTTACAATCAATTGGTTCTAATAACTTCCCCTGTACATTTCTTGGCATTACTGTCTGTTAGATCTCATTATTATTGTGTTCAAACACGGAAAAACGAGCCCTTAGGTATACACTTCTTTCCCTTATTTCATTGAATGAGGGTCTCGTACTGGCAGACTTGGTGTGTTTAGGTTGTATAAGAGGGACAATTAATCAGCTGCCCGCTCATAATAATTTCACGTGCTACGTGACGCCAAAAACATGCGCATAAGAGTGTTTTAACACTCGTCGTTTGGCTTATAGATGGCGCTGACTGTCACTCCTACTTCTAAATTCACACATAAACCCAAAAAAGTGGATGGAGGGAAGGCCGCTGTGATAGCTCAGTGGCTAGAGCATCGAACGCATTATTCGAAGGTCGTAGGTTCGATTCCTGCTCACGGCTGGTTATTTTTTCATCCGCTTTTCTTTCTTCTTATTTACATTCAATTGGTTCTAATAACTTCCTTTGTACATTCCTTGGCATTACTGTCTGTTAGATCTCATTATTATTGTGTTCAAACACGGAAAAACAACTAGCCCTTAGGTATACACTTCTTTCCCATATATATATATATATATATATATATATATATATATATATATATATATATAGGTGTGTGTGTGTGTGTGTGTGTGTGTGTGTGTGTGTGTGTGTTATGAGACCACGTCCGGTACGGCAGTAAACAGGTTATCTTTTTAATCCAGACGCACGAGCCAGAGAGCCAGCCCGCGTGACATACGATGATGATCACTACAATGGTTTGGTCATACAGATGAAGATGAAGTACGTAATCTTCGCTCACACTATTTTCCCCCCTTTGCGAAAGAGGGCAGCAAGTTAGAAAGGGTTGGGGCGCCGAAGATATCGTTTCAGTCGAGAGATGTGGGTGATCTTGGTGTGCCCGCGACTACGATCAGGAGCCGCGTTGACAGGAGCAACGCCATAGTTGACTTCAGATGTTCGTTCCAGGACGGTGTATGGACCTAGATATCGGTGAAGAAATTTTTCGCAGAGCCCAGGTGCACGAACAGGTGTCCACAAAAAAATTTTGCCGCCTGGGCGGAACACAACAACTCGACGCTTTGCATCATAGTCCATTTTTCTCTTGTCGTGAATAGTAGCAGTGTTGGTACGGGCGATTTCACAGCAGCGGGCGACGTGAGCGGCGAACTCTTCCGAGAGAAATGAAGATGGATTGGAAAATGTGGACAAAAAGGTGGTGTCCAGAACAAAAGTTGGTACACAGCCATACACGAAAATAAAGGGCTGAAATTCGTCGTATTATATGTGAACGTGACGAAAGGAAGTAAAGTGTCCCAGTTTTTGTGATCCGGTTGCACGTACATACGCATCATGTCGGACACATTTCTGTGATAACGCTCAGTCAGACCATTAGTTTCCGGGTGAAACGCTGATGTGGTCTTGTGGAATATGTTAGAGGCCTGGAGGACTTCAGCAAGGACATGTGAAAGAAATGTCTTGCCACGGTCACTAAGGAGCACACACGGTGCACCATGTCGTAAAATAATGGCGCGAAGGGAAAAATCGGCTACTTCAGAGGTAGCACCAGGTAAAAGAGCTGCCGTCTCCGCGTAGCGAGTAAGGTGGTCTACGGCAGTAACAATTCAACGGTGACCGGCTGGCGTAAGCGCAAGAGGTCCGTATAAGTCTATGCCCACTAATTCAAAGGGAGTGAACGGGCACGGCAGTGGTTTCAATGGCCCTGCGGGAAGAGACGTGGTACGTTTTCGGTGCTACCATGACACGTAGGAAGCGACGCACTTGGCGACAGAAGTGGAGAGGCCAGGCCAAAAGCAGCGAGTCTTGAGGCAGTCGTAAGTCTTGTGGAACCCTAAGTGGCCAGCTGTCGCATCGTCATGAAACGCTTGTAGAACTTCCAGATGAAGTGAGCGAGGAATGACGGGAACCCGTTGGTTACCGAGAGGATGGCAAATTTGCTGACATAATGTTTGATCTTGAAGCTTGAAACGGGCAAGTTGTCGTCTTAGGCGGCTGTTTGGAGCGCGCGATAAGCCAGTGAGCCGAACAATGATTGTGCAGCAGTAGGTATCGGCATGTTGGAGCGCGGCGAGAACTGTGGACGAAAAAAAGTCCGCCGAGGCACCTAACTGTTTTGAAGCAGCAGCCGTCTGTTAAGTCACTTTGGTGGGGTGACGAACAGATGGAAGGTGACACTTCAGCGCTTTGCGAGAGCACGCAGCGTGACAAAGCGTCCGCATCTTGGGGCTCTCGACCCGACCTATTTGTGACGCTGTAGTCATACTCTTGCAATCGTAGTACCCAACGTCCAAGGCATCCCGACAAATTTTCGAGAGACGATAACTAACACAGAGCGTGATGGTCAGTCACTATTGTGAAATACCGGCCGTATAAATAAGGGCGAAACTTTTGTACGGACCACACGATGGCCAGACATTATTGCACAGTGATGCTGTAATTTCGCTCAGCAGGTGACAGAGTACGGCTCGCGTAGGCCATGACTTGTTTTTCGGAAGCGTGGTTCCGCTGAAGAAGGACAGCATCGATGCCAAGTCCACTTGCGTGAGTGTGTAGCACAGTAGGTGCCGCAGGGTCGAAATGGCGAAGCACTGGCCGTGATGTGAGGCATCGCTTGAGGGTGTGAAAAGCGGCTTCGCAGTCATCCGACCAGACAAAGGGTGGCCTTGTGGTGAGAAGTTTGTGCAGAGGAGCCGCAATAGTAGTGAAATCACGTACAAAGTGACGGAAATACGACGCCAAGCCAAGAAAGCTGCGGAGGTCTTTGGGTGTGGTTGGTGTAGGAAAGTGCAGTACCGCGCCAACCTTGTCGGGATCGGGCTCAACGCCATGTTTACTGACGACGTGACCTAATACCTTGATGATGTGACTGGCAAACCGACACTTCTTAGTATTGAGCTGGAGACCGGCCTTAGCTAAACACGTGAGGACTTCGTCTAGCCGTTCCAGGTGCTGTGAGAAGCTGGACGAAAAGATGACAATGTCGTCCAGGTAGCAAAGGCAGGTCTTCCATTTTAAAGCCCGCAGTACCGTGCCTTTCATCCGTTCGAATGTGGCTGGGGCATTGCACAGGCCGAAAGACATCACATTGAATTCAAAGAGCCCATCTGGTGTAGCAAACGCAGTCTTCTCTTTATCAGACTCGTGCATTGGAATCTGCCAATAACCAGAGCGCAAGTCGAGACTTCAAAAGTACTCAGCACCTTGTAAAGTATCAAGAGCGTCGTCAATGCTAGGCATTGGATAGACGTCCTTACGAGTAATTTTGTTGAGTGATCAATGGAAAACTGCACCGAGCCATCCTTTTTTTTACTAGTACGACAGGAGAAGACCATGCGCTTGTCAAAGGCCTGTTGACGTTGCGCGCGAGCATGTCGTTGACTTGTTCTTCTATAAGCTTACGTTCAGAAGCCGACACACGGTAAGGGCGGCGGCAAATGACACGGGATCCGTCGGTGTCGATACGATGGGCGGCCACCGTTGTTTGACCCAGACCTTCGGAACAAACGTCAAAGCAAGCTTTGCGCTTCATTAATAACGCTAGCAAGGAATCAGTTTGCGTTGGGCTGAGATAATCATACAAAGTGGCCTTGAGAGCAGGAGATGCATCTTCCGCTGGCATAATCTTTGAGAATGACAAAGCAGGTGAGCCAGTGACGACACAAACTTGTGCTTCTTCGGTAATGCTGGCAACAGTGGTCCCCTCTGGCAGAAGAAGTGGTTCTGGCGTCGTGTTGCAGGCTGTGATGCTTGCATAACCACGGGAGAACCGCACTAAACAAGATGCGATGGTGATCCCTCGAAAAATGCCGCGCTGGCAAGGAACAACCACAGCGTCACTATCTAGAATGTCTGGTGACTTGATCGTAAGGACATGCTCTTGTCCGGGAGGCAGGAGGAAATCCGCAGCTGTCACAAGGTTGAGCGACGAAAGGTCGGCAGTAGGAGAAAGCTCAGTGTCCGTAATACGAATTAGGGGCCGACCACACAAAATTACAGCAGACGCCGTTGATAAGAATCCCTGTCTAAGATTATCTGACGAGCGCACGAAGACAGTACAGCCAATTGTATGTGATGACGAATTCCATCGATGAAAACACGAGCAGTGCGCAACCCGGTCGGGCAAATTGGACTGTCATTAGTACCGCATAACATGGGACCAACATAAAAAGTTTGCAGATTACGCAGGCGAAAACACATTTCACAATCAATTACCGAAATTGCGGCTCCAGTGTCTATAAGGGCGTCAACAAAAACACCTTCCACACGAACAGGCAGTAAATTAGCTGGACGAGACGGAGGAGTTGTAACGTTCCGACAACAAGCAGTTTCCCCTCCAAAAACTGCACTTTGTAGTTTTCTGAGTCCATAGAGATCGGCGCGGGATGCAGGGGTGATGACGTACGCCGAAACGGTGACGGAGAACGGCGGCGAGATGAACGAGAAGGATGAGGCCCGGCTTGAGACCGTGGAGGGGAGGGCGTTTGACGGGAGGTGGACGGATGCGGTGTGGGCTCGTATTCATCAGGTCTCGGGGCAAAGTCTCTCTCGTAAGCTGGGTAACCACGTAGTTCAACCTGCTGACGCCGGCGGCAGAAACGGGATATATGACCCCTTATGCCACAGTAGAAGCGGATGGGGCGCGGAGGACGCCATGTAGAATACTGGCGTGGCCTTTGCACTTGCGTTGTCATCGCAGCCACGTGGTGACATCCGACGTCCGCAGGCACGGTTGGAACTGGTGCAGGGGCCCGTGATGCAACTTCTGCGTACGAAGGCACTTTGAAGCGCACGGGAGACGGGGCATGTACAGCGCTTGTCATTGATGCCTGTTAGTCCTGGATTATCTCACGCAGGTTGGGAGGAGGTGTGCGAACAGACGTAATGGTTGGATTGCCTGGAATAAGGCTGTGGAGTTCTTCTCTGACAATTGTGCGAATAAGGGCCCAATGTTCATGCTCTCCGGTAAAGCGAGCGTCGCAGGAGGCGTGTGGAAGGCGCATGGAATGAAGCGCGTCCAGGCGTTGGCATGTAGTGATGGCGTCCCGGACGGTAGTTCGATTCTAGATCACGAGAGCATTGAAGGCCACAGAGTTGATACATTTCAGTATATGTCAGATGCAATCGGCCTCCGTCATGTCATTTTGTGCTCGGCGAAAGAGAGCCAGATTATCTTCAATCTAGGACGTATACCATTGATCGTTTCCCTGGATGCGGGTTGCGAGCTTCTGTTTCGCTACCGCAGATCATCCTGCAGACGGGCCAAATACCTGACGGAGATGCCCCGTGAAGGCCGACCGATTGTAGAAGTCGGTCTCGTGGTTGCATTACCAGGTTTTAGTGACGCCATCGAGGTAAAAAGAAACGTAGTGCAATTTGTGCGCCTCGTCCCAATAATTACAAACGCGGGTTCGATCATAACTGTCCAGCCATTCTGCGACGTCTTCGTTGCGAAGGCCGGAAAATACCGGAGGGTCTTGTTGAGAGGTACTCACGGTGTAGTGAAGCCTAAGTGGCTAAGAAGGAGCGGTTGCAGCAGCGGACGCGTTGGGTTCTGCCATCACTGTTCCTTGAGGGCACAACCATCGACCAGACCGGAGCTCCAGGGGTGACGGGAAGAGCAGGAGGACGTGGGAACCAAAGCACGCTCCACCCCTTATCAGACCACGTCCACTACGGCAGTAACCAGGTTATCTTTCTAATCCAGACGTACGAGCCAGAGCCAGCCCGCATGACATACGATGATGATCACTACAATGGTTTAATCATACAGATGAAGATGAAGTACGTAGTCAGCGCTAAATATATATATATATATATATATATATATATATATATATATATATATATATATATATATATATAAGGAAAAAAGTGTATACCTAAGGACTCGCTTTTGTGTGTTTTTACACGGCAAGTTATCTTTTCACGCACTTTTCTTCACATTTACATTATAATTTGGTCTAATATATTCCCCTATACTTTCCTTGGCATTGTTGTCTTTTAGATTATATATATATATATATATATATATATATATATATATATATATATATATATAGGAGATTTATTGAGTGGAAAGGTTCTTGCTAGTAAGGCGATGCACCAGTCGCAATTCACAAGCTCGAGCCTCTGCTTCACGCTCGATGCTGCTGCCTCTGCGCCGGAGTACTTCCTCTTCTTTACAATGGCCCCGCCGAAAAACAGGAGCCATCCTGGCGACTTAGTCCAGTGCAGGTGTCTTAGAACCGTGGTACTGCTTCAGTCTTTGGACGTGTACAACCTCGCAGTTGAGACGTCGCAAGTCTGACGGTGGCGTAAGAGGCTAAATGAGGTAATTTACTGCAAAAGTCTGTTGGAGAATACGATATATCCCATCGTACTTTGGCAGGAGTTTGGAAGAGAGCTCAGGCGTGCGATGTGGCACTGACTGCCACACAAGGGCACAAGGAAGAAAAACGGGAGTTGAGGTCTGGGCATCATGAATTGTTTTTTGCCGGTTTTGGTCACCGGAGGTAAAGCGACGAGCTAACTGGCGACATTCTTCTGCGTGTCTATCGGTGTCCAAGATTGGCAGGCACTCGGACGCGTCCGATCGATAGGGCAGAATAGCGTCAATTGCGTTGGAGGGATGACAGCCATAGAGGAGGTAAAAAGGGGAGAAACCTGTTGTCACTTGCGTTGCTGTATTATAGGCGTATGTATTGAATGGGACAACTAAGTCCAAGTTAGAGTGATCAGGCGTCACGTACATAAAGAGAATATCACCGAGAGTACGATTAAAGTGCTCGGTAGCCCCATTGGTTTGAGGGTGGTAAGCGGTGCATGTGAGATGTACAATAGCACACTCATTGAGCAATTCTTCAATGACCTCGGACAAGAAGACGCGGCCACTGTCACTGAGGAGTTCTTGAGGGCCACCATGACGCAACACAAAATTACGCAGTAGGAAAGTGACAACCTCATGTGCGGCAGCCATTTGAAGAGCAGCGGTCTCAGCATATCGCGTTAGGTGGTCGATAGCAACTATTATACACCTGTTGCCAGTCGGAGTCAATGAAATGGGCCCATAAAGATCTATTCCGACACGTTCGAAGGGTGGGAAAGGGCATGGTAAAGGCTGCAGTCCACTAGTGGAGGCGTGCGGTGCAGATTCTCGGCGCTGACATTCGGCACAAGAGTCGATGAAGTTGCGGACGAAGGTATACATACCACGCCAGTAGTAACGATGTCGAAGCCTTCCGTAGGTCTTGAAGACTCCTACGTGGCCACATTTTGGGTCAGCGTGGAAAGAGACACAAATCTGTGACCTCAGGGTTCGTGGAACGACGAGCAGCCACTTGCGTCCCTCTGGTGCGTAGTTGCGTCGATAGAGAAGCGTGTCACGTATCGAGAAGTGTGGAACTTCGCACCGCAGCGTTCGCGTCTTTGGGAGTACAGAAGTGTCGGAGACATGATTGAGAAGGGACGCAGTCCACGGGTCATTGTGTTGTTCGATAGCAATGGTGTTAAAGTCAAGAGATGACAATGTGGGATCGCAAGTGGAGTCAGCTGTGCTATTGTGGGAAAGGGGGAACGAGAAAGGGCGTTGGCACCAGCATGCTTCCGCCCTGACCGATAAACCACGCATATGTCATAATCTTGGATTTTCAACGCCCAGCGAGCGAGGCGGCCAGATGGGTCTTTTCACGTCGAAAGCCAGCACAGCGCACTGGGGTTGGTCACGACGTCAAAAAAAATGGCAGCATATCCACGGAGTGAATGATGGAGAGTGGGGTGAAGAATTCGTCCGTCCATCCGTTCTTGCTTCCGTCCGTCCATGCATCCGTCAGTGTGACCGTCCATGCGTCCATCAGCCCGTCCGTGTGTGCGTCTGTTCGTGCGTCCGTCCCTCCGTTCGTCCATGCAGCTGCCCCTGCGTCCGTTCATGCGTCCATCCATACATCTGTCTATGTGTCCGTTCGTCCATCTATTCAACACTCCAAGTACCACCATCTCGCATTTTTTCATCATATATTCCCCATGTAGAAGCACCGCCATCCAGTGGACATTCCAAGGACTAAACGAGAGGTGGCACACGCACACTTTCTTACGGCTCGCGCTTCGGGTCCACTTCCCACCTTTACCCACCTCGAGTTCATGGTATATACTAGTTCACTGTATTCAAGGCACTGCGGCCGAACGCTCGCTAAACCTTTCGAAAACCAAGGAGGTTACGCCCAGTGAGTATGACGTAGCAAACGTTTTTAGTCAGATAGTGCTCAATGTACATGCCAATGTCTGCTAATGGGAAATGAGAGGCGGAGAATTCGGCTTTTACTTTCTTACGGCTTGCGCTTTGTATCTACTTCCCATTTTTAACCACCTCGAGTTCATTCATGGTATATACAAGTTCATTTTATTCATGGCACTGCGGCTCAACGCTCGCTAAACCTTTCTATAAAGCTAAGGAGGTTACACCCAGCGAGTATAACGTAGCAACCCTTTCTTGTCAGGTAGTGCTCAATGTACATGCCAATGGCTGCTAATGGTGATCGCAGCCTGCGCGTTAACTAAAGGCCGAATGCTCCTGTCTATCATTCCCCATTAGCAGCCATTGACATGTACATTGAGCACTATTTTTTATTGTTCAACAACGCACAGAAGAAGTTTCTCACCGGCACCACCTTGGAGGTCAAAATGTTATACTTGTTACATACTATGGGGGACGAACGGGTGCCGCTATAAGAAGCTTCGCACCTAAAACGACCATATAGATATGGGCGAAACTTTCCAAGGGCCCACACAATGGCCAAACACTTCTTTTCTGTGACGCTGTAGTTGCTCTCTGCATTGGTAAGGGTGCGACTAGCGTATGCCACGACGTATTCCTGATGCTCAGGTTTACGCTGTAAGAACGCAGCACCCACGCCTACATCACTGGCGTCGGTGTCAATTTCAGTTGGAGCTTCAGGATCGAAATGGTGTAGAATGGGTGGCGTCTTGAGAAGCCGTCGCAAGGTGGTGAAAACCTCGTCGTAGGCAGGGGACCATGATGAGAAGTCTTTACAGTAACCGAGGAGTTGTGTGAGAGGTGATTTATAAGACGCAAAGTTTCGGACGCCAGGTGGTCGAAATTGCCGGAGCCCTCCACTACGGCGTCTCTCATAACCAAATGGTGGTTTTGGGACGTTAAATCTCACATATCAATCAATCAATCAAAGTTTCGGACGAATCGCCGGAAGTACGAACACAAATACGAACACAAGCCGATAAAACTCCAAAGTTCTCTGATGGTGGCAGGGTTATAAAATGCCGCAACAGCTCGCAATTTCTCGGCAGCCGGGAGGATGCCTTTCTTGGAAACAAAGTGGCCCAAAATTTTCAGTTGACGCATGGTGAATTGACAATTTTAAGGTTTAATTGCGAACTGGCGTTGGTCAAGCAAGTAAGGACGTGCTGAAGGCGACGTAAGTGTGTGTCAAAGTTAGGAGCGAAGAGCACGACATCATCGAAGTAACATAAGCAGATCTTCCATTTTAGTCCGCGCAGGATGTTGTCCATCATTCGCTCGATTGTTGCAGGCGCGTTGCAAAGTCCAAAGGGCATGACGGTGAATTCATATAAGCCGTCTGGCGTGACAAAAGTGGTTTTGGGGCGATCGGCCTCCACCATCGTCACCTGCCAGTAGCCTGACCACAAGTCTAACGAGGAAAAAAAAGTCGGCACCTTGTAAACAATCCAAAACACCGTCGATAAGCGGTAGTGGATAGACATCCTTCAGCGTGACCTTGTTCAATCACCGGAAGTCGACACAGAAACGAATAGAACCGTCTTTCTTTCTGCGAGGACCACCGGAGATGCGCATGGGCTCTGTGAAAGTCAAATAACGCCTTTGCGAAGCATGTGGTCTACTTGGTCAGCAATGACGTGGCGTTCTGTAGTGGACACGTGATATGGTCGTTGTCGCAGCGATGAGTGGGACCCAGTGTCGATGTGGCGTTCTACTGCTAAGGCACAGCCGAGAGATGTTTGTGCAACGCCAAGAGAATGGCGGTAGGACTCAAGGATGATGAAGAGCTGTGAAGGCTGCGAAGATGTCAAATCTTCAGCTATGAATGGTTAAAATATGTTTGTCGACGTTTGGTCAGCCACGGAGACGACAGGCTGTTCACAGACGGAGGTAGAAGGCACCTCATCGGGGATGGATATAATTTTGGTAGAACTGATTGTCTCGACGTGGCCAAGGCACTCGTGACAAAGTAGAGATAAAGGCGACGACTCATTATTATATTTGGCATTGTGGTTGAGCGTCCTACAAGGTCCAGAGCAGCGAAAGGCAGGTGTAGGGCTCTTCGGGCGACTAATGTTTGAGATGGTGTGAAGAAGACCATGCCATCAATATGTCGCTGCATGAAACTAGTTCGAATGCAAAAAAGTATGGAGGGATGTAGGTGTCGTCGTTAACGACATGTTTAGCGGCAGACTGGGTGTCGACGGGCACTCGGTCATCCAGTGAGCGAAATTCAACCTCATCTCGAGCACAGTCGATTACAGTGTTGTGACGCGACAAAAAGTGCCATCCCAAGATAATAGTATGGGAGCACGATGAAAGAAGGATGAACTCTATCGTATACAGAACGCCCTGAATTGTTACGTGGGCTGTACACACAGCGGTTGGTTGAGCAGGTTGAGCACTGGCTGTGCGAAGCGATAAACCAGAGAAAGGCGTCGTAACCTTACGAATTGAGCGGCAAAATCCAGCATCAATAACAGAAATAGCTGCATCGGTATCTACAAGAGCCACAGTAGGGATATTTTTGAGGAGCACATCAATAACATTGGTACGTGATGAATGACTTGGGCAAACCGAAACTTGCGCAGTTGTTGCCTCAGAAACTGCGTCGTCTAGTTTTCCCCCTCGTTAGGCGCAGGCCGTCGACGCATAGGAGAAGGCGAGTGGGGGTGTGGAGAGGGTGGTGGTCGTCCTGGTAGCAGGCTGGCATTGGAGTGGTGGAACTGTATTGCGCGTTGGAGTCAAGGCGAAGAAGGGCTCATGGTGGTTTTAGTCGGTGATATGCGTCCGGCGGCGGCAATACCTTGCGACGTGTCCGGGGCATCGACATGCGTAACATATCAGGCGATTGTCCAGGGTGCGCCACACATTGGCAGTGTTAGTGCTGGCCCAGTGGACTGGAGTTGGGGGATAGCTCACGCGAGGCTGGAACAGAGGTGCTGGCGTCTTGCGAGTTTGCATGGCTGCAGCCGCGGCGTAGGTGAGTGGAGGAACCACAATATTATGCTCGCGAGCAGCTGGTAGGGCCTCAGCGACCTCTCCTTGAATGACGCCACGAAGAGAGTACTGTAAAGTTGTGGTAGGTTCTGGTGTGAAGGGCACCAAGGAAAGCTGTCGTGCGACGTCTTCGCGGATAAATGCTTTTATTCTGGCTATTAGTGACGCTTAATCATGACCATTGATTACACTACACAGTGATGTCAAATCGTGTGCTGGAGGACGTCTTGTTAGAGCTCACTGCTTCCGCAACTATTCGTAGCTTTGGCACAGGCTAATTACGTCATTAACCATAGTCGGGCTTTTCACCAAAAGAATTTGAAAAGCGTCATCGTCAATCCCTTTAAGGATGTGTTTACATTTTCCAGCTTCCGTCATTGCGGCAATCACGCGTCTGTACAAATCAATGATGTCTTCTATATAACTAGTGAAGGTTTCACCCCTTTCTTGTGCGCGTGTGCGTAAACGCTGCTCGGCACATAGTTTTCGGATGGCAGATCGATCGAAGACTGCTACAATTGACGTTTAGAATTGTGGCCACGTTCGGAGGTCTGTCTCGCAGTTTCTAAGCGAAGAGCTAGCTACACCCGTGAGGTAGCACGAAATGCGTGTCAGCTTGTCTGCGTCCGTCCATCTGTTCAAAGCACTCACCCATTCGAAAGTTGACAGCCAATCTTCAACGTCGTTGTCATCTGTTCCACTGAAGATTGGAGGCTCTCGCGGACGAACACTGCCTGGACAGGTGGCCGGAGGGGATGGAAGCGTCTGCTGATCGGCGTCCGGCATAGCAGAAGGTAGCCTTCGAGAACGAAGTGCCAGGATGGTAGCGGTAAGGTATAGCGGACGGTACCCAGCACGGCTCCACCAAATATAAAAGAGATTTATTGAGTGGAAAGGTTGTTGCTAGTAAGGCGATGCACTAGCCGCGATTTTCGAGCTCGAGCCTCTGCTGCACTGCTGCACGCTCGATGCTGCTGCCTTTTCGCAGGAGTACTTTCTATTCTTTACAATATATATATAAATATATATATACATATATATATATATATATATATATATATATATATATATATATATATATATATATATATATATATATATATATATATAAATATATAATGTTAAGCGGTTTATTGACGGACACTCAGCGATGATTCACGACAGCGACAGTCAATGCGGGGATCGACTCTCTGCACGAGCTGCTCTTCTTCTTAAGAAAAGGGCGACCCACTAGAAGGCGCTGAAGAGGATGACCCACTGTTCAAAGGCTTTACCACAACTACCCCGGGTACGAAAAGGGAGCCGCCTGGCGACCTGACAGCTGGTTACAATGAGCGGGTCACGGTAGGCCTTGAGGCGCTCCACGTTAACAATGTCGCGTCCTCGACGACGCATGTCCGAAGATTGTTCGATGGGTTCAATCAAGTAGTTGACTGGGGAAGTGCATTTGACGACACGGTAGGGGCCTTCGTATTTAGGCAATAGTTTTGAAGATAGGCCAGTTGCAGTAGTAGGGATCGAGAGCCAGACGAGCGCTCCAGGGAGGAATGTGGGTGCAGTAGTACTGGCGTCAGCGCGAATGCTTTTCTGCCGCTCTTGATCATGCGCAGTAAAGGTCCTTGCAAGCTCTCGACATTCTTCAGCAAGCTTGGCTGTAGCAGAAATAGGTGCCCACTCAGACGGATCTGGCCTGTACGGAAGTATCGTGTCGATGGTGTGTGACGGGTGCCTTCCATATAATAAAAAGAAAGGTGAAAAGCCAGTAGTGCTCTGAGGGGCGGTATTATATGCGTAGGTGACGAAGGGTAGAATGGAATCCCAATTTTTGTGATCGGCGGCGACGTATTTGGAGAGCATGTCGCCCAGCGTACGGTTGAAGCGTTCTGTGAGGCCATTCGTCTGCGGGTGGTAAGCAGCAGTTTTGCGGTGAACAACGTTGCACTCTTTGAGAATGGCTTGAACGACTTCAGACAGGAAGACACGGCCTCGGTCACTAAGCAGTTCCTGGGGTGGGCCGTGTCGCAGAATGAATCGTTAGAGCAGAAAGGAAGCCACATCGCTCGCTGTAGCCGCAGGAAGAGCGGCCGTTTCGGCGTATCGCGTGAGGTGGTCCACAGCAACAATGGCCCAGCGGTTACCAGCCGACGTTAGTGGAAGTGGCCCATACAAATCGATGCCAACACGCCCAAACGGCCTGGCAGGGCAAGGTAGAGGTTGCAGACCTACCGGCGACAGGTGCGTTGAAGTTTTGCGGCGCTGACATTCTATGCAGGAGCGAACGAATTTCTGCACGTAGCGGTACATGCCGCGCCAAAAGTACCGTTGGCGAATGCGGTGGTAAGTCTTCGATACCCCGGAGTGCGCACACTGCGGATCAGAATGAAAGAATTCGCATATGTCAGAGCGCAGACTGCGAGGTATGACTAGTAGCCACTGGCGGCCGTCACCGTTGTAATTGCGTCGATGGAGGAGGTCGTCGCGAACGGCGAAATGGTGGGCTTGACGACGCAACGCGCGAGTGGATGGAGTGGATGGATCAGTCAGCAAGTCTATCAGTGAGGCAAGCCATTGATCCTTGCGCTGTTCAGTAGCAATAGCATGAATGCTAATCGAAAAAATGGCAAGGTGAGACACTGAGTTGTTGGCATTGTCGTCAGGCAAGGGAGAGCGCGACAGGGCGTCGGCGTCAGCATGTTGCCTTCCATTGCGGTACAGCACGCGGATGTCATAGTCTTGCAGGCGAAGTGCCCACCGGGCGAGACGGCCTGAGGGATCTTTCAATGACGACAACCAGCATAGTGCGTGGTGGTCGGTGACGACATCAAATGGGCGACCATACAAATAAGGTCGGAACTTTGCAAGGGCCCAGACGATTGCCAAACATTCTTTCTCGGTGACTGTGTAATTAGTCTCGGCTTTAGTAAGCGTACGGCTCGCGTACGCCACGACATATTCCGGGAACCCTGGTTTGCGCTGCGCAAGGACAGCGCCGAGGCCGACACCACTGGCATCCGTGTGTACCTCTGTAGGGGCCGTAGGGTCGTAGTGGCGGAGTATGGGAGGCGACGTCAACAAACGACGAAGTGTTCTGAAAGCGTCGTCGCACTGTGATGACCACGAATGGAGAGGCCCGTTACTTCCGAGAAGCTTCGTCAGCGGCGATATGATAGTCGCGAAGTTTCGAATGAAGCGCCGAAAGTAGAAACACAGTCCTACGAAACTGCGCAGTTCTTTCACAGATGTCGGCTTGGGGAACTCGGTCACGGCCCGAAGCTTGGCTGGATCAGGGAGAATTCCGTCCTTGGACACGACGTAGCCGAGTATTGTCAGCTGCCGAGCTGCAAATTGGCACTTCTTTAGGTTCAGTTGCAGACTGGCGTTTCTCAGACGCGTTAAAGCATGCCGAAGGCGTTGAAGGTGCGTCGAGAAGTCAGGAGCGAAAACGACGACGTCATCGAGGTAGCACAGGCACGTGTGCCATTTCAGGTCACGCAGAACTGTATCCATCATGCGCTCAAAGGTGGCGGGCGCATTGCACAGCCCAAACGGCATAACGTTAAACTCGTACAAGCCGTCGGGGGTGACAAAAGCGGTCTTTGGTCGAGCGTCCTCAGCCATAGGTACTTGCCAGTACCCTGAGCGCAAATCGAGGGATGAAAAGAATTCTGCTCCTGGCAGGCTGTCAATCGCGTCATCTACCCGTGGTAGTGGATACACGTCCTTACGAGTGATCTTGTTGAGGCGTCGGTAGTCCACACAGAACCGCACAGAACCGTCCTTCTTCGTGACGAGAACGACAGGAGATGCCCAGGGGCTGCTAGAGGGGCGAATAACCTCGCGGCGAAGCATGTCGTCGACTTGCTCGTTGATTACACGGCGTTCTGTGGGAGATACGCGATATGGACGTTGCCGCAGCGGTGGCTGTGCGCCTGTGTCGATGCGATGCGTAACGGTGGATGTGCGGCCGAGAGAAGGTTGAGCGACATCGAAAGAAGAGCAGAATTCTTCCAACAGGCCCAAAAGCTGGGAACGCTGGCCCTACGTAAGGTCGTTGGGTATGCAGGGACCGAATATATCATCGGATGATGAAGCAGATGTCGAAACAGCACCAAGCGTACAGGAACTTGGGCAGTGCATGTCATCGGGTTGATCCATAACTTGCGCGTCTTCGATGGGTTCCACGCTGCCGAGACATTCTCCTCGCACCAACGTAACGCTGTACGGAGATGAGTTCACAACAAAAATAGTGGTGCTGCCGTGAGTGAGTTGCACGGTCGCGAAAGGAACCAGCAAGCTTTTTCTTATGAAAACACGATGAGATGTCGAGAGGAGTGCAGCGGTGTCAGAAAGGCTTGCGCAGTAGAGCGACACCGCAACGGACGAGTTTGCAGGCACTTGAGTGTCGTCTCTGACGAGTAACTTGCTTGCAGCGGATGGACTGTCGGCCGGCGTCAAAGAAGAGAATGGCGCGAGTTCTATTTCTGCTGGTGCGCAATGAATGACGGCGTCGTGGCGGGAGAGAAAATCCCATCCTAGGATGACGTCGTGAGAGCATGAAGAAATTATGATGAATTCGACCGCATACATCACGTCCTGAATCATAAGGCGGGCTGTGCACATCGCTGTAGGGTGAATGCTTTGGGCGCTGGCTGTACGGAGGGAGAGCCCGCAAAGCGGCGTGGTCACTTTGCGCAGTAATCGGCAAAGTTTTTCGTCCATCACGGATACGGCGGCTCCAGTATCTACAAGGGCAGATGCACGAACGCCATCCACAAGCACGTCTATCACGTTCGACGGGCTTTCCTGAGGGCTTCCGCAGTTCGACAGCGTCGCAGCCCTTGCCTCGTGGACTGCGACGACTAGTTTTCCTGGTCGCCCTCGAGTGGACGTGGCCGCATCGGTGACAGTGAGCGACGTCGTGGAGATGGTGAACGGCGGGTAGACGGAACGGGGCGGGACGACGGTGACATAGGCGGCGGTTGGTCATAAGAGCGGCTTGACTGGCTGGGAAAGTTGGAGGCGACCTGCGGTTGCTGCACACGATTGCAATATCGTGCCACATGACCGACGCAACCGCAAGCAAAGCAGATGGGGCGATTATCAGCAGTGCGCCATTGGTTTGCTGGTCGCATCCATGTCGCAGAACGCGATTGGCGAGCCGGCTGCTCATATGAGTGCATGGTAGGCGGCACTCGGGGCACGTGGGTGACGCCTGCGTATGTAGGCGAGACAGGTTCTCCAAAGGCCTGGGGCATCGCGACGGTGTCGGTGTAATTTAGCGGAACAGTGACAGAAATCGGTGGGGGCGGCCTGGCAACAACTTGGGCGTAGCTGAGTGGCACAGATGCAGGAGGTGGCTGGTGGTATTCAGGGACGACCTCCGCGATTTCCTGCTGAATGGCTCGGCGGAGCGGAGGTAGAAGTGTACTTGATGGCTGTTGAGCTTGTTGTGGGGAAGCAAAAGTTAGTAGAGAGACCTGGCGGGCAACTTCCTCACGCACGAACGACTTGATTTCGGTGAGCAAGGTTGCGTGGTCTGGAACTGCTGACAAGGCCGAGAGATCAGCATCACGTGGTGGCGGGCGACGGGTCATCAAGCGCTGCTGCCGCAGCTCGTCGTAACTTTGGCATAACATGATGACTTCTGCCACAGTGCGGGGGTTCTTTGCTAGGAGCATGGTGAAGGCATCGTCGGCGATGCCTTTTAGAACATGCGTGATTTTGTCAGCCTCTGACATGTTCAGGTCGACTTTCTTGCACAAGTCAAGGATGTCCTCGATATAACTTGTGAAGGACTCACCGGTCTGCTGGGCTCGTTCACGTAAACGCTGTTCAGCTTGCAGCTTACGAACAGCAGGGCGGCCGAACACGTCGACGACAGCGGTTTTAAAAGCGGACCATGTCGGGAAATCAGATGCGTGGTTGTTGTACCACATGCCGCCACACCCGCGAGATAGAAAAACAGGTTGCCGAGTTTACCTGCCTCGTCCCAATGGTTGGGGACGCTCACGCGTTCGTACATGGCCAGCCAGTCCTCGACGTCGGTGCCATCCGCTCCGGTGAATACAGGAGGGTCGCGGATGCGGGGGACACCGGGAAAAGGCGGCGACGTAGGAGGAAGCGTTTGCTGGGCGGCGTCTTGGTACATGGTTGGAGGCACGGTACGGGATCGAAGCTCCAAGGGCATCGAATGCTGACCGAAGGTGTTTGAAGGGCACAGCACTCTCAGCACCTCCACCAAATTGTTAAGCGGTTTATTGACGGACACTCAGCGATGATTCACGACAGCGACAGTCAATGCGGGGATCGACTCTCTGCACGAGCTGCTCTTCTTCTTAAGAAAAGGGCGACCCACTAGAAGGCGCTGAAGAGGATGACCCACTGTTCAAAGGCTTTACCACAATATATATATATATATATATATATATATATTTAAATGTATATATATATTGTGAAGGAGCTGATACACGTACGAGAAAGCAAGCGGTTTCTTTATAGATTTACGTTTCGGCCATGGCACAGCCTTCGTGGCACGAAGGCCGTGCCGTGGCCGAAACGTAAATCTATAAAGAAACTGCTTGCCTTCTCGGACGTGTGCCAGCTTCTGTTCCTATACGTACCAGACCCACTGAACTTTTCCACTGAATATATATATATATATATATATATATATATATATATATATATATATATATATATATATATACATATATATATATATATATATATATATATATATACATGCTGCAAGGGAATTTAATAGCGACGCCAGGTAGTAGGCAGACAGCCGGTACGTTACGGACACAAATGCTCGAGCAGTCAAGCGTCTTCAGCTCGTGCACACGCTCACACTTCGCACTCAGAGATATTCCCACTGGTCATTGCCTTGCGAATTCCCCACTACAATAACCCCGGCGATGAAGACGAGCCATCTTGGCTACTCAAGCTGACGAGAGAGCAGGAGTGTCGTAGCAGCGCTTGAGGCGACTGATGTGGACCATCTCACAACCAAAACAGTGAATTTCCGTGGACAACTTGAGCGGTTGAATCACATAGATGACTGAAAAAGGGTGCTGTATGACGTGGTAAGGGCCAGTATACTTCGGTGCAAACTTGGGAGTCTATCCAGGAGAGTGGAAAGGCAGTCGGAGCCACACGAGAGAACCGACAGGAAAGTGTCCTGAGGAAGATCACCGTCATGCTGATCTTTTTGGAGGGTTTGATTATCAGCTGTGAAGGACAGTGCAATCTGACGACACTCTTTGGTATGTTCGGCCATTTCAGAAACTGGGCTGAACTCGGAGGCATCAAGATTGTATGGCAGAAATATATTGAGTGTGCTGCATAGGTCACGACCATATAAAATAAAGATGAAGAAAAGTCTGTTGTTGATTGAATCGCCGCATTCTAAGCGTACGTCAGGAAAGGAAGAACGACGACCCAAATGGTGTGGTCGGAATCAATATACATAGCGAGCATGTCTCCCAGGGTTCTATTGAAACGTTCTGTTAGGCCGTTCATCTGAGGGTGTAGGCTGTCGATGTGTGGTGTACCGTACGGCATGAATGTATGGGCTGCTGCAGAACTTCGGACAAAAATACGCGACCTCTGTCACTCATGAACTCCCGTGGTGCACCATGACGAAGAACGAACCGATTCACGATGGAGGTTGCAACGTCACGAGCACCAGCCAGATGTAGCGCTGCCGTTTCGACGTACCTTGTCACATGGTTGGCAGCCACAATCACCCATCGATTACCACCAACACAGCACGGTAGTGGGCCGTATAGGTCAATCCCAACACTGTCAAATGGGTGTGCAGGACATGGTTAAAGCTGCAGTTTACCGGGTGAATGAGGCAATGTCTTGCGCTGCTGACACAAGGAACATGAGAGAATGTGTTTGCGTACAAACGTGTACATACCCCGCCAGTAATAACGTTGGTGAATCCGCTCATACGTCTATAGCGCACCGGCGTGTGCGTGTTGCGGTTCAGCATAGAAATACTCGCAGATATCAGACCGCATATGGCAGGGTATGACTAGCAGCCATTTACGACCCGCCACTTGATAGTTTTGACGATATAGTAGGCCATCGTGTATAACGAAATACGTTGCTTGGCGGCGAAGTTGATATTTGAGTTGAAGGGCTGATATTTTCGTATCGTCAGACTTCTCGGGTGATCATGAAAGCGCATCTGCGTCAGAGTGCTTTCGCCCCGATTGGTAGACGACGAGTATGTCGAATTCTGAGGGCGTAGTGCCCAATGTCCGAGGCGACCTGAAGGATCTTTCAGTGAAGCCAACCAAAAGAGCGCGTGATGGTTAGTTACCACATCAAAAGTTTGCCGGTCAAATAGGGGTGAAACTTGTTCATCATCCCCCACAATCGCAGGGCACTGTTTTTCTGTAACAGATTAGTTGGCTTCTGCCATAGTGAGGGCGCGGCTGGCATAGGCAGCCACATACTGCGTAAAACCTGGTTTGCCTTGCGCCAGTACTGCACCAAGGCTGACGCCACTTGCATTTGTGTGTACTTTGGTCGGCACAGTAGGGTCGTAATGGCACAGTACTGGTGGGGAGGTAAGGAGTTGGCACAGTGTTGCCAAGGATTCGTCAGATGCTGCTGTCCAATTCAAAAGACCTGCAGGACCAGCAAGGAGTTTGGTGAGTGGAACGATGATGGAGGCAAAGTTCCGGACAAACCGACTAAAATAGCAACACAGGCCCACAAAGCTCCGTAGTTCCTTAACTGTGGTCGGCTTAGAAAATTCAGCAACAGCACGAAGCTTGTCAGGGTCGGGAAGGATGCCGGCTTCGAGACTACTTGACCAAGTATGGCAAGTTGTTTAACCCCGAAGTCACATTTCTTCAGGTTAAGCTGAAGCCTGGCGTTTGTAAGGCACTGTAGAATGTTACGCAAACGAGTGAGATGCGAAGTGAAATCGGGGGAAAAGACCACAACATCGTCAAGATAGCACAAGCATATGTTCTATTTGAGACCGCGTAAAATGCTGTCCGTCATTCACTCGAATGTGGCGGGCACATTGCAGAGTCCGAATGGCATTATACGGTAAATTAATACAGGCCATGCGGTGTGACCAAGGCCGTTTTCGGACAATCAGACTCAGGCATTTAGAACTGCCAATATCCTGAGCGAAGGTCAAGCGAGGAAAATAACTCTGCACCATGGAGACAATCGAGAGCGTCGTTTATGCGGGGAAGAGGATAAACATCTTTCCTCGTAATGTTGATAAGGCGCCTATAGTCTACGCAGAACCGAATCAATTCATCTTTTTTTGGCGATTACAACTGGTGAACAACAAGGATTACAAGAAGGCTTGACGACTTCATGCTGTAGCATATCATCTACCTGTTCTGCACTTACGCGACGCTCTGCCGTTGACACATGATAGGGGCGCTGGCGCAAAAGAGTACTCTTCCCTGTGTCAATTGTGTGCACAACGGTGTGCGTTCTTCCTACCACTGCTTGGGGAAAGTCAAACGAACGCCTGAATTCATGCAACAGGGTAACAAGCTGCTCACGTTGAGCCGGGGTGACATGGCTGCCATCGGAACGGTGAAATGCATCGAAAGACACGCTGTCAGAGGCAAGGTGAGGAACCAACGCGTTTAGCTCCATATTCAGCTTGCTGTCGAAGAAATCGGCAGGCACGATAGTACCTTCATCGATAGGCTGAATGTGGCCGAGCGTCTCGTTGCGGCGCAAACTGAGCGGGCATGAGTTGGGATTGGAAATAAATATTCCGGTAGTGTCTTGACAAAGCGCATGAACGGCGAATGGCAGCGATGTGTGGTGGCGGCTACCTAAAGTGTCAGATGGCGTGAATAGGACGGTAGCGTCAGAAAGTGAAGTACAGTAGGCAGGGGCAAACTGGGTGCTGAAAGGGGGAAGGCCAATGTCCGTCGCGACGACAAGCTTAGCCACACTAGATACGGCCGCATCAACAAAAGGCGCATCACGAAACGGTAACAGCTCCACTTCTGCCCGACCGCAGTCACTTTACGAAGAGAGCGGCAGAGCCTTTGACTTATCACAAACATTGCGGCACTGGTATAGATGAGTGCAAGTGTTCGTACACCTTCGACGATTACATCCATAAGATTGGAGGGAGACAGGCGAGGACTTAAGTGATTTGACGACGACGACGCTCGTGCCTCCGGAGCTGCGGCAGTTAGTTTTCCGTCTGAATGGAGGTGGGTCGCCGACGCATAAACGATACAGAACAACGACTTGTTGAAGAGCAATGTGAGCGAGAAGTAGAACGTCGAGAAGTCGAGGTCTGGGTGCCAGAAGCAGCTTGCGCATCACGTTCGTGAACTTCAGGTGGCACGTGCGTTGCGTGGTATGGAGGCCGAAACTAGTAGCCAGAGTATCTTTGTGCGTTAACTGTGAAGCGCCGATGACATAGACGTGCAACTTAGCCTGGAATTCCGCAAAAGTAACATATCAGCCGGTTGTCAGCAGTGCGCCAAGGATTTCCGGCATGCTGCTGTGTAGCTGAAAACGTCGCAGTGGATAGTCGCACAGGTTGTGGTGTATACAATGACAGACGAGGCGGAGGCATTGCCGTGACGGCCGCGGAAGTCAGTGGTGCGGCAACAGGTGTTGGCGGAGAGGCAGACATTGGTAATGGCAACGCCACGGAGACCTGCTCCTGAATAGCCTGTCTGATGGTCGGTGTTAGGCGGTTCATCGGTGCTTCGGTGGTCGGCAGATACGGAAGACATGAAAGCTGTCGTGCGACCTCTTCGCGTACATATTCTTTTGTCTGCTCCAGCAGGGTGCTAAGGGGCTGTCACCACCGACGGCCAGGGCAGCGAGAGAGTCGTCTGCTGTTGTCGACCTACGAACTGATGCACGTTGTTTGCGAATCTCTTCCAAGCTCTGGCACAAGGTCACAAGTTTGGATACGGTACTTGGGCTCTTCGCCAGCAACATTTGAAAGGCATCATCGTCTATGCCTTTCAAGGTATGCCTGATCTTGTCTTTTTCGGTCATGTCAGGGTTAAAGCGCCGGCATAAATCGATAACATCCTCCATATAGCTTGTGAAGCCTTCGCGCTACCTTTGTGCACGTCCGTGTAGCCGCTGTTCTGCAGACAGCTTGAACACTGTGGGGCCATTAAACACAGCTGCCAGGGTGGTCTTGAAAGCGGCCCAAGTGTTAAATTCAGCACGGTGGTTTGTGAACCACGGGCTGGCGACGTCTTTGAGAAAAAATGGGACAAACTCCAATTTAGAGGGGTCGTCCCACTTATTGGCAGCGCTCACCTTTTCAAACAGATGCAACCAGTCTTCTACATCTTGGTCCTCGTTGCAGCTGAAGAAGGGAGGAGCCCGTTGACGCAGGGTAGTAGGCACGATGACCAGTTGAGATTGGGACGTACTTTGCTAGGTGGTGCCTTGCTCGGTCGTCTGATCAGGCATTGCTGATGCAGTGGGCAGCTTCTGGCTTCGAAGTTCCAGATTTGCGTACCCAGCACCTCTACCACTTTGCAAGGGAGTTTAATAGCGACGCAAGGTAGAAGGCAGGCAGCAGACACAAATGCCCGAGCAGTCCAGCGTCTACAGCTCGTGCACACGCTCGCGGTTCGCACTCAGAGGTGGCTCCACTAATCATTGCCTTGCGAATTGCCCACTAATATATATATATATATATATATATATATATATATATATATATATATTGTTACGAGGTTGGTTGCTTCTGAGCGAGATGTATTTGCAGAGTAAAAACTACAGGCAAGAGACACAATGGCTGATTGGCCCAGTCGCGCGCCTGTCAGTCGCACCTCTTCCTTTTCTTCCTCTCCGTAGCAGGACCCCCGGGCGTTGGAGCGCCGTCTCGGCGAGAGTCCGGAGAAGTGCGACAGAAGTAGGGTTTCAAGCGCGAAACATGGACAATGTCAACTAGTGACGAACTTGGTGACGTATTGGAGTGCAATGGCGCTATCTCGTAGGTTACGTCGCTAACTTGACGTAAGACTAGGTAGGGTCCGGCGTATCGGGACAAAAGTTTTTCGGAGAGACCTACACGGCGACACGGTGACCAGAGGAGCACGTGGTCACCTGGGGCAAACGTTATATTTCGATGCCGGTGGTCGTAGCGGGCTTTTTGCATATCCTGTGACCTGGTGAGGCGAGACTGGGCAACTTGACGAGCCATGTGAGCCCGATCAATGGCTTCGCGCGCGTACTCGGAAGGAGATGGCACGAGAGGCAAGGTGGTTTCAAATGGCAATATGGGGTCGCGACCATATAAAAGATAAAAAGGCGAGAATCCCGCAGTGTCATGTCGAGAGGAGTTATATGCGAAGGTCACATAGGCCAACGTTGTATCCCAGTCTCGATGATCATCGGAGACGTACATCGAAAGCATCTCTGTGAGCGTGCGGTTGAGACGTTCAGTTAGGCCATTAGTTTGTGGGTGGTAGGCGGTAGATAGCTTATGGGCTGTAGCACACGATCGAAGGAGGTCATCGACAACTTTGGACAGGAAAGAGTGGCCGCGGTCCGTAAGCAGCTGTCGGGGTGCACCATGGTGTAAGATGACGTCATGAAGAAGAAAATCCGCGACGTCAGTGGCGCAACTGGTTGGCATGGCCTTTGTTATCGCGTAACGGGTCGCATAATCTGTGGCGACGGCAATCCATTTATTTCCTAGTGTCGTCGTCGGAAAAGGGCCAAGAAGGTCGAGTCCCACGCGATGAAATGGTTCAGAGGGGACTTCAATTGGGTGAAGATATCCAGCTGGCAGCAAAGAAGGTCTTTTCCGGCGCTGGCAGAGGTCGCAAGTGGCGACATATCGACGTACGCTGCGGTACAATCCAGGCCAGAAAAATCGACGTCGCACGCGGTCGTATGTGCGGGAAACGCCGAGGTGTCCCGCTGTTGGTGCGTCGTGAAGTTGTTGAAGTATGGCAGGCCGTAGATGACGAGGGATGACAAGCAGAAGCTCAGGGCCTTCAGTGGTGACGTTGCGGCGGTAGAGGATGCCGTCATGCAGCACGAACATACGGGATTCACCGTCATGGCTGTCAGACTGGATGGCGTCGATGATAGTGCGCAATGACTCATCCCGTCGTTGTTCGATGCGCATATCGCTGACGTCTGTAAACGCCATTACTCTGCTCTCCAGGTCAGGCGCAACGGGATCAGGAGGATCTACCGGATATCGAGAAAGACAGTCTGCGTCCTTGTGCAAACGGCCAGACTTGTAGCTGACGCTAAACGAAAATTCCTGAAGCCTCAGAGCCCAGCGAGCCAGACGTCCAGTCGGGTCCTTCAGAGAAGTCAGCCAACAGAGGGCGTGGTGGTCCGTAACGACAGTGAAAATGCGACCATATAAATATGGCCGAAACTTGGCGACGGCCCAAACTAAAGCTAGACACTCTCTCTCGGTGATGGAATAATTCATCTCCTGGGGAGAAAGCAGGCGACTGGCGTAAGCTATCACGCACTGTCTACCGTGGTGCCGCTGAGCGAGAACTGCGCCGATACCGTGGCCACTGGCGTCGGTGCGAACCTCTGTGGCAGCAGAAGGATTAAAGTGGGCAAGTATGGGGGGCGTAGTTAGGTAGCCGATGAGAGCGGCGAACGCTTGAGCCTGCTCAGGGCCCCATGAGAATGTGGTATCCTTCTTCAGCAAATCTGTCAGTGGCCGGGCAACGTCAGCGAAGTTTTTCACAAAACGGCGAAAGTAGGAACATAAGCCGACGAAGCTACGGACGTCGGATGTAGAACGGGGCACTGGAAAGCTACGGACGACGCGGATCTTTTCGGGGTCTGGTTGGACACCATCGGCGTTTACAATATGGCCCAGAATGGCAATCTGACGGTGACCAAATTGACACTTCTTGGAATTGAGTTGTAGCCCAGCTGTTCTGAAGACTGCGAGAATTGCAGCGAGACGGGTCAGGTGGCTATCGAAAGTAGATGAAAAGACTATCACATCGTCTAGGTAACAAAGACAAGTAGACCACTTGTAACCACGCAGGAGAGAGTCCATCATTCGTTCGAATGTGGCAGGGGCGTTACATAGTCCAAAAGGCATGACCTTAAACTGGTATAAACCATCTGGTGTAATGAAGGCCGTCTTCTCGCGGTCCATTTCATCGACAGAAATCTGCCAGTAGCCGGACCGGAGATCTATAGACGAGAAGTATGTAGCCCCGTGTAGGCAGTCCAACGCGTCATCGATGCGTGGTAGCGGGTACACGTCTTTTCGTGTGATCTTGTTTAGGTGGCGATAGTCAACGCAGAAGCGCCAGGTACCATCTTTTTTCTTCACAAGGACGACAGGGGAGGCCCAAGGACTACTTGATGGTTCTATGACACCTTTGTTGAGCATTTTGTCCACTTCTGCTTGGATAACTCTACGCTCAGTGGGGGAGACACGATAGGGGCGTCGGCGAATAGGACTGGCGTCACCAGTATTTATACGGTGCTGAACAGTGGATGTTTGCCCTAGAGGTCTGTCGTCGAAAGAAAAAATGTCGGTATATGACGCGAGAAGGCGATGGATGTCATTGGCTTGCGCAGGGTTGAGGTCGGGTGCAATCATCTTCGAGAAACGATCTGGCCGAGAACAGGTGCTGTTCGCTACTGGAGACTGAAGTAAATCAATCTCGGTGGTGAGGGCTGCTATTTCGAATTCGTCAGCATTAGATACGCTGGCCAAGAACATGCCACGAGGAAGCACTTGAGGGCACAAGCTGAAATTGAGAAGTGGAAGCGAGGTACAATTGTCAGTAACAGTCACAAGCGTATGGGGAATGGCAATGTTGCGGCTCAAGAGGACGTCGGCGAGAGGAAGGAGGACATATTGACCATCGGGAACTTGGGGCTGTGCGGTCAAAACGACGAAGGTGGCTGCCTGAGCTGACAGCCGCACATCCTGAAGAGAGCACAGGCGCGGCGGGGCAGTGGGGGGGTCAGCGACTATCTGAGGCAACTCTAGCTGAAGAACGCCTGTAGCACAATCGATCAGAGCAGAATGATTCGACAAGAAGTCCAGGCCTAGGATAATGTCATAAGGGCAGTGGTCAATCACGGCTAAAATGACAGAAGTAGTGTGGTCCTTTATACGTAAGCGGGCAGTGCACAGACCGAGAACCATCGGCGTGCCGCCATCGGCCACACGGAGCATTTGTGCAGCCGCTGGTGTCAGAACTTTCTTTAAACGTGTGCGTAGGCTTGAACTCATGACCGAAATGCTTGCGCCGGTGTCGACAAGTGCTTGTACAGGTTCGCCGTCTACTTTAACGTCTATTACACTTCGTCTGGTGGGAACGGAAAGAGGATTTGCTGCGGAAGTCGTCAATGCAGCACCACCTCCGGGGGCTGCATTTCTCAGTTTTCCGAGACAACGCGGCCGGAAGCCACGGGGGACGAGAAGCGCCGTGGCTGCGGCGAACGGGACGATGGGCGACGTGTTTGCGGCGATCGAGACTGGTGCCCACGTGGTGAAGGCGAGCGGCTGTACCAAGTGTTCCGAGAATGGTCAATGGCATTGGGCTCTTCGGCAGGTGGAAAGGTGCGGGCGGTATCGTCGAAACGGGTCATATTGGTCGTTGCGCGATGTGCCGAGGACCATGTGTTGCGGCAGTAACGGGCAATATGTCCAACGCGGTGGCAGTTGAAACATATAGGGCGGTCATCTGCAGTTCGCCACTCAGCCGGGTTGCGAGTACGTGGAGAAGACCGTCGGTCGGAGAAGGGCATCACGAAAGGGCGTTCGCTGACTCTAGGCGCGGTGACATGGCACACGGAATGCACTCCGATGTTTTCAAGCTCCCGGCGCACGATGGCTTGAACAAGAGGAACAGTAACAGGAGTGGCATCGGTACTGCGCGAATAGAACGCCGAGGGCGCCATAGCTTCCAGTTCACGACGAACAATGCGTGTAAGGTCTCCCGGCGGCGATGCACGTTGTGGTGTTGACTGGTCCTCGCAAGTAGATGTTGCAGCGGTGTTTGGGAGTCGAGCGAATGTTTGTAGAATGCGGCGACTTTTCACTTGCTCGAACTGACGACACTCTTTGATGATCGCGTCTACGGTGGAACAGCCCTTGCACATCAGGAGATTGAACGCGTCGTCGGCAATCCCTTTCAGAACATGTCCCACCTTGTCACCTTCTGTCATGTCGCTTTCGGCCTTTCGGCAGAGGGCCAGCACGTCTTGAATGTAAGCGAGGTATGACTCCGTAGGGGATTGGGCACGGCAGGCCAATTCCTTTTTGGCGGCGATCTTCCGACTGGCGGTTTTGCCAAACACCTCCCGCATCTTTGCTTTGCATTGGTCCCAGCTTGTGAGTTCTTCTTCATTGTTCTCATACCACACCTTGGCCGTGCCTCTCAAATAGAACAGCACATTAGCCAACTGAAGTGTGGGATCCCATCTGTTCGGCACACTCACTCGTTCAAACATGGCCAGCCAATCGTCAACGTCGACGCCATCGGTTCCGCAGAATGTACCGGGATCCTTGAGAGGCGTGAAAACGTACGGTTGCGACGCCATGTTCGTCGGAGACGCTGACGTTGACGCGGAGGGCTGAGCATTGGCCATGGCTGGAAGGGCGATGCGACGTCCGCTGCGGAGCTCCGTTGCCTGATGGTTACCCAGCACCTCTCACCAATATGTTACGAGGTTGGTTGCTTCTGAGCGAGATGTATTTGCAGAGTAAAAACTACAGGCAAGAGACACAATGGCTGATTGGCCCAGTCGCGCGCCTGTCAGTCGCACCTCTTCCTTTTCTTCCTCTCCGTAGCAATATACATATATATATATATATAAGTAGGAAATAAAGGTGCACACTTACGAAAATTTTAAAGTTGTTTACGTTTCAGCCGTGCCACGGCCAAAACGTATATATGTATATATATATATATATATATATATAATTAAGAAAAGGTCGACAAACTTGCGAAAACACAAGATTTACTAACGTTTCGGCAGGTGGGCCAGCCTTCGTCGGAGTGAATGGTTACACATGCCACACAGGGCACATATATAGGCCGCTTCTTTGCGTATAACACGGCTAAGTCATTATCAGTCATTATCTTTTTTTAAAGTCTTATTGAATGTCCTTAGGCTGTGATTATCCCGCAGAACTTATGGCCAAGTGAGTGACTGCGTGAGCAGTTTGTTATTTTGTAGATCTGTTTCATTGCATACAAAGGTTAGGGTATCTCATACGTGCCAATTCACTATTGTACAATGATACGCGTTTTCAGTTGTATATGCGCTATAGCCACGTGTCTTTGGTGATATATAATCTTGTTTCTTAAATTACTGATAATGGCTTAGCCGTGTGATACGCAAAAAAAGCGGCTTATATATGTGCCCTGTGTAGCATCTGTAACCATTCACTCTGACGAATTCAGGCCCACCTTCCGAAACGTTAGTAACACTTGTGTGTTCGCACGTTTGTCGACCATTTTTCTACTGCAATTTCCACCGGATCCATTGAATTTCACCCCACCATATATATACACACATATATATAAATATATATATATATATATATATATATATATATATGTATATATATATATATATATATATATATGTATATATATATATATATATATTGTAAAAATTCATTGGACGTCATCTGCCTCATCTGTCAATAACCATCATCAGTCTTCGGCCCATTCCTATTCTTCATCGGCGCCATCTTCCTGTTGCTTGAATAAAGCGTCAGCTGAGCCGTTGTATTTGAAGTGGTGGAGGTGCTTGGTAGGGTTCAGGCCAAGGATTATCGCAGCACTGTCTTTGAACCGCACCAGACTGGAGGGAACTACAACGCCGCGAGCTAGACAGCTGCTGGAAGGGGTGATAAAGACGTCACCATTGGCAATATTCGGAGAAGTGGGATGATGAGTTGCTCCTGACCCGGGAGCAGTATGGATTCGGAACCTTTGAAGAAACGCAATGGTTTTTCGTCGACGCGTTCGCTGCAGTGGTCGGTCTCGGTCATTTCAACTACATGTTGACGGAGAGAAATTAATGCAGATGATGATGAGAGAAAGTCCCAACCTGGTTGTCCACAATCAAAAACTTGTCCGGACGACTTGGCCGCTGGATTCTCCGATTACAATCTTATGACTTTGAGGTCATCTACAGGACTGGAAGACAACATCTAAATGCCGACGCTTTGTCACGATGCCCTTTGCCGCAGAATTCTGCGCACGTCACACCCCCTTGTCAAATTGGCTATACGGAGGAGCCTCGTCGATATCAGCCATTTCTTCTGTACCTTCATCCACCCGTCCGTCAGTACTTACCACTCACCAGCGAGCCGATTTTTATTGCACTGACATCATCGGTCGGCTTACTGGTGCTTCATCTTCCCCTAATGCCTGGCTCCGGAAACAACTCCGACTATTCAAGTTGGAGGACGATGTGCTATATCGATACATTTTCCACCCGGAAGGCCACCGATAGGTTCCCATCGGACCACGCGCACTACGCACTGAAGTTCTGGGCGCTTCCCACGACGACCCAACGTCAGGACACTTGGGTTACTACAAAACATACGAGCGCATATGCAGTCGATTCTTCTCACCAGGTCTTTCCACGACGGTAGCTAAATATATTGCCTCGTGTGCACTTTGCCAACACCGCAAGCGGCCCACTACTGCTCCAGTCGGGACCCTACAACCACTTTCTTGTTCATCAGAGCCGTTCTCTGTCGTCGGAATTGACCTCTTCGGGCCCCTCCCAACTACATCAGACGGCAAGAGATGGATAGTCACCGCCGTTGATCACTTGACCTGGTACGCTGAGACGGCCTCGATCACTTCAGGAACTGCTTCGGAAGTAGACACTTTCTTCTTGAATGCTATTTACCTACGTTGCGGAGCCCCTCGTGTTCTTTTGAGCGACCGGGGTAAGGCATTTCTTTCAAGCACGCTCAGTGAAGTTCTTCAAGCATCAAAAACAGTTTATAAAACAACATCTAGCTATCACCCACAAACCAATGGCTTAACGGAAAGATTTCATCGCACGCTGTGTGACATGCTGTCCATGTATATCCGACCGGACCATCGCAATTGGGATGCCATACTTCCCTTTGTCACGTATGCATATAATACGTCAGTTCAACGAACCACAGGCTGTTCTCCATTTTTCCTAGTATACGGACTCCACCCGACATCACCACTCGACGTTTAATTCTTTTCTGGCCCCGTCAACTCTTCACCATTCGTTTGCGACCAGTTTCTGTCCCGTGTTGCTCGATGCCGTCGTCTTGCCCGTGTAAACACCGAAGCTAGCCAAGAAGATCGCAAACATCGTTACGATGCCACTCACCGCGTCGTTCTCTAACGCCCTGGCGACGATGTACTTCTGTGGACTCCTGCGCGAACGCCTGGCTTATGCGAGAAGATTGAGTCACACTATCTTGACCCCTACAAGGTTGTCGAACAGACCTCACCGGTGAACTACCTTGTCACACCTGTTCATGTCCCCACTGACCAACGCTGCCGTGGGACAGAGATTGTGCACGTTTCGCGTCTCAAGCCCTATCGTATGCGTTCCCCAGCGTAATTCGCGGCCAGGCTGGCCGCTTCCGTCGATGGGGGAAATTAGTGTACGAATTCATTGGACGTCATCTTCCTCATCTGTCAATAACCATCTCATCAGTCTTCGGCCCGTTCCTCTTCTTCACCGTTGTATTTCAATATATATATATATATATATATATATTTGTTATATCTCTGTGTGTGTGTGTGAAAAGAAGTGTATACTTGAGGGCTCGTTTTCCCGTGTTTTGACACAATAATAATGAGATCTAACAGATAATAATGTCAAGGAAAGTATAGGCGAAGATATTAGACCAAATTATAATGTAAACGTGAAGAAAGACAAGTGGGTGAAACGATAACTTGCCATGAGCAGGAACCGAACCAGCGACCTCCAGAAAACGCCTTCAATGCTCTGCCACTCAGTTATCATGGCGGCTATCCTCCCAGCCACTTCATATTGTCACGTCACTCCAGGGGGTGTCGACAAGGTTTACTGACTTCTGAGCAACAGGGCTCTAACCAAGCGCGTCGGTTGGGCTTGTTTACCAGAGCGGTAGGGGGGGGGGGATTCCCACGTGCACTTCTTTCTTCTCTTTGGTGTGTGCCTTCACCTTGGCATACGACCCACTACTAGAAGTAGGTGGCAATATTCCCCCTCAACAACAAAAAAGAGCATCGTCCCGATGCTGTAAAGTGATTGAAAAAAAAACCAAAACAAAGTAGTTTAAACAATGAAAACGGGCACCAATGATCAAATGTTAGACGCGATAAGTTCACCAATGATGAGGCAATTGTCGGAGCACAAATAAAAAAAACACAGGAAAAGTTGTCTTTTAGGAACGCGCAAAATAAGGCTTCATGCGCACCACGTGAACTATGTCAGAGGTCGGTTGTTTTCGTTGTACCCATCGTGACGACGTAGCGTCCGGAACCACTTCGTAGTTTACGTCACTCACGCGGTGTAATACTTTATACGGACCGAAGTATCTGCTGAGCAACTTTTCGGAGAGGCCACGGCGTCGAACAGGGGTCCAAATCCAAACTTGGTCTCCCGGTCTGTAAGATACGTCATTGTGACGCATATTGTAACGTCGTGCATCGACCTGTTGCTGCTGACCAATGTGTAGCCGGGCGAGCTGGCGAGTTTCCTCGGCACGCTCTGCAAATTCTTCTGCGTCAGTTGTTAATTGATCTGCACCTTCACAAGGAAGCATCGCATCCAGCATCGTCTGAACTTCGCGGCCGTAGAGAAGGCGAAACGGTGTAAATCGGGTTGTTTCTTGAACGGCGGTGTTATAAGCGAACGTCACATAAGGCAAAATGCGATCCCATGTTTTGTGTTGGACGTCGATGTACATGGAGATCATGTTTGTGACTGTCTTATTTAGTCGCTCGGTTAAGCCATTGCTCTGCGGATGGTAAGCAGTCGTCGTTCGATGCCTAGTGTTACTTAGTCGAAAAACTTCATCAATAAGCTGGGCAGTGAACGCTGTTCCTCTGTCGGTTATCAATGTAGATGGAGCACCGTGGCGCAGAACAATGTGGCACATGAAGAACTGTGCTACCTCAGAAGCCGTGGCTCGTGGTATCGCCTGTGTCTCAGCATAGCGGGTCAAATAGTCAGTTGCAACAATGACCCATTTGTTGCCGTCGGACGATAAAAGAAATGGGCCGAGAATGTCCATGCCGACTTGGTCAAATGGCTTGTGGAGTGGATCAATTGGCTGAAGAAATCCAGCCGGTTTGCTTAGTGGCGACTTTCGACGCTGGCATTCACGACAGCTTTTAACGTACTGCTTCACGCTTGCCGAAAGTCCGGGCCAGTAGTACGCCTCACTTACTCTGGTGAGCGTTCGCGAGTAACCTAGATGACCAGATGTGGGATCGTCATGACACGCGGAGAGGACTTCGTCCCGCATGCCCTTCGGAACGACGAGGAGGTAAGCGCGGCTCGTAGAACGGGCGTTTTTTTTTGTACAGGACATTATCTCGGAGGCAGAAAGACGTCACACGTCACGACGCGAGATAGATGGCGAGGTATAACGGCGTTATGACCCTCCAGATACTCGATGAGCGGTCGAATCTCTTACCCTCTCGCTGGCGTCTGCTCGAGTCAGATGAGCTAAGGGCGCCCAGGAAGCCGTCATCGTCCTCTTCTCCTTGATTGACTAAAGGTATGGGTGCACGCGACAGCATATCAGCGTCTTCATGCTTCCGTCCAGACTTATATACGATGGTAACATCAAATTCCTGTAGACGCAAGCTCCATCGGGCCAGTCGTCCAGAGGGATCACGAATGTTTACTAACCAGCAGAGAGCATGGTGGTCCATCACCACTTTAAATGGACGACCATAGAGGTACGGGCGAAACTTGATCGCCCACACTACTGCGAGACACTCTTTCTCTGTGGTCGTGTAATTCACCTCGGTACGGGACAGTGAGCGGCTGGCATAGGCTATGACTCGTTCTTTGCCGTGTTGATGCTGGACGAGCACTGCACCGAGGCCGATGTTACTGGCGTCAGTGTGCACCTCTGTGTCAGCATCATCGTCAAAATGCGCAAGAACAGGGGCTGATTGCATCCGCTGTCGTAGCTCGGCAAAAGCAGCCTGTTGCTCAGTAGCCCATACAAACGGTGTGTCGTCACGTGTAAGGCGAGTCAAGGGTTCCGCTATCTTCGAAAACCCTCTAATAAATTGTCGATAGTAGGCGCACAAGCCCAGAAAGCGCCGAACAGTCTTTTTGTCTGTAGGATGCGGAAACGCGGCTATAGCGGCAAGTTTGTCGGGGTCGGGTCGGACTCCTTTGGCGTTGACTACATGGCCAAGGAATTTGAGCTCTTCATAACCAAAGTGACATTTCTGCGGTTTGAGTGTAAGATCTGCTGGTTGAATAGCCTGTAGCACACTCCTGAGGCGGTGAAGGTGTTGCTGGAAGGTTTCAGAAAAAACGACAACATCATCAAGGTATACGAGACAAGTTTGCCACTTCAGTTTAGTAAGCACAGTGTCCACCATTCGCTGGAAGGTTGCGGGCGCTGAGCACAAACCAAAAGGAAGGACTCGAAATTCATACAGTCCATCAGGGGTCACAAACGCCGTTTTCTCGCGGTCTCGCTCGTCAACCTCAATCTGCCAGTACCCGCTTTTTAAATCCAAAGGGGAAAAATAGTGGGCGTGGCGTAATCTGTCTAACGAGTCGTCGATGCGTGGCAGCGGGTACACGTCGTTTTTAGTCACGCTGTTCAGCTTCCGGCAATCGACGCAAAAACGTAGCGTTCCGTCTTTCTTCTTGACTAGGACGACCGGAGAGGACCACGCACTGTTGGAAGGCTCGATGATGCCGTCGTCAAGCATTTATCGAACTTGCGTACGAATGGCTTCTCGTTCCTTCGCTGACACACGGTAAGGCTGTTGGTGTACTGGGCGGGCGTCGTCGTAAGTGATTATTCTGTGCCTAGTGATCGAAGTCTGGCGCACCTTAGAGGAAGCAGCGAAGCATGATTTGAATTCAAGCAAGAGTTTTCGCAGTGCTGTCTGGTTTTCTGGTGTGAGGTTAGAATTAATATCGATATTGTTCAGAGACGTATCGGCGGCCTCCACTGCTTCCGACGAGAAGCAGATGGGAACGGTTCCTAACTCATCTGCAAACGCTAACGAAGTGCCACGGAAAAGGTGTCGGTGTTCGTTGCTGAATTTTGTAACGAGCAGTTGAGATCGGCCGTCACGTAGCTGTATGATACTCCTAGCCACACAAACACCTTGAGTCAGCAGGTGTTCAAAATAACTTTCTGCAATCGCTTCACCATTTCGCAATCCGCAGCATGTGACGTCGACAATAACACTGGCTTTTGGAGGAAGCCTTATACTTTCAGCAGAAACACGAAGAACGTCAGTACGTTGTTGGTCGTCCTGCTTGTCGATTGCTCGGTCGGCTGAGAAGGTGATGCGATTCTCTTGAAGATCAATGACAGCTCCATATTTCTGCAGGAAGTCAACACCAAGAATAACGTCGCGTGAACATTCACGGAGCACAAGGAAACTTGCTACAAAACTATAACCGCAGACCCGAACTCTACTCGCGCAGGTTCCAAGCGGAGAGACGGTGTGGCCACCAGCCGTTCGAATCATGGAGCCATGCCAGGGCGTGATTACCTTCTTTAGTAGTCTGGTCATTTTCCCGCTTAGTATCGAATAGTCAGCCCCGGTATCAACTAAAGCACCTACTGCATAGCCCTCTATTAGCACCGGTATATCCAGAGAAAGCCGCACATATCGCTCAGTCGAATCTACACCCTTTACTGTTAGCGTCGATCGGAGGTATTCAGCACGTCGACTGCCAGCGACCTCGCCTCCAAGGGTCGCTTGCGTTAGTTTTCCCGGCGGGGACTGGAGGACCGTGCGCCAGCATGGCGCTGTGGCGAAGATGAAAATCGCCTCGGCGACGGTGATCGCGACTGCCGTCCAGAAGGCGGTGGCATACGCTGTTGAGCCAGGTAGTCCTCAATGTCCCGGGGTCGCTGGCCATACCGAGGAGGCGCTGAATATACTGAAAATCCGCGCAGCCCGAGGCGCCGGTATGGACACTGGCGGTACAGATGATCCGCTTCACCGCAGTGGAAACACAAAGGTCGGCGATCAGGAGTGCGCCAAACATCAGATTTCCGAGGCGAAGCACGTCTGTCGTCAAGGTAGTATGCTGGTTGTTCCGCAAGATGCACAGGGCTGGCGTAAACGAGGGGTGGGGGCGTGCGTGTGTTCTCGTAGTACCGTAGAGGCTGCGCCGACTGAAGTGAAACCGTAGGAGGTGCCTGAACAAACAGCGGGGAAGAGGAAGCTGGGTGCTTCAAGGCTTCTGCATAGGTCGCACGGTGGTAGTCAGCCGGGGCGGGTGTGGCGTTATTCAGACTCACAGGGTCACGAAGGGCATGGTGCAGCTCGTCCTTGACGATGCTTGCAATGGAACTCACCGTAGGTAGTGGTGGTGTGGCAGCCTTTTGCAGCTCTTCGCGTACTATGGAGCGGATAAGGTCTCGCAGACACTCGGTGTTGCTCGCAATATTCGTTAGAACTTGAGCAGTGGACGTGTTCACTTGCCGCTCATACAGGGTGGATCGATGCTGAAGCATATTTTCCATCGTGACAGCTTCAGACAAAAACTCGGCGACCGTGTTCGGAGGGCTCCGTATAAGGCCAGCGAAAAGCTGCTCCTTAACTCCCCGCATCAGGTGACGCACCTTCTTCTCTTCTGTCATACTCGGATCAGCCCGTCGGAACAGGCGCGTCATATCTTCCACATAGGTCATGACAGTTTCATTGGGCATCTGGATGCGGGCCTGGATCGCTCGTTCCACTCGTTCGTGGCGATCAGCACTTCTGTAAGTATCCAACAGCCGGCGGCGGAATTCGGGCCACGATGTCATCTGTTCCTCGTGATTCATGTACCAGGTACGTGCTCCATCCTCCAAATAGAAGTACACACGTCGTAGTTTGGCCGCGTCGTTCCAGTCGTTCAAAGCAGCCACGCGCTCGAAGTCGACCAACCAGTCCTCGACGTCTTCGAGCTCGGTGCCATGAAACGGAGCCGGAACCTGTGGACTTTCGAGGGTGTACCGAGTCACCGGGGGGTTTTCCGTACCTGTTGAAGTGGTTTGAACGGACGTGCCATTCATACTGGTGTGAACTGTAGGGTCAGCTTCGGGAGGCAATCCCCTGATCCTGCGGCTTGTCCGATGAACGGGAGTGTTGACTCGCACTGGGCTTGTGGTGCCGCTTCCAGGAGGGGTCTGAAACATCCGTGAGGGGCCTACCCAGCACCTCCACCAATTGTCACGTCACTCCAGGGGGTGTCGACAAGGTTTACTGACTTCTGAGCAACAGGGCTCTAACCAAGCGCGTCGGTTGGGCTTGTTTACCAGAGTGGGGGGGGGGGGGGGGGGCACGTGCACTTCTTTCTTCTCTGTGGTGTGTGCCTTCACCTTGGCATACGACCCCCTACTAAAAGTAGGTGGCAATATACATGTGATCTTAAACCTTAAACGTGGGAGTGTCAGTCAGTGCCCTCAGTAGTCATGGCAGCGGGTTTGGCACACTCTTTATGAGCCTGTGTGGCTTCACGTAGCACGCGAACTTATTACCAGCTGGTAGCTGACCAATAGTTCTTCGTATACAACCTGAGGCACCAAGTCTGCCAGTACGAGACCCTCGTTAAGAAGTAGGGGAAATAATTTTATACTTGAGGGGGCGTTTTAAACGCGAAACTTTTCTTCAAGAACTTCGGTGACTTTGCGCGCGTCTATCTATCTATCTATCTATCTATCTATCTATCTATCTATCTATCTATCTATCTATCTATCTATCTATCTAGCCAACAACAACTTTTAACTCTCCTGGCCGTTTAGATAATGGTATCGATACCAAAATTGTTATGGCATAACATGACTGTATGGAGAACATAACTGACTATTCGTAACATGAAAATATGATATCGATGTCATGAACGTCATGACTAACATTTCATGGTCCTGCAGCTCTTGCGGTGGTTTCGTTCAAATGGAAAGTTGCTAAACTGGTATGCTCTGACATGATTGCATCGCGAGCACGAACGACAGAACCTAACATGAAAATCAGGACATGCGTGTCATGTAACAACATGACTACATGCTAAGCTCATGATTCACTCAAGGGCGTTTTACAAGCGTCACATATAGCAAATTTGGTATTACGGTACGTGAATGGATGAAGAAGGTATGTGACTGTTGTAAACATGATAATCATGAGATGCTTGTCATGTAACAACATAACTACATGCCACGCTCAGGATGCGCTGGTGGCCGTTTTGCTAGCTTCACTTATACCAAATTTGGTATTATTGGACGTGAATGGATGAAGAAGGTATGATACAGCTGAAAACAAGATAAACATGAGATGCTTGTCATACAACATGACTACTAGCTAAGCTCATGATGCGCTCGCAGCCATTTCGATAGCTTCACATGTACCAAACTCGGTATTACATGACGTGAATGGATGGCATAGGTAAATTACACATTTAAACATGATCATCATTACAAGCGTGTCATGTAACGACCTAACTACATGCCACACTCATGATGCGCCGGCGGCCGTTTCGCTAGCTTTACATATACCAAATTTAGTATTACGTGACGTCGATAGATGACGAAGGTATGTGACTGGTGCAAACATGATAGTCATAAGTTACGTGTCATGTGAGAACATGACTACATACCACAGTCATGACGCCAATACATTTCGACGTGACGAGGTGTGCGTGCTCACAGGCGTACATTTCGTCTGGTCAAGCCGGCGTTGCCACGGCAGGCACTGGTCTGGCCATATATTCACAGGTGCGCACCGCGCTGCGTTGGTTTGACGCATGCGCGGTTCAGCGCGTCCGGCATCCCTCCGTCACGAAAAGAGGGAGACCCAGTGTTGTCTGGGTAACACATCGGGACGAAATGCAGCATGTCGCATTTCGCACGGACGCTGGTCGTGCCAGTCGCACTTGGCGTCAGACTATAGAGTGCGAGCGTTTCGCTAACATAGCTACGCCGCACCTAACGTGCGCGTGCCTCAACGATACACTGGAGTATATTGGGCCCTTCATGATGCGCTCGCGGCCGTCTCGCTAGCTCCACCTATACCAAATTTTGTGTTACGTGACGTCAATGGGTGACGAATGTATATGACTGGTGCAAACATGATAATCCTGACGCGCGTGTGATGTAAGAGCACGACAACATACCACGCTCATAGCATGCTCGCGGTCGTATCGCTATCGCAACATATACTAAATTTGGTATCACGTGACGTGAATAGATGACGAAGGTAAACGACACATCCAAACATGATAATCACGACACGAAAGTCATGTACGGCATCATTGACCTCCACCTCGTAACGTTGTGCTGATTTTAAAGTAACATATCAACCTTTCTCATGCAGGCTTCGCGTATTATCGATTCCCATTTTACGTGCGATGTACCATTTTCTATTTTTTTTCGTGTTTTGACACAATAATAATGCGGTCTAACAGACAACAATGCCAGAGAAAGTATAAGGGAAGTTATTAGACTGAATTGCAATGTAAATGAAAAGAAAGAAAAGTGGGTGAACAGTTAAATTGATATATATATATATATATATATATATATATATTAGTTATAAACTTCGAGAATAGTGCAGTATAGGAAACAAAACAATAAAATATTTATTTAATCCTAACAGTTTCGGCTGGTGGACCAGCCTTCTTCGGAGGATGTAAGTGAAATGATACAAGTTCCCGTAGCAGAGGGTCACCCTCACAGTTTAAAGACCCTCCAAAAAAAAAGAGAGAGAGAAAAAGACAAGCGGGCGAACGAGGTAGCAACAGACAACAAGAAGCAGAAGAAGGAGAGGAACTAGAAAGGAGCGACGGAGAGCCGCCGGAAACGAGCGGGTAATTCTGGCATTGTTACTGGGTATAGGTAAGACGCGCCGCCAGCAGAGGGGACCAAGAAAAACGGAAAAATGTGAAACATGTTGCCGCTTACTGTTGCCGCTTATATATATATATATATATATATATATATATATATATATATATATATATATATTTATATATATTTATATATATATATATATATATATATATATATATATATATATATATATATATATATTATATATATATATACATGTTGCCGCTTATATATATATATATATATATATATATATATATATATATATATATATATATAGTGGGAGTAATAATTCAATGGACCAGTTGGTCTTCGTGAAGGTGTGGGATATGGCACAACAGGAGCGTTGTCAACAAGGATAATTATATTTGTTTCCCAACAGTTTCGGGAGGGGTCCTCCATTCATCACTGATGAACGGAGGACCCCTCCCGAAACTGTTGGGAAATAAATATATTTATCCTTGTTGACAACGCTCCCGTTGTGCCATATCATATATATATATATATATATATATATATATATATATATATATATATATGTGTGTGTGTGTGTATATATATATTACAGACAGATCAAGACAAACTAAGGAAATTGTGTACACTTTCTCTTACGTTCACTGGTTGTGCAAACAGTCCTGCAAAACAATGTGCCAGCGATACTGCATGCCACTGTCCTGCTTCCATACTTGCTCATGGACACGCCAAGCCAGCTCACATCGTAAAGCAAACTCAATACTTGTAGTGGTCTCATCAAGGCTTTTTTTTACAACTCAAAAGCCACTTACATACATCTCGCACCTTGTCGCTTCCTGTGATGAGTGTTAGTTGAAAGGGCAACCACGTGCTTTAGGGTTAAGTGGCACCAAAGAACACTATACTCCGTTTCACACATCAGGTGCAGCCCTATGAAGCTAGCGAGACTTTTTGCAGTCAATGCGTTCCCAGCAAAATTATTTCAATGTCCTTACCACCAAAAATTCAATTTTCCTTTCCTTATTAGAGCGATAAGTAATTGAATATATTGTGTGCCTTGCAAACAAAAATGCTGTTGAACGTCTGGTATTATGTGGCTCTATATCTTAGTTTCTCCGTGATGTTACATACAGGCTCTCTACTGCGGGTACATCATGACGGTGGCCACCTGGATTTTCAGTGTCAGTGCAGGATAGCACACCACAGGGTCGTTCAGTACCCGCGTTTTTTGTACTCACCCCGCTTGCTTCTGTTCGCCAGTCGCGCTGAAGGGGAGCAAAAAGAAACGCGAGGTTGCACCAGCACTAATCAGATGTTACGCGAGCGATCACGAAACATGCGGAGTTATATGTTTTGCTGGCTGAGCTTCTTGCATAGCTTCCACAGCGTTGCACCACATGTATGAAATGGAGTATAGAGAGACACGACACCGAATTTGGTCTGTGGGCAGTTCAGGATTGTCTTTTCTCTTTTCATCAGCCTATGTACATTGCAAAGACACAAACAGTCCGCTGGTAGTCTCTCGAAGAACCCGCCCGCGCCTTGTCGTGCTTGCAGTCTTTCATTGGCCAGTTCTGTAGTCGCATTGGAGGCACACGCAGCGATACTGACTAAACTCGCACACATGCACCTCATTTTCAGCCATGCTCCCTGCTTTGCCATTGTCCCTTTCCAGCTAGAAGCGCAGCCCCCGCCATAATCCATGGTAGCGAGGGACGGGGTGGTGGGCACAATTGGGAAGCGAAGAAAATACTGCCGTTGGGTGCTCGAACTTGCTATTCAGGCGCCGCGGAAGCCTCGGAGATGATTAATTTCTCAAGATTGCCCGCTTCGTGGTCGTTTCAAGCAAAAACATGGGGCAAATTTTTGCTCAGCCGCCGATCTCCTGAATACACAGTGACGACAGGTCTGTGGATGCGTTTGCCTTGTGTTTTCGGTCTCTCAGCATGTTACACTACGATGAAAGGCTGTCTTTTGAGTCGTCTTGGTCGTCGTCGGCCTAGTGTAAACATGGGATCTGGTGACTTCGTTGGCCGACGGTTTGCGTCTGCCTCATGTTTTCGTCGGGTTCATATCAGTGTCGTGTAGCACTAGTGTGAACGCGCCTTGACTAGGCAATGTCAGACACTTGAACAAGTCTTAAGTGCGATTGGTTGTACAATCGGCTCGAAGTGCTTATATTTCATAAGCCATTCAAGGTAACGCATCAAGAGGTTAGTATTCAGGAAGGCCAATTCGTTAAAAATTTATCTGCTATTGCAAGCTCCTGCCACTGAGATAGCAATGTTCTTTGTATAAAGTCGCGTTTACACTAGAGCAACAGGACACAGACACGAGCTAACCTAAAACACTAGGCAGTCACAAACTATCCCCCGATGAGTCACCCGCCGATGAAGTCACCAGTTCTCATGGTCACACTAGGCCGACGACGCCAACGACGCCTCAAAGGCAGCATTTCGTCGTAGTGCAACCCTATGAGAGACCGAAAGCACCAGCAAAATTCATCGGCGGACCTATCGTTGGCGTGTCTTCGGGAGATCGGCTGAGCGAAAATTTGGCCCATGTCTTTGCTTCAACCGACCACGAAGCGGGCAATCTTGGGGGAGTTAACAATGCCCTCTTCGTGGCTTTCTCCAGTCTCTGAATAGGCCGCTTGAGAACCCAACAGAAGATTTTCCTTCGCTTCCCTGTTATGTGCACCACCCCCGTTCCTCGTTACCATGGATTATGGAGGGGGCTGTGGCCCGAAGCCGGAGAGGGACAACGGCAGAGCGGGGAGCATGGCTGAAAATGAGGTGCAGGTGTGCAAGTTTAGTCGCTATCGATGCGTGTGCCTCCAATATGACCACAGAATTGGCCAACGAAAGATTGTGAGCACGACCAGGCACGTTCAGCGTCATGGAGAGACCACCCGTCGACTGTTCGTGTTTTTTCAGTGTACATAGGCCGATGTCAAGATAAAAGAGACTTCTAAAAACAGCCCGCAGACTAAAATTGGTGTCGCGTCTCTCTAGTGTAAACGCGCCTTTGTAGGTGTCATGTTGACACGTACAAGATGCGCTTTTCTTGTGAGACACACGCGCTACCTGTAGTTGCAAGCGCAGTTGATATTGAATAATTTCTGATCTTGTGGGCAACATTCTTCGCGTAGATATGTTCTGCAAATAATTTTTTAGTCTTCACCTAAGTGTGCTTTTCCGCCTTCGCTCAGCGCTTCTCTGAATTCACATTATAGCAAATAAGCAAGCTCACCCGTCAGTGCTTTCCAAAAGTTTAATCTCACGGTTGATTAAGTGATCATTATACGTGGTGAATATGAGTTACTTAAACTAGGCATTTGCATCCACGTAATCAGGTAATAACTGGCAAGACGCGCCGAGTTTTTTGGTGTCAGCACGAAATCATACTGGACAGGTCATCGAAGTACACTGTTAAATATGGGTGCGATTTTAATAGCATCCACTCTTAGAATAAATTGCTGCTTACATATAGTGTATTATCTGGTTCTGCATATAGACCATAACCTGTACTTATACATTTCTTTCAGATTGACAAACATCTACTACGGATTATTCGATGATCCCAAAAGTCCACCCAAATCTATGAGTGTGTACGACTCGGAAAGTGAGATTGCCTCTCTCTATTCTCTACAGTGAAGCAAGTTAAATATAATAACTATCAATCAATCAATCATGATTTATTTCAGCTTCAAAGACATTCAGTGGAGCTTGGTGGGTACGGACAAAAAGCCATAGATGAGGCTTGACAGGGTCCGTACCCCCGGGCTTGGCAAACGTGGCGTACAGAGTGGCGTACAATCGTGACGTACAAAGGCAAAAACGGGCACATAACAGTTATCTTCATTGCAACAACATAAGCGAGCTAGTGGAACTGAAAAATGTACACAATAAAGAGAAAAGGCACTGGTACAGTATACAGAGAAAAGGCACTGGTATACGAGAAAAGGCACTGGTACAGTATACAGAGATGCACTCGTTCAAAATGAAGGGGGAGAGAGAGATTCACAGGTACATTTTATCATCATACACATGCGAATTGAGTACGCGGAAGTGTTACTTATGTTTTTCGGATATGTTAAGTAGTAGCGGTAGCTGATATTTCAACATCTGTGTTGCGTAATTGGTTCGTGGTCTTGGTAATCTCCAGACTTCACGAGTCCTCAAAATTCGCACATGTTCAGCGCGAGTTAGCGCCGACAATTCTGTGAAAAATGTGTCGTTATTTTTTATAGCCGACTTATAGCGATTGTTTAAAATTGTGTGATATAGCTCATGTACTGGGAATAAGTGCAGAGCCTTGAAAATCGGTTCCGTGTGGGCATCGTATGCGGCACTAACGATGTTACGAATGGCTTTCTTTTGAAGTTTGTGTAATTTCTGAACGTTGGTTTTGGTGGTCGTGCCCCAGACTAAGTGACAATAAGATAAGTTAGACAAAAATAGTGATTTATAAATTAACAATTTTATGTTTTGAGGCAGGACGTAACGAAACTTTGACAATATACCTACAGTTTTTGAAAGTTTATTTAAGGTGGCATTCACTTGATCTGTCCACGTCATATGCTCTTCAAAAATGACTCCCAGGCTTTTAGCAACGCGTGATAATTCTATAGTTGATGTACCTAACTTTAGACTGTTTGTGATGCCCAGTGTTTCGTTTTGAGGCCGAAATATAACAGCTTTCGTTTTAGCCGCGTTTAGGTTCAAAGAGTTGGCGATACTCCAAGTGTGAATTTTATTTAGGACGACGTTGCCTTTTTCAATGAGGTTTGAAGGGTCACGTCCTGTAATAAAAACACTTGTATCATCTGCGTAAATGATAAATTTAGTATTAGCACAAATATTTACTATATCATTCACATATAAATTAAAGAGCAATGGGCCCAAAATGCTACCCTGAGGTACACCAGCCTTAATTGGTTTGAATTCGGATACAAAACCATTAATAGTGACTTGCTGGTGGCGATGTTTAAAGTAAGAAATTATAAGTTTTAAGAAAGTGCCTCTAAAGCCATAATGCTGCAGTTTCTCAAACAAGGAATCGTGGTTAATTGAGTCAAATGCTTTTGAGTAGTCAATGAATATGCCTAGTGTACAGAGATGATCTTCGAAAGATTGTAAGATAAGCTCCTTTTGGCGTAATAGAGCCATCTCAGTGGAGCATCCCTTCCGGAAGCCAAACTGGCAAGGCGTAATAATGCTATGCTTCGTTGAAAAACTGGACATGCGTTTATATATCAATTTCTCAATGCATTTAGAAAAGACTGGAATAATTGAAATTGGCCTGTAATTGGAGAAATTATTGATGTCACCACCCTTGAATATTACAGTTACCTTTGACATCTGTAGTTGTTTGGGAAATGTGCCAACAGAAAACATGAGGTTAATAACATGTTCCAGAATTGGTGCGATAATATCGATTACAAATTTTATAGGTCTGATTTGGAAGTCATGAACATCCGTACACATACTGTTTTTTAGTGACAAAACAGATGTTATAATTTCATGCACAGTAGTCGGACACAAGAATGCGCTTTTCTGTATCGGTGCTGTTAAATATTGAATGCAATTCGGATCGTGCTTACTATTCACAAGTGATGTGAAAAAGTCGTTGAAGGAATTCGCCAAGCGTGCATTCGTTAATTCTTCGCCGTTACTATTAATTGATAAAGTGGATTGTTCTTGGGGGTCACCGTGTAGCACAGTGTTCAATCGTTTCCACATAAGGTGTGGCTTTTTAAGGACTTCTGGGGTGAAAAGATTGCTTAAGTAAATTTGTTTCGCTTCTCGGAGCTGTTTGTTCAGTTGGTTCCTGAAGCGCTTAAAAGCGTGTAAATCTGTTAAAGCTCTTGTTTTCATAAAGATCTGATACAGTTTGTCTTTTTCTTTCATGCTCTTGAGGTGTTCCCCGGTGACCCATGGCTTACGGGCTTTCCGAGCTCGTTTCGCTAATTTACGTGGAAAACATTGTTCATACGCTGCCTTAAAAACATTTATGAACTCATTGTACGCTGTCTCGGGTTCATCAACTTCTAATACTTTGCCCCAATCTGTTACACGCAAATGAGAGCGAAAGTTATTCAGCGTGAAAGAGTTTATCTGTCTGTAAGATTTAGTGGACGGGTGTCGTGACGCAGTGGAGGGTTTTGTTTGCGCCGATAGTAGATAAATGGGTAGGTGGTCGCTCACAGAAGAACTGATGACGCCAGAACTAAGATGCTCGGGTGAAATATTTGTAATAAAGACGTCTAGTAGTGTCGAAGAAGTTGGTTGTATTCGTGTAGGTAGACTGATTGCATTAATATAACTGTTCGCGTCCAAGATCCTAGAAAGTTCATCATGACTTGTTGATTGTTGCAAGCAGTCTATGTTTATGTCACCTCCTAGAATGACAGTGCTGGCATCATCATTAAAATAACTAAGGTAACTATCTAAAAATGTGAAGAAATTTGACACACTCGCATGAGGTGGACGGTACATAACGCTGTACACTTTAGCACCATTTTTGACAGTGAGAACCTCAAAATCAGCAGTGGCTCTTGAAAATTCTTCCACAATAACACAATTCATGCCATTTTTCACTAACATCATGACCCCGCCTCCTTTTTTAAAGCTGCGGTTTACGAAGAAAGAAGTATATCCTGGAATTTTGATCACTTCTGTAGCATCGCGATACCATGTCTCGGTAAACATCACGATCTCGAACTGAAAGTCCATGCGCGATAACAAACATTGTATTTCTTCCTCTTTATTTCTAGCAGACTGTGTGTTAATATGCAGTGCAGAAAATGAATATTTGTTTTGTGACAACCTGCAAATTTCCGAGACCGACAAAACTCGGTTTTCCATATTTCATATCGGAAACGGTATGTACGTACTCGACTTACTCTATCTTATCAAGGTCGCTGAGCTTCGTGACGCGTAGGACACGTGACGACTCATTTTTCCTTGCAAAGATTTTGCCCTCTTTCGTCCAGCAGAAACGCCAGTTTTTGTCATTTTTCTTGCAAATTGTTTTTCCGAGAAGCACTTTCAATGCGGGACACAGGTGCTCGTTTATGAAGATAGGATGGCGTTCCTGGTGTCCGATGTCGGCCGTGGTCAAACGTTTCTGTCGTGTTTTTTCAAGCAAGGCATTTCGTTTTGAGCGGCTATGAAACTGCACTACAATATTTTGTCGTGAAGCGTCCCGTGTTGGTACACGGTGGCAAGCCTCAATGTCACTTTCGGAAACAGGTTCATTTACTGAATTTCCAATAGCTGCAAGTACGCTTTTCAGGTTTTCGTTTTGTGTCATGGGAACACCCTTAATCTCAATGTTCCTATTTCTAGAGTACTGTTCTAGTTGAGTGATCCTAAGTTCATTCTCAGTCACTTTGTTTCTTAGAAGCGCGCATTCATCCGTGAGGGAGCTGTTGGCTGCCTTCAATTCGGCATTTTCAGTTTCAATTTTTTTCAGCTGGTTTGCCATATCCTCAAAAGCATTATTCATGAAATCAAGGGAAGTTTTGATCTCACGATGCTCCTTCCGCAGCTCCCTCTCGAGCGACTGACGCATCTCAGTCAGGTCATGTCTTAAATCCTTCACAAGTTTGTACACCTCTGAGCGGGATAAGGTCATGGCAAAAGACAGTACAATACACTTGGATGGCAGCAGCAGCGACAGTAAAAAAAAAAAAAAAAAAAAAATTACAAAAGAATTTCAGACCTGCGATCAGTAGAAAGGTAGGTATAAGCGACGTTCCAAGACTGCCGCCGCTGCTGCCAAGTGAAGGACGTCGGCCGATGATCCTCTTGAAATACTTGTGAGCCCTGGCGGCACAGTCGCTCCCTGAAGTGACGTCACAGACGATTGTGACCGACGCCGCCCTTCCGGAAAAGAGCGAAAGATGTTGCCACCAAGACAAGCTTCACGTGCGTGTCGACGATAGTATCTGCGATCAGTAGAAAGGTAGGTATAAGCGACGTTCCAAGACTGCCGCCGCTGCTGCCAAGTGAAGGACGTCGGCCGATGATCCTCTTGAAATACTTGTGAGCCCTGGCGGCACAGTCGCTCCCTGAAGTGACGTCACAGACGATTGTGACCGACGCCGCCCTTCCGGAAAAGAGCGAAAGATGTTGCCACCAAGACAAGCTTCACGTGCGTGTCGACGATAGTATCTGCGATCAGTAGAAAGGTAGGTATAAGCGACGTTCCAAGACTGCCGCCGCTGCTGCCAAGTAGGAGGATTGGGGCCTATTTTTTACAAAGCCGGCATAATCTATGAACGTGTACGACACGGCAAGTGAGATCGCCTCTTTTCACACTCTGCAGAAGAGCAAGTAAGGTATAACTTGTGGCGAGAGATGGGAGACATGAGACGACGTCGTGATGGCGGCCGACCAGGCCGTGCCAAACTCACCACTTTTTTTCCTAGGGTCTAAATCTCAGCGGTGGCAGCTGCCAGCGCACGACACGCCAGGCGCATTAACCCGTTCTGGGCTCGCGCAGGTCGGCATAGCATAAGCGGCGCGAAGGGCGCGTCATGGTGGTCAAAAAATGATGTTGATGATGATGGCACTACGGGGCTCCCCCTCTAGCGCTTTGCGTGATTTGACACAATAAAGAAAAAAAAGCGACAGATACTATGTACATGAGTGACAATCCATAAGGTGTCCATTTGGGAATTCCAGGCTGTCGACGTGAATGAGTCATCAGTAAGCAGTGGGTATCTGGCGGGCGTCTCTGGGAGAACCGCAACGGACAAAGGTAGCGCCGGGTCACTGTGGTCGTAGATAAGCGGGTCTCACGATGATCTGGTTGGATAGATCGATAATGGACCATGTATCACAAGATTATGCGGCTAACGTTGACAGAGGGTTGCCAGTGCATGTGTTGACGTCGGGGTCGACGCAGCACAGACCTCAAGGTCGCGCAGCATCTCGCATGCCGGTGTGGACACACGTGCCGCCAGACGTGGGAACGTGTCCGAACAACGGCGCCACGTACACTGCGGGTAAACGTACACTGCGGGTACATTTCATTTTATTTACCCTAAAGGCCCAAATGCATTACATAGAGAGGGAAGGAGCAAGATAGGTTTTCACAGAATATTTCACGTAAAAACAAGAAAAATAGCGGTGTTCAATCATTAGTGTATATAGACATTGCATGTGCAGTTCGTCAGCAATATGCAAGAGAACCAAAAATACTCACAAAAAATGAACTGCTAAACAACATACGTACATTTGTCCATAAATACGTAAATTAATCCAAAATATTCAAATATCCATAAGAATTTATCATAAATAGAGAAAAATCAATTAAAAACATTTAAAAAGAGCACTTGCAAAACAAAGGTCATACACAATTTGCATCAAATGTGGATAAGGCAGGCAGAAAGTAGAAGTATTTACAAAAAAGCAATACAGTGATTTGGTGTTATATGTAGTTAATGCGTAAGATGATTTCAGTTATGAACTGCTATACCCTTGGACGAAGTTAAAATGTCTCATAATTTGTAGGAGTGTGGCTGATCTTCTCAAAGAATTGTGTGTGGCAATAAGAACTGTTTAAGCTTTTCAGAATAGTTGTCAGCTTTTATTTCTTCAGCAGTAGATCTCGCCAATTGACTCCACCCCTGGATAGCCAAATGAAGACAGGAAAAACGAAGATCAGTACAGACGAATGGTTGACAAATCTTCAAAGAATGATCCAAGTGTGGAAAGTTTGCATTTGGTGTCGTTATCATTGAGGTAGCAAAAGGTGATGTAACTTATGGAAGAAAATTAAGCGACACACCTTTTGTCTGCATTGTAGTGTTGCAAGGTGAAGGCTATTTTTTATTTTAGATTCACTTGAATAGGGAGAATATTCGGAGGTGATAAACCTGGCAGCTTTGTTTAGTAATGATTCTAGCCTATTATGGTATGATTGGTAAGGACTCCAATTATTTGAACAGTACTAAAGTTGAGATCGGACTAATGAGTTGTAGGCAAGAGGTTTCGTGTTTTTATTAGCTTGCTCGCGCAGATGACACGCGAACAGGTGCCTTGTATTAGCAAGCCCTCCGTGGCTCTGTCCGAGAAGGAACTCAGGTTCCTCGAAGGTTTCGGTGTGCGCAAGTAGTTATATTATCTTTACTTTTCTGTTTCGTTTTCTTATAAATATTTCTTTGCCGTTTTTCTGTACTTTTGTTTTTTGTCTTTGTTTTTCTCCTACTCATGTTCTGCTCTTTGTGCCTTATGGTTTTTATGACATGGTTACTGTCTCCTCTATATATTTTCGTGCTCTGTGCAATAAACTCAGTTGGAAGTTAGCGCTCGTGTCTTTCGTGTCCTTCTTGTCTCTGTGTCGTCGTTTTGTTCTCGCGCTATAACTATCGTCATGCAACTCGTGGCTGCGTAGCAGGGCGGCTGAAAGAGTGCCGCCCGCTATATGTGACGCTGAGCACAATGTCGTCGTCGACGTAGGGTCACGGGTGGTAGGCATGTATGAGGTATGGGCGTCGTCACTGTTGTGACACACAAGCCGACGTTGTGGATACGCGTCTGGTTGTTGCCGTCCAGCGTCAAAGGCTCCGGGGAATGGTGATGGTGAAACCAAGTCAGCGTGGACTCCGCCAGAGGGTCGGGCGGGACACCTGCTCTCGATGAATGACCTGCGGTTGTCCGCACACGAGGGTTGGCATGCAGGTCTGCGTAATCAATGGCTGCCTCCGCCATAGGCATGGTACTTGTGGTCTGCTCTGCCATATGCGGACCAGGTAAGTCGTCCTCAGGTGCGCCTGTCATTGTTGCCGTTGTAGAAGGCATGTGATATTAATCACTCTAGTGTTGTTGGGCCTGGGGCGCTCTCTATGGTATTTTGTACATAAACGATGGGGTGCTAATAAACATGGTCACTTGTGTTTGGAACGCGGAGCGTGCGTCTTGTTACTGCAGCCCTCGGGCTTCGCTCTGCATCCCTGGCCACCTCTGCTCGAACGCGCCTACTACATGGTGTCAGAAGTGGGATCTCTGGTGCCTTCCTTCCATCATGGCTAACAACGACGCTCCCCTTCCCACTGGTACGGTCAGCACGTTTCCTGGTCTCACTCCCATGACCACTGGTCTTCCTGTTCCTGTGTTCGCTCCAGCCAGTCTGCGGATCCCGCCTCCATTTTCCTTTGTCAATGCAAGCGAATGGCTTCCCTGGCTACAACAGTTCGAGGACTGCGCTTTCGCTACCGGCATGCATGTAGTGCCGGACGAGACGCGAGTTAGGATGCTCCTTTACTGCATGGGTCCCCGAGCACGCGTCGTTTTCAGTTTGCTCATGTCCGACGAAGACGCTTACAAGTCGTACGCGGAAGTCACCCGGTGGCTCACAAACTGTACGAGGGTTCTAGCTTCCACAAGCAGACGCAACAGCCCGACGAGACGGTCGACAGTTTCTTCACGGTCCTGCGAAACATGGTACGCAAGTGCAATTATTCATCACCATCTGTCGAAGAGTGTCTTGTTCGCGACGTTTTGTCGTGGGTTTGCTGGGTTCTCGTCTTTCGGACATACTCAGCCGAACCCCGAGCCTTTCCTTGAATGATGCACTCGCGCAAGCCTGTCAACACGAACACGCGGAGAGCGAAAAGCAACACCTGACCTTCGGCGCTGAGCAAATGCCGTTGGCGTCTCACGTCGATGTGGCTACTTCCCGTAAACCAGCGCAGCGTCCAAGTGCACGACATAACAAACGAGACTCTGGCAAGAAGGGCCACGGTGGTGAGACCTCGGAAGCTTCGAGAAGTAGCCACATCGGGCAGTGCAAATTTTGCAGTCACGAGTTTTCCCGACGGTCGGACTGCCCTGCTGCCAAAGCGATTTCTAGTCACTGCGAAAAGCGAGGCCACTTCTCGTTGGTGTGTCGCTCGAAGAAGCGTCTCGCATCTGTAGAGCTACACGCCGTCGTCGTTGTGGCTCAGAACGGACGCTACGTTGAAGTGCACTTTGACATGTCCTCTTGTGTTCAAAGTGGACTCCGACGCCGATGGCTCGGTGGTGCCGCGTACGTTTCCTGGCTGCCCAGCCGTACTTGACAAGCCGCGTGGTGAAGACCTTTTTGGGCCCGGCGAAAAATCTCTGAAGCTTCTTCGTACCTTTTGCGCAACTCTGTGTTGGAAGGGTAGGCAAAATAACGAACAGCTATACTCGTTGATGGTCTGGAGCAAGCTATTCTTGGCTATCCTGCCATCGTTGGCCTTGGTGTCGCCAAGTTTGTCGGCGCTGTGACCCCAGCCAGGCCGGAAACACCTTCGCCAGACGTCTTTTCAGCCCTTTTCGCCGACCTATCCTTCCCACTCCGTACTATTTCTCCCAGTTTTGCGGTCCTACTCGTCAGCTTTTGGGCTCACCAGGCTGCAGATTGGGAGTACGCTCAGCTCAAGATTTGCTGCCAGCAAGGATGGCATCGGAAGCAGAATCTGCCCTTCAACATGGGTCACTTTTGGGCCCGTGCATCCCTTGTCCCTGATTCACGATGGGCCCGTCGGAGTTCATCACTTCCGCACCATCGCCAAGGGGCTGTTTGGTGGCCAACCATGGGAAACCAGATCAAGACCATGGTTTGAAAGCTGTCCCAATTGCGCCACCGCGCGGGGACAGCGAGCAGAGTCACTGCTTCCTTTAGTAACGCCTAGCCGCCCTTGGTAGCAGGTCGGGGTGGAGATCTTTCATTACGACGGAGCATATTGTCACGACGTCCAAACAAAGGTCTTACCGCAAAGAATGAGACACCAGAAACAGGTTGGTTCTTTTAATAGAACGCGCAAGAGAGTTCTTCTTTTTCATCCATTTCGTTATACTTCATGGCACATGCACAACTGCCATTGTTTTTTTCTTTTTGAAAAGCAAGTGACATTTGCCTCCCTCCGATAGAGGCATCGTCCCAATGCGCAACTTATGTGCTCCACCAGGCGTATAAAGTGGTCACGTACACACAGTAACCGGGAGCTAATTAACTCAAAAAATACGGTTTCATACGCTCGACGTGCACGACTTAGGGTAAATGCTTTCGGCGCTTAAAACTACAGTCACTGTCGGGAACAACTTCGTAGTTCACGTCGTTCAAGCGACGCGTGACGCTGTATGGGCCAAAGTACCGTCTTAGCAGCTTTTCCGACAGTCCACGTTGACGTACTGGAATCCAGACCCAGACCTTGTCGCCTGGTGTGTAGCTAATAAAGTTGTGTTGGGGGTCGTACCGTTGTGTATCATGATGCTGTTGATGACAGATGCGTACACGCGTGAGCTGTCTGGCTTCCTCGGTGCGCTGAGTGAACTCTTCGGCGTCTACATGGATGTCATCACACTCATGAAGCAACATGGTGTCCAACGTCGTCGTGACTTCGCAACCATAGATCAAACTGAACGGCGTCATTCCAGTGGTTTCTTGTCGAGCGGTATTATAGGTAGAGGTCACGTACAGCAATATGTGATCCCAGTTTTTATGTTCCGTGTCAATGTACATGCTGATCATGCCTGTGAGGGTCCGTTTGTCTGCAGATGGTATGCAGTTGTTCTCCGGTGAGCTGTACCGTTGAGTCTAAGAACTGACTCCAAAATCTCCGCGGTGAAGGCAGGTCCTCCGTCTCTGATCACTGCTGTCTGAGCACCATGCCGAAGGACGATATTTTCGATGAAGAACTGAGTGGCTTCTGCTGCTGTGCCGCTCTGCATAGCTTTAGTCTCCGCATACCGGGAGAGGTAATCGATGGCCACAATTATTCATCTGTTTCCTGTTGTGGAAGTTGGAAAGGGACCCAGGCAATCCATTCCTATCTAGGTGAACGGCTTTGCTGGTGCTTCGACTGGATGTAAAAGACCGGCTGGCTTGCTGGGAGGTACTTTGCGTCTTTGGCAGTCGGTGCAAGTTCGCACGTGATGGTTAACAGCAGCGGTTAACTTCGGCCAGTAGTACTTGCATCGTAGTCGGCACAATTTTCGGTTGTAGCCTAGATGCCCAGAAGTCGCTTCATCATGGCACACGTCCATAATTTCTTTTCGAAGAGAGGCAGGCACGATGAGCAAGTGCGGGTTGCCGGTTGGTGAGAAGTTTTTCTTATAGAGAACATCGTTTCGCAAGCAAAAAAATGGCAGTCCTCTGGCAAATAACCGCGGCACGTATTAACGTCGTCCTTCTAAATATTCAATGAGTGGTAACCACTCGGGGTCACTGCGCTGCTCCCGTGCAATAGTGGCGATGTTGACAGCTCCCAAGAATGCCGTGTCGATGTTTTCATCATCACGAGCGACAGTCTCCACTGGCGACCATGAGAGACCGTCGGCGTCGGTGAGCCGCTGCCCAGATTTATAGACAATGGCCATGTCGAACTCTTGAAGTCTTAGGCTCCAGCGCGCCAAACGGCCAGATGGATCCTTTAGTTTGGTGAGCCAGCACAAAGAGTGATGGTCGCTAACAACCTTGAAGGAGCGGCCGTACAAATATGGACGAAATTTGGTGACCGCCCACACCACAGCGGGACACTCCTTCTCGGTAGTCGAATAGTTCTCCTCCATGCGAGAGAAATTTCTGCTGGCGTAGGCTATTACTCTTTCACAGCCCTCTTTTCACTGCACCAGAACGGCACCGAGACCTACATTGATGGCGTCAGTGTGAATTTCTGTAGGGGCTTCCTGGTCAAAGTGCGCGAAGACTGGGGGTGTTTGCAGGTGTTGTCGTACTTTATTTAACGCCATTTGCTCTTGTTTACTCCAAAAGAAGGGGACGTCCTCACGTGTGAGTCGTGTCGATGACGCCGCAATAGATGAAAAGTCCTCAATGAATCGCCGGTAATGGGCGCTCAAACCTAAGCGTCTCACGGTCTTTTTGTCGCATGGTGCAGGAAACTGCACTACGGCGTCTATTTCGGCAGGGTCAGGTCAAACACCCTCGTGACTGACGACGTGGCCTAGGAAGCTGAGTTTGGTAAAACCAAAATGGCATTTTTTCGGTTTTAAAGTAAGACCGGCCGAAAGTATGGCTTGGAGGACGGTGAACAAACGGCTGAGATGTTCCTCGAATGTTGCTGAGAATACAATAACATCGTCCAGATAGACCAAGCATGTTTGCCACTTCAGGCCTGATAGTACGGTGTTCATGAGACGCTGAAAAGTGGCTGGCGCCAGAGCACTACCCAAAAGGAAGCACCTTAAATTCGTATAGGCCATTGGGCATCACCAAGGCCGTTTTTTCACGATCTCTCTCGTCGACTTCTATCTGCCAGTAGCCGTTTCGGAGGTCCATTGAAGAAAAACAGCGCGCATGACGCAGCCGATCAAGTGAATCATCTATGCGGGGCAGTGGATAGACGCCTTTCTTCGTGATTTGGTTCAACTTGCGATAATCAATACAGAAGCGCAAGCTGCCGTCTTTTTTCTTGACCAAAACCACGGCAGACGCCCAAGGAGTTTTCTAAGGTTCTATGACGTCATCAGCGAGCATCTTGTGTACTTGCTTCTGAATTTCCTCGCGCTCTTTCGGAGCCACAAGGTAGAGGTTCTGCCGAATCGGTCGCGTGTTGCCTTCAGTAATGATGGGGTGCTTGGTCAATGGAGTTTGCTGGACCTTGGACGAGCGAGAAAAGCAGTCTTCGAATCGGTGTATAAGTTCCAGCAGACGCTTCCTATCAGAGGACGGTAGCGTGGAGCAGATGTCCACCGACAAAGGTGTTGAGGTGGGGACAGCCGCGTCATCTGGTTGCAAAGCAAAACAATCCCCGGCTTGGTCCACATCGTCGTTGTAGGCGATGGCGGTACCCTTCTGGATTTGACGGCACTCGTTACTGAAGTTTGTGAGGAGCACTTCTGCCTGTCCACCAGTAAGCGCTAGGACGCCCTTCGCGATGGAAATGCCTTGCGTGAACAAAAGAGCGACGATGTGCTCCGCTATCACATCTCTATAGCAGGGCCACCTACTCGACACCGACACAATGCGGCAGGATCTCGGTGGGAGCGTCACAACAGCGCCATAATCTTGAAGAAAATCTATGCCCAAAATTAACTCTTTACAGCAGTCTGGCAACAGGACGAAAGTGGCCACGAAGCTACAATCCCCGATGCGAAGTCGAGTGGTGCATTTATCCATGGGAGTCATCAGCTGACCACCAGCACTACTCATGTGCGGCCCTGTCCACGGTGTCTTGTCCTTTCTAAGGCGGTTGGTGAGCTTTTATCGCATGATTAAGAACTCGGCGCCAGTGTCGACCAGTGCTGTAACGTGATGACCGTCAATGAGAACGCTAAGATCGGCACATACAAGTTCATCGGCACTAGTATTCGTCGTCGTTGTCGTCATACCTTCTTGCGATGATAGGGGGAACTTTTCAGTGTCTCGACGATAGGTAACCTTGCCCCCCAAGGTCGCAGCAGTTTCCCCGGCGCGAGCTAGGCGAATGGCCTCTTGTGACGTCCACGTAGCTCTGAGGAAAGTCACTGTGACGTGCAGGTTATGGGGATCGCCAGCGACGCGGTGGGGCTGCTTGGCCAGGCGATAGTTGATCGGCATCATGGGCATGACGGTCTTCGGAGCGGAAAGAAGCGGGACAAGACAAGTCCCCAAACCTGGAATCGCCATGACGGCAATAGCGGAGAACATGACCGGGTTCTCCGCAGCGGAATCAAATGGGTCGACGGTTGGCCATGCGCCATAAGTCAGTTCGGCGAACTGGTGGTCGTCTCGTAGAATTCCGTTGCCACCAAGGTACGGCAGCGGGTCGTGGCTGGAAGAGGGTCACCACAAATGTCGGTGGAGGGCGACGGACTATATCAGCGTAGCTCGCTGGATGTGGCTCAGGACATGGTGCGGCTGGTGTAATGGCTTGCCTCAACTCTTGGCGGACGATTTCAGCAACAGATGCGACTGGCGGTTGAATAGGGGGAACGCAGAGGGCCCAATGTTCCTCACGCAGCATTCACTAATCATTCATCGCAGGGAACTTTTACACACGGCAGTGTTCTGAGCTGCAGCACTTACTGCCGTGTGGTTCGGTAGGCGGTCAAAGTGTCCGCGTCGTTGTTTCAGTGCGCGATCGATGACAGTCGCCTCTCTTATGAATTCATCTACTGTTGTAGGTGGATTTCAAACGAGGGCCGCAAACACTTGTTCCTTAACACCCTGCATTAGGTGACGCACCTTCTTCGCCTCGGGCATGACAGGGTCAGCTTGTCGAAACAGACGGATCATACCCTCTGCGTACATGGCGGCTGTTTCATTCGGTTTTTGCACGCAGGCCTCAATCAGTTGCTGTGCGTGATCCCGTCGGTCCAAGTTCAAAAATGTTGCGAGGAGCTTTCGACGGAAATCTTCCCAAGATTGGAATCTAGCCTCGCGGTTCTCATACCACGTGCGAGCGCTATCTTCCAGTGCTATCTTCAAGTGCAAAACGGCCAAGTTTCTGCTGTTCGCTCCAGTGGTTGGATACAGCGACCCGTTCGAACTGTTCGAGCCAGTCCTCGACATCCTCGTACTCTTCCCCACGGCAAACTTCAGGAACGCGATAAAGTTCAAGAGTTTACTGCGAGGGAAGAGTGGTCTGCGATGGCGGGATAACCGTGGATGTCGTAGGAGCTGCCTTGCTGGAAAGAGGCGGAACAGGTGCACACTCCAGACATAGGCCTAGTAGGCGCCGACTGAATCGGTGCACTGGAGTTGTGACGAGGGGCTGAGTCTCTGGACTAGATGAACCAAGCAAGACTGTCCTAAATCAGGTTGTAGGCTCCAGCACCTCCACCAGTGTCACGACGTCAAAATAGAGCTCTTGCCGCAGATATTCAGACACCAGAAGCAACTCACTTCTTTTAATAGAATGCGCAAGAGAGTTATTCTTTTTCATTCATTTCATTGTAATTCATGGCACATGCACAACTGTCATTGTCTTTCTTTTTGACAAGCACGTGACAATATTACCTTCTCCACGTCAACGACTACTCGAGGTACCTTGAAGTGCTGACCCTTTGCTCGACGACGTCTGCTGCAATGATCTTCATCATAAAAAGATAAAAAGTGTCTTTGCAAGACATGGGATCCCTGAAACACTTGTTGGCAGCAATGGACCACGATTTCTGTCGTCAGAGCTCCGCGCCTTCTCCAAGAGTTATGACTTCTCCCAAGTCAACAGCAGTGCCAGGTATCCTCAACCTAATGGTGTAGTCTAGCGCATGGTACAGGCGGTCAATGAACTCTTCAAGAAGTCTCCGGACTGGGCCTTGAGTGACAACGTCCGCTGCGATGATCTCCACTAAAAGTGTCTTTGCAAGACATGGTATCCCTGAAACACTCGTCGGTGAGAATGAACCACAATTTCTGCGGGCAGTGTTCTGCGCCTTCTCTCAGACTTACGGCTTTTCCAATGTCAACGGCAGTGCCAGGTACCCTCAATCTAACGGTGAAGTTTAGAGCATGGTGCGAACGGTGAAGGAACTCTTCAAGAAGACTACGGATTGGCCCTTGGCTCTCCTGTCGTACTTCAATGCACCTGGCATCACCGGCTACAGCCCTGCTCAGCTGCTGATGGTACGCAGCCTCCGGACTCGCCTTCCTGTGCCACCAGCCACACTCCTTCCCAAACCTAATTGCGCTGCCGACTTAAACAGGCGTGACTCTGTGTTGGAAGGGTAGGCAAAATAATGAACAGCTATACGTCGTTAAAGGTCTGGAGCAACCTATTATCGGCTATCCTGCCATCGTTGGCCTTGGCGTCGTCAAGTTTGTCGGCGCTGTGACACCAGCCAGGCCGGAAACGCCTTCTCCAGACGTCCCTTCAGCCCTTTTCGCTGGTCTATCCCGGTGACGTTGGGCCGTGACACGGCCCAACGTCACCGCCAGTGTCAAGATATCAAGCGCCGGCACGCTGCGAAGGATTTACGTCCTCTAGTAGAGGGGGAGAGAGTGTGAATTCTGGACAGAGAATGTGTGGGCACTGTGCTCAGCCCAGCGCCACGCGTACGCTTCTATGTCGTACAGATGAAGTCGGGGGCTCTTTTTCTTGCAACCGGAGACATCTGGTACCTCAGTAGTCTCAGGCATCGAACGATGATGAACTTTTGGTTTCTCAGCAAAGTTAGCCATTGGTTGGCGGTGACTTCAGCAGCGGCATCACTGCCAAAAGGATCCCCAACCCCACTGAAGAATCCTACTCGCCCAGTGCCTGAGTGTAGCAGTCCTCCGCCACCTGCTGACGTCATTACCCCGCCACCAGCTGCGTCCCCACTGGTTGTTTCAACTACTCCTTCAAGACCATTAACGTCGGGCGTGTCCACTCGATCGGGACGTAGCATTAGGTCACCTGAGCGGCTCAACTTGTAGTGCGCCGCGACATCATAAGGTTTCATGCCTGGTAAATTTTATCGCCTGTATTGTTTTTGTTAATCTCGAAAGGGGGGATGTAGAAGGTGCATGATGTTAATCACTCCAGCGCTGTTTAAGGTCCCTAGATCAAAGAAGTTTCCAAGGTAGCGTAACTCATTGTTCTCGAGCCGTCCTCCCGACTTTCTCGCTTACCCCCCCCCCTTTTCTCTGCCATCCGCGCCTGTCATTCGTGTATTCCTTGCACATGATCTTGGAAATGGCTGGTGGTGTTATTTATTATCATGCAAAAGGTTCAAAACGAGTACGCATGCGCATATGGCTCATGCCAGATTCTCGCCATGAGGAAAGACGAAGTCATAGCCAGGACATAAACAGAAGAGGAGGAGTGTTTCCGTTAACGCCAAGTCAGCAAAGATTGTTTCGCGGTGCTCGTTCAATGCAATATCAGCGTTTTTCAGCAATGCTGGGTCGCCGTAAAACAACAGAAAGCAGTTTCGCTCTCTTCAACTTACCCTGTGCTATACGAAATAAAGCACGTCGTGAGGTGTAGCTATGAACCATTTCACGCGAACGCTTTCGTGCAACTCCGTCGACGTAGGTCAACGCAGATCTGTGAAACGAGTTTTATAAGCGAAGCATTTCTTAGCGAACTTCGGCGACTTTGAGCGTATCTATTTATCTATCTTTCTATCTATCTAACTATCTATCTACCTATCCATCTATCTATCTATCTATTTATCTATCTATCTATCGAGCCACCTACGACATTTACCTCTCCTGGCCATTTCGAGAATGGTGTCGATACCAAAATTGTTATGGCATAACCTGATGTATGGCAAGCATAATTGAGTACTCATAAAATGAAAATCATGACATGTATGTCATGAATGTCATGATTTGCATTTCATGGTCTTGCTACTCTTGCGGTGGTTTAGTTCCCATGACATGTTACAAGACTGGTATGGTAAGACATGACTGCATGGCAAACAGAACCGACAGACACTAACGTAAAAATCATAATATGCGTGTCATGTGACAGCATGACTACATGCCACACTAATGATGCGCTCGCGGCCGTTTTGCTAGCTTCGCATATACTAAATTTGATATTATGGGATGTGAATGAATGACAAAGGTATGTGACTGATGCAAACATATAATCAAGAGATGCGTGTCATGGAAAAACATGACTACATGTTACGCTCTTGATGAGGTCGTGGCCGTTTCGCTATCTTCACATACACAAAATTTGGTATTACGGCACGTGAATGGATGACGCAGGTATGCGACTGGTGCAAACATGATAATCATGAGAAGCTTGTCATATAACAGCATGACTTATGCCGCGCTTATGATGCGCTCGCGGCTGTTTCGTTAGCTTCAATTATACCAAATTTGTTCTTAGGTTACGTCACTGGACGACAAAGGTATATGACTGGTGCAAGCATGATAATAAATAATCATGGCACGCGTCTCACGTAAGAACTTGACAACATACCACGTTCATGATGCTCTCGCGGCTGTTACACTAGTGCCACATATACAAAATTTGGTATTACATGACGTGATTGGACGACGAATGTAAATGACAGGTCCAAGCATGATAATAATGATATGCGTGATGTAAAACCTGACTACATGCTACGCTTATAGCGTGCCAGTGGGTGTTTTGCTTCCTCCACATACACCAAATTTAGTATCAGGTGACGTGAATAAATGACAAAGGTGAATGACACGTCCGAACATAATCATGACAGGAAAGTCATGTACGACATAATTTACGTCTGCTTCGCAATGTAGTGCTGATTTTATTGTGACATTTCATCCTTCCTCATTCGTGCTTCGTATATCATTGATTCCATCTGTACGTGAAATCTGCAAATTTTATTTGTCAGTTTTTATTGAAACTCATAGACCGCGTTCAATGCTCGTCAAATGCATATCAGTTGTTACAAATACTTGAACGTATGCACGTACGCATAGCAGCTGAATCGTGTAATCAACGCAACTTTAGGAACATTTCATGCTTGGCCAGTTGAACAGAACGCGGCATAAAGCAGCCGAAACGTGCTGCTTTGGAACACCTCACCAGTAGAACTCTCACTTTTCAGAAATATACGAGCACCGCATCAGAATCACCTGGCATCACGATTGTCAAAATTGGCAAATTAAAAAAATTGACAGCAGATCCACGAGGTGAGTAATGATGAGATTGGGCGAAGCTCCTGGAAGTAATACACTAAAATTTTCTTCCGTTAATTCGCCTGGCGATACGCGCGCTTCCTCGCCGCTTCCCATTGTCGAGTGTTTCCAAGATCTGCTTCACGAAGTTGACGTGCTGCCTCGGCCTCTCGTTCTCGTACGGAAGGACCTTGCCGACGCTGACGTGCCGCTGCAGCTTCTTGTTCACGTACGGCGGGATCTTGCCAACGCTGCCTTGTTGATGTGGCTTCTTGTTCCCGTACAGCAGGATCTTGCCGACGCTGCATTGCTGATGTGGTCTCTCGTTCCCGTACGGAAGGATCATGCCGATGCTGACGTGCCGCTGCAGCTTCTTGTTCACGTACGGCAGTACAGCCAACGTTAACGGGTGGAACGCCACACAGAACTTGGGGTATGTGTATTTCCCTGATCAGGACGGGGCTCGCACATGGTTCACAAATCGCGTGTAGTCAACGTGAGACGAGTTCCGGTGGAAGTTCCTGGACACCTTCGCAAACACCGAAAGGAGGCAGCATGCTCAACGACTTCTCGAATCAGGGATTCAAAAGCCAAACGAATCTCTTGCTATGTTTGTTGACGGCATAGCTCGTCTCTTCCATCGAGCCGATCCTGATATGTCTGAAAGCAGAAAGATCAGCCACCTCATGCGCGGTGTAAAAGAGCAGCTCTTCGCTGGTCTCGTGCGGAACCCACCTTGAAGTGTCGAAGAATTTTCGAAGGAGGCGACCGCCATCGAACGCGCACTACAGCTACGCTACCGCCAGTACGACCACCCAAACAACTGACAAATCAGTGCAACCGCCGTGACCACTGTGACACCCGTCGAGCGTTCTTTCCGTGACCTGATACGCGAAATCGTACAAGAAGAGGTGGAGAAGCTCACCGCCACACCGAATGACTGTGCCAATGCGTCGGTCACAGAAGTCGTGCGCCAAGAGATAAGGCAAGCGCTTTCACTTCCAGAGCCGAACACTGACACGTTTAGGCCAACCTATGCAGAAATTCTCCGTCGACAGCCATCTAACGTGCCGCCACCACAGCAGTACCACCAGCAACAGCTGCAGACAGTGCTTTGGTACTATAACGAAACGTCCACGCCGATGCGACCTCCACTCCGCAAAACCGACATCTGGCGTACCCCTGACTACCGGCTTTTGTGCTTCCATGGTGGGGAAGCAGGCCACATCGAGCAGTAGTGTCCTCACCGCGTCACCGGGTACCAAGGATTTCCGTCAACTACCCCTCGGCGCAGTTTCATCGAAAAACGCAACGCTGATACGAGCACAACGATCCCGCGGGACGTTTCTCCTGGGCTCCGGTCACGCTCGCCCTCTCCTGGTCGTTTTCCCCAATCTAATAGAGATAGCTCCACGGACATGGCGATAGGAAGATCTCCCAGTCCACACGGGAAAAACTAAGAGCAACGACCTTAGGGGGAGAGGCTGCGAATTGCTGAAGAGTTGAATGTCCCCCATTACCGCCGCACGAAGCGCCGCACATTTCGAATGAATCGGCAAAAGACGACATTATCACCGCCAACATTACACTTTCAATTGACGGTCACGACGTGATAGCACTAGTCGACACTGGTGCAGACTTTTCAATATTGAGTGTGCATCTGGCCGACAAACTCAAGAAGGTGAAAATAGAATGGACGGGACCACAAATTACAGGAGCTGGAGGCCAGCTGCTGACGCCTACCGGGAAGTGCACCGCACGAATTACGATCGCGGATTCATCATTCGTCGCAACCTTCGTTATTCTTTTGAGTGTCGTAAACAGGCCATCTTGGGTATGGATTTCTTGCGGAAGTATGGTGCCATCACAAATATAATAGACGGTGTACTGACCTTCTCAGCGGACCATAGCGCAGCACTGGAGCGCAAGCCCGTGCGCGTCATTGTCGACGTGACAATGCCACCGTTATTATGCCGCCTCGTCGCTGTCACGTGCAACACGCAGCATACTGAAGAAGGTGTCGTGGAATAAGTGTCTACGCTTTTACTCTCTCGAGGAATCTCCACGACCAGTCTCGTCAGTGTAGTGTCTGGGCAAGCAGAGATCCTGTCGACGAACTTCAGCAACGAGCGTCGACACATTACAGAGGGTACCACAGTTGCATACTTTGAAGAAATTGTAGATTTCCGCGAGTGCTTCACAGTGCAACAGGCAGAGACACCAGCCGCTTCCACACCACCCCCAGCTGTCCACGTGAGCCCAGATTTATCGCTAGCGCAGAGGCAGAATCTTCTAGATGTTCTCGGCCAGTTAAAGGATTGTTTTTCATCATCCTCCAGGGTAAATCAAAAGCCACTGACAAAGCACCCAATTATAACAGAAGAGACGGTCAGACCAATTCGACAAAACCCATAACGCATGGCACCAAAGGAGCGCGAAGCAATGCAAGAACAAGTTCAGAAAACTCTCGACGATGACATCATTCAGCCGTCAAAATACCCTTGGGCGTCACCGGTAGCGCTAGTTAAAAAGAAAGACGGCCGCTTACGCTTCTGTGTAGACTACCGGAAGCTGAACCACGTGACAAAGAGAGACGGATATCCGTTACCGCGTGTTGACGATTCGCTTGACAGGCTGAGGTATGCAGGCTTCTTCTCGACGATGGACCTGAGAAGCCAATATTGGTAAATTGAGGTCGATGAGCGAGGCAAAGGAAAGACTGCTTTTGTTACGCCTGACGGGCTTTACGAGTTTAAAGTCTTGCCCTTCGAATTTTGCTCAGCTGCAGCGACATTTCAGAGACTGATGGATACCGTCTATCAGGCCTTAAGTGCAGACGTGTTTGGTATACCTCAACGACGTAATTGTTTTCTCAGCAACATTCAAGGCACATCTAAAACGGCTGCTATTAGTATTTCAAGCAATATGGTCCACCGGCCCAACGCTGAAACCGGAGAAATGACATTTCGGTTCAAGGAACTCCGATTCTTAGGACATGTGGTGAGTCATTCGGTGAGCCACGTTTTCTTGACCTCTGCGCCTACTACCGCAGATTTATCGCCAAGTTCTCGCACATAGCGTCGCCCTTAACATGCATAACAAGAGACGATGTTCCATTTTTATAGGGCGAAGAGGAAAAAGCAGCATTTGACAATCTGACTCGAATTGTCATGTTATAAATGAGTATGATGATATATTACCCCAAACGCCAAGTTACCATCTCTCAAATTTTTAAATAACATATTATTAGATTACTTGGAGCATGCAGAAACTAAAAATATAATAGCCACAGATGCTTACGTAAATAATGAAAAGGCAGGTGTAGGCATTGCCTCTGATTCGCTTGACTGGTCCTTTTCAGTGAGACTGCCTGATTTTACTCCAGTTTTTGGAGCGGAGCTCGTGGCGACTATTTTAGCTCTTCGAAAACTTCCATCAAATCAAAACAATGCAGTCATATTGGCGGATTCTCTTTCAGTTTGTGCAGCTCTGACAGCTTCAGAGAACTCTCGAATTCTAAGCACATTCAAAACATTAGTACCCCTGCAGTTGAGACTCTTGAGGTTACTATGGGTTGAAGGACACTGTGGATTAAGATTAAATGAATTGGCCGATTCCTTAGCACGAGCCGCACTTCATGGGCCAGTTTTCTCCATACTGCCAGATGTTGAATATATCATGGCAATAAGATATCAAAAATCAGCAATCTCCACTGATACGATAGAAAAAGTAACTACATAGACAGAATATAACCACCTCAAGTATCCATGGCAACCCCACTGGAGCCAGTCCAGAAAGCTCGAAGTCTTAATTACTAAATTTCGATGTCGTGCCCCCCCCCCCTAAACCTGTATCTACACAGAGCTGGTCAGACAACATCACCCCTCTGCGCATTCTACGGAGAAATGGAATCACTAGATCAGTATTTTTTGTATTGTCGCCACTACGCTATACTTCGAAAAAGGTTACTACTTATGCCGTTTCTGAAAATAGGCGTTAGATTGACGGCGGAAACGGCGCTAAGCTTTGGTGCCTCAGTTTTGGGACATTGCAACAGACTTTGCGATTATATTCAGGAAACCAAGCGTATACCTTTGTGATCTTCAATCAAAAAAAATTATTATTTAGTACTCCCCAGGGCAGAGTCAAGTAAACGCAGCCGAGTGGTAATCATAACACCTCGAATCTCAAAATTGCTCAACTTGACTTTTTTTGTTTGCTCTCTTTATGTTGTTTTTTACATTAGTCTTATTATAATACCAATTCATTACACATAGTTAAAATGATCACAGAAAAACTGCACTACACTTTCTTGGCCAATCCCCCTCAGTGGGTATGAGCCATCAACCCAGGGAAACAAACAAACAAACAGTCTGACCACATCGCTTTCCAACTCGCAAGTAGCTGGTAGTGCTTGCTCTAGGGTTTTGGCCTAAGTTTGTGTAGTGGCTGTGGTTTCTTTGTCTTTGTAAGGTGTTCCTATAGTGCTATTACAGCTAAGTAGGCAGTAGACAGAATTTGTAGACAGAAGTAAGCAGTGAACAGAATTTTGGCTGTAGACATTACATTATCCAACTGCAGTCCTTTCACCCTAGTTAATATGTATTTTCCGGGTGGAGTTCAAGGCACACGAAGTTTGGACCCAGCTACAAAGTCGTGGTCCAAGGACAAAGTTTCAGTTGGAGACTTTAATTCGCACCACACGAGTTGGGGTTTTAGAACTGGTCTGAGTGGAAAACGCTTGTGGGAGTGGACAATGGCTAACGACCTGACGTGCCTCAACGTCAGAGCCCCCACATTTATTCGTAATCACTCCAGGTCGGCCTTACAATTAAGTTTTGTCAGTTCGGCCATTACTACTTCTTCTTGGAAAGTGCTGGACTGTGGCACCAACAGTGACCACTTACCGATAAGTTTTGAAATTTCTTGCCCAATAATTCCATCTTCTTCCAATGTAAGAGTATTTGTAAATTACGCTAAATTTAAGAATGATCTGAAGTCAGCATTGGCTTTCGACTTGAAAGAAACCGATGATACAAAAGCACTGAAGATAAACGTAGTCATTGAAAGATTTTACAAAAGAGCCTAATTTACTGTTGAATCCACAAAAAGGGTATACAGCAGTTGGTGGAATAATGAATGCACAAGAGAGCACCGACGACGTCAGGCAGCTTGGAAGCAGTTCTTACATAATCAATACCCCCCAAACTGGGCCGATTAGAAGTTCATTGCAGCGGGCTTTAAGAGAACGGTAGCTCAAGCTAAACAAGAATATGACAGAAGACATTATGAATACCTATCGAAGCCTAAACATATGAAAGCACTCTTCCGATATATGAGAACTCGGATACTCTTGCCATCACCAGTTAATGCAGCTTGTGATAATCTGTCGGCGCAAGAAATGACCACTACCTTAGAGGCAATCGGTAAAGGTCAGGAAAGCAGATTTACTTCAGTAGTGCCAAACAAACGCACAAGTCTACGACAAAGTCTGACTTTGACGAAGTGACACAGACTGAAGTATCCTACGTGATTAAACTTTACCCTGTGCGTCTCCTGGCCCAGATGGAATCACCGTACCCATGATTAAAATTCTGCTCAATTTATCGCTTGGTGACGTTGGCAATGTTATTACCTGCTCCTTAAATAACTCATGGGGGCCGCAGGATTGGAGGACAGCAAAGGTCATTACTATATTAAAAAATACGGGTGTAGGATTAACAGTCGATATTATCAGACCAATCTCTCTAGCATCTAACATGGTCAAACTATTAGAGAGGGTCCTACATAGCCGAGTAAGTATCTGCATGGCAGACAATTTAATAATAAAACCAAACCAAACCGGCTTTCGTGGTGATTTCTCTTTTTGGTGTGCCCATGGTGGTTTAGAGAACCGAATACAGCTCGCTCGAAAAAGAAGGCAATACGCTGCTTTAGTAACACTTGACATAGCCAAGGACAAGACAGTGTGGAGCACTTCGGTTTGTTAAATACGCTAAAGAAGTTCAATTTCGCACAATAATTTATTGAGTGGGTGGCAGAATTTGAAAATCAAGAGAATTCTACTGCATCAAGGATGGACGTTCCTCACCTATACTTAAACAAACGCACAGAGTTTCCCAAGGAGCAGTGTTATCCCCAGTGGTATTTAATGCTTTAATGAGCACAATTCCAGCAGATCAAGAAGTTACAGTCTACATTTATGCTGATGACATCGCATTTTTTGCTGCTGACTGTGATATTTACTCACTACAACTTAAAATACAAAGACATATGAACATATTAGAAATTTGGTTATATTCGATTTCTTTATCGTTAAATGTCAACAAAAGTGTGCTCTTGGTGTTTCCGCTTGCAGAACCAATTTCAATTTCAGTTCTATATAAACAGGAACCCATCCAGCAAGTAGACTCAATAAAATATTTGCGAATCATTTATAATGACAACTTAACTGGAGTCCACACATAGAGTATATAACTACCAAAGCACAGCGCGCTTCAGGCTTACTGCGCAAGCTATGTAACCGGAAATATGGGTTACGGAGGCACGCCTTGATAATTTTGTACACGATGTACATGCGCCCCATAATGGAATTCAGATGCATACTATTCTCGGGTGGCCCTGTTTATAAAACAAAACCTCTAGTTGTCTTGGTGCGAGAAGCACTGCGACTGCGTCTGAGACTCCATATGTTTGTGGCTATCAACGTACTGTACCAGGAAGCGTGCCTGCCTACACTAATTTGTCGATTTCGCAATTGGACCGTACAAGCATTTTTAAAATTTTATAGCTTACTGGCAAGAAGATCTCAATATGCTTTTATCACAAACCCAGACGCCTTCTTTCTCGCTCATTAGCCACGGTTTCACACACTTCAGATAATGTTTGTACAAAAGAATCTACAAAGTATAAATGTGAACATTAGAAATGTAATTAAGACTAATGACTCGAATTGTCATGTTATAATTGAGTATGATGATATATTCCCCCAAAACGCCAAGTTACAATCTCTCAAATTTTTAAATAACATATTATTAGACTACTTGGAGCATGCAGAAATTAAATATATAATAGCCACAGATGCTTCAGTAGATAATCAAAAATCAGGTGTAGGCACTGTCTCTGATTCGCTTGACTGGTCTTTTAGGGGCGAAGCTCCTTAGGGCGTGGGCTGTGCGTCCCCTGTAGCCTGTATGTAGCCACCTCTAGTTTAGTTCTTGCAGTGTTCACTAGATGGCGGTACCGTCCCCTGTATGTAGCCACCTCTAGTTTAGTTCTTGCAGTGTTCACTAGATGGCGGTACCGTCTCCTGTATGTAGCCACCTCTCGTTTAGTTCTTGTAGTGTTTACTAGATGGTGGTACTTGTAGCTGATGATGAAAAGATGCAAGATGTTATAAACTACAAAGCGGTACTTGTAGTTGATGAAATACGCGAGATCTTATAAAATAGGAATGATGTCACATATGGCGCGTGTCATTGGTTGAAGGCAATCGTTCGATTTAGTGCGGCGACGTACGCTAGGGGGAGCGATGTAATAAAATCGAGTAGGCAAAATGTACACAGGATTCATGGTTCACCAGGTTTACCTCCGGAGCTTCGCCCACTCATCATCATTCACTTCGTGGATACGGCGGAATTTTTTCAGTGAGACTGCCTGATTTTACTCCAGTTTTTAAAGCGGAGCTCGTGGCGAATATTTAAGCTCTTCGAATACGTCCATCAAACCAAAACAACGCAGTCATAATGACGGATTCTCTTTCAGTTTGTGCAGCTCTGACAGCTTCAGAGAACTCTCGAATTCTGAGGACATTCTAAACATTAGTACCCCCACAGTTGAGACTTCTGAGGTTACTATGGGTTCCGGGACACTGTGGAATAAGATTAAATGAATTGGCCGATTCCTTAGCACGAGGCACACTTGATGGCCCAGTTTTATTCATACTGCCAGATGTTGAATATACTACAGCAATAAGATATCGAAAATCAGCAATCTCCACTGATACGATAGAAAAAGTAACTACATGGACAGAACATAACCACCTCAAGTATCCATGACGACCCCACTGGAGCCAGTTCAGAAAGCTCGAAGTCTTAATTACTAAATTTCGATGTCGTGTCCCCCCCCCTAAACCTGTATCTACACAGAGCTGGTCAGACAACATCACCCCTCTGCGCATTCTGCGGAGAAATGGAATCACTAGATCATTATTTTTTGCATTGCCCCCGCTACGCTATACTTCGAAAAAGGTTACTACTTATGCCATTTCTGAAAATAGGCGTTAGATCGACGGCGGAAACGGCGCTAAGCTTTGGTGCCTCAGTTTTGGGACATTGCCACAGGGATGCGTTCAATGCCGTTTGCGATTATATTCAGGCAACCAAGCGTATACCTCTGTGATATTCAATCAAAAAAATTATTATTTATTACTCCCCAGGGCAGAGTGAAGTAAACGCAGCTGAGTTGTAATCACAACACCTGAAATCTCAAAAATTTTCAACTTGACTTTTCTATTTTTTTCTCGTTTGCTCTCTTTTGATGTATTTTTTCTTACATTGATCATATTATAATACAAATTCATTACACATAGTTAAATTGATCACAGAAAAAGTGCACTCTGCTTTCTTGCCCGATCCCCCTGAGTGGGTATGAGCCATCAGTCCAGGGAAACAAACAAACGAACAAACGATTTGTGATAGCGTCTGCAGACACCACCCGGTTCTTGGCCGATCCCCCTTTGTGGGTGTGCGCCAGAGTGTCAAAGATCATCATCATCATCATCATCATCATCTGTGCTTGCTCACTTTGACGAGTACGTTCCTACATGATCCACACCGATGCAAGCAACGTAGCTTTAGGCGCTGTGCTCGTCCAGTGGCCAGACTCAGCCGAGCGAGTGATCACATGTGCAGGTAGGACGCTTTCCCGCGCCCAGCCCCATTATTCCACAACGGAAAAGGAATGTCTTGCTGTAGTATGGTCAGTTATGAAGTTTCGCCCATACCTCTACGGCCATCCCTTCCGCGTAGTGAGCGACCCGCACTCCCTTTCCTGGCTGACCAACTTGAAGAACCCATCTGGTCGGCTAGCGCGCTGGAGCTTAAGCCTTCAAGAATTCGATATGACGTCGTCTATAAGTCGGGACGGCAGCAACTTTGATGCTGATTGCTTATCCAGGTCGCCTATAAAGCAAGACGATGACCCACAAGCGGATGACATGGCGTTTTTAGGAGTGGTCGACATGGTGACCGTTTCATCTAAGCAGAAAGAAGACAGCGAGTTGCTCAGTCCTCTTATTATTTTCTTAACGGCCAGTCTACAAGAGTTCCCAAGGTATTTACAGGGAGCCTGCCGTCATTCTGCTTGCGCAGTGGTGTCCTACATAAGAACTTTTCCTCCAGCGGAAGTGCCCCCTTACCTGTCGTCCCGACATTCATTCGCGATGAGATCCTGAGTGCTTGTCACGATGAACCAACCTCCTGCCACCTCGCATACGCGCGCACATTGGCCAGAATCCAACATAACTACTACTGGCCGAAGATTTCAGGAACTTTAATGCATTACGTCCGCACGTGCTTTGACCGTCAACGACGAAAATAGCCACCTTTAAAACCAGACGGATTGTTGCACAGAGTTCAAGTGCCCACCATGCCGTTCGCACAAATCGGAATGGACCTCCTTAAACCATTTCCGACTTCGCGTACTGGAAACAAGTGGGTAATTGTCGCTACATACTATCTTACTCGCTACGCAGAAACAAAGACATTATCGAGCGAAACTGCAGTAGAAGTGGCACGATTTTTTATTGAATATATCGTTCTGAGGCATGGTGCTCCTAGGATTATAATAACGAACAGAGGTACCGCTTTCACGGCAATGCCCCTTAAGTCAGTGCTTGAGCTCAGTAGAACAGCGCATCGAAAAACTACCTCCTACCACCCACAAACCAACGAATTAACAGTACGCCTCGACAAGACAGTTGCCGATATGCTGAGTATGTACAATGACGTGGATCATAAAAATTGGGACGACGTTCTACCATACTTGACGTTTATTTATAATATGGCGCAGAAGGAAACTAAACCGAAGCACGCCATTTAGTCATCTTTCTGGCCGTGCAGTGACGACAATGTTTGATGTCATGTTGCTCCACGACTGCGCACGATACAGACACCGATGCTCAAGCCTTTATCCAACGAGCTGAAGAGGCACGGCAGCTTGCACGCGTGTGAATCGCCCGGCAGCAGAGTTACGACGCATAACGTTGAAACCTGCGACACCAATACGTCACTTATCAACTAGGCGAGAAAGTGTGGGTCTGGAGGCCTATCTGCAGACGCGGCCTTTCTGAAAAGTTACTCAAGAAGTAATTTGGTCCCTACAATGTTGAACGCAACCTAAGTGACGTGTACTATGAGGTCATCCCTGACAGTTCGTCGCAAACTCGCCAGCAAAAATCTGAAATCATGCACGTTGTGTGGATGAAGCCATATTGCAGTGAGGCAGTTGCATATTGCATCAACTACATACACTGCGTATTTTGTCGCAGAGCATCGGGACGATGCTCTTCCTGGAGGGAGGCAAATGCCGCATTCCACCTGCAGAGAAGAGCTCGCGCGGCAAGAAGGGAAGACGAAGCGTCTCCTTGCCATCCCGTTTGCTAATCTTGGGCTGCCCTTCACCATTGAGAATATACTCTCCTTTGGTGCTTCGGTTCTGGGCTACAACCACAACATTGCCTTTAATGCCGTTTGCAGCTATCTACGGGAAACAAAAGAAATGCGCCTCTAAATTCCAATTTGCATATTTGTTATTATAATATTGTCGCGGTTCAACGTAGGCAGTGCACCGAGACGTTGAGCCTGAGAATTAACGGCGTGTGTTTTTATGCAGGAGCCAAGAGCAGGAGAGCAAAACAAAAGCACGTCGTTTTCTTCAGTCTCCCTTTTCACGAAGCTGTTGGCGCGCACATCGTCTTCGTTCTTTGTTTCGGGCGCGGCATTTGCCTCCCCTTAAAAGAGCATCGCCCCGATGCTATAGCTGAGCCAGTGATTCGCGCATAAAGTCACTTTGTAGAAGCGACGGTGCCTCGCAGAGTCACTCGCTGACGTATGGCTTAATGCGCACTACGTGCACAAGCTCAGGTTAGTCCTGGTGACGCCTTGTACAGTTTGGGCTATCCGGGACGACTTCGTAGGTAACGTCACTTAGTCGTCGCAGCACTCAATAAGGTCCGAAGTACCTTCTGAGCAACTTTTCGAATAGTCCCCGTCTTCGTACAGGCGTCCACACCCATACCCTGTTCCTGGTTTTGTACGTTACAGGTGTATGACGTAGGTTATAGCGGCCTGCGTCGTACTCTTGCTGTTGGTATATTCGCATACGTGCGAGCTGCCTGGCTTCCTCTGCGCGTTGAGTAAACGCGTCAGCACTCGTTTCGTTGTCATCACATTCGTGTGGCCGCATCGCGTGCATTATTCTTACTTCTCGTCCGTGAACAATGCTGAATGGGGTCATTCGTGTGGTTTCTTGTTTCGCAGTATTGTATGCAAACGTCATGTAAGGAAGAATCTCGTCCCAGTTTTTGTATTTTATGTCCACATACATTGAAAGCATGTCTTACAGAGTTTCGTTAAGTCGCTCGGTCAACCCGTTGGTTTGTGGATGGTAAGCTGTCGACTTGCGATGAATAGTACCGCTGAGCACCAACTTGTGATCTAAAAGCGCGGCCGTGAATGCGGTTCCGTGATCTGTTATAACGATCGATGGCGCACCATGTCTGAGCGCAATGTTCTCAATGAAGAACCAGGCCACCTTCTCTGCTGTGCCTCTCTGGATGGCTTTTGTCTCGGCGTAGCGAGTAAGGTAGTCGGTCGCCACTATAACCCAGCGGTTTCCAACCCTAGACCTGGAAAGTGGACCCAAAAGGTTCATTCCGATCTGGTCGAATGGCGTTGTCGGGATCTGGACAGGGTGTAGTAAACCGGCTCGTTTCGTTGGAGGTGACTTGCGCCGCTGGCAATCGAGACAGGTCCGAACATGATGCTTCATGGCAGCGGTGAGTCTAGGCCAGTAATATCTCCCTCGAACTCTGCTCAGTGTGCGCGTGTAGCCTAAATGTCCAGATGTTACCTCGTTGTGGCACGCTTGCAACACCTCAGAACGAAGAGTGGTAGGGATGACAAGTAGGTAGGTGAAGCCGTCAGACGAGAAGTTCATCTTGTAAAGGACATTGTTTCACAGTCAGAACGACGATTGTCTTCCTGTAAAGGCTTTGGCCGCATTCTGGCTTCGTCCTTCTAAATAATTAATCAAGCCAAGTAGCTCACGATCGTCATGCTGGTGATCTGCGATGGTTGAGGTGTCGAGGATTCCGAGAAACGCTGTCTCTTCATCAAAAGAAGTAGCCGACTCTATTGGTGATCGAGATAGGCAGTCGGCGTACTTATACACGATCGTTATATCAAACTCCTGTAGTACAAGGCTCCAGCGTGGCAATCGCTCGGAAGGATCTTTCAGACTTGTCAACCAACACAACGAATGACGGTCACTGATAACCTTAAATGGGCGGCCGTACAAGTATAGGTGAAATTTCATAACTGCCCACACCACGGCGAGGCATTCCTTTTCAGTGGTCGAGTAATTTGCTTCTGTGCGTGACAGAGTTCTGCTTGCGTAAGCGATCACTCCTTCCTCGTCGTCCTGGCGCTGCACAAGCACAGTTCCGAGGCCAACATTGCTGGCGTCAGTATGGAGCACTGTAGGGGCTTTACCATCAAAATGGGCAAGCATAGGGATCGTCTGTAGACGTTGCCGCAAGTCATTGAAAGCAGATTCCTGTTCTTCGCCCCAATAAAATGCAATGTCACCCTTCGTGAGACGAGTTAAAGGTGACGCAATGCGTGAAAAATTTGGAATAAACCGCCGATAATATGCACAGAGACCCAGAAAACGCCTCACTGCCTTTTTATCTGATGGTGTTGGAAACTGTGTGACGGCAGCAACTTTTTGGGGTCTGGACGAACTCCTGCGTAACTGACGACATGGCCAAGAAACTGCAGTTCCTCAAAGCAGAAGTGACATTTCTCCAGCTTGAGCGTCAGGCCTGTGGCCCGTATGGCCTGCAAGATCATTTGCAATCGTTCAAGGTGTTCGTCAAACGTTGTAGAAAACACAATGACGTCGTCAAGGTATACTAGGCAGGTTCTCCAATTAAGCCCAGAGAGAACGGTATCCATGAGACGCTGGAAAGTAGCAGGCGCGGAGCACAAGCCAAATGGTAAAACCTTAAATTCGCACAGTCCGTCTGGGGTCACGAAAGCGGTTTTTTCACGATCTATGGGGTCTACTTAGGTTTGCCAATAGCCGTTCTTTAAGTCCATGGAAGAGAAGTAACGTGCGTTTCGAAGCCTGTCAATCGAATCATCTATGCGGGGAAGCGGGCACACGTCTTTTTTTTTTGTAACCTGATTTAGCTTTCGATAGTCCACACAGAAACGCAGGCTGCCGTCCTTCTTTTTCACTAGAAACACAGGTGATGCCCAGGGGCTTTTCGACGGTTGAATGACGTCACCTTCAAGCATTTTTGTTACCTGCTGTTCTATCGCTTCTCGTTCCTTTGAAGCCACACAGTACGGCTTTTGATGGATTTGTCTAGCCGTGTCCTCTGCGATGATTCGGTGCTTAGTCAAGGACGTTCGGCCAACTTTCGAGGTCAACGCAAAACCGTCGTGAAACTCAGCTAGCAGCACAAGCAGGCGTTCCCACTGTTGCTCAGTTAAAGTAGGGCTGACGTCAAGGTTAGGTGCTAGGTCATGCGGGTCTTGTGCAGGTGTTGCTTCGAGTGCTGAAAAGCAGTCACAAATATCTGCAATCTCGTCGAAATGTGCCAATTTTTTGCGGTTTGGAAGGTGCCGTCGCTCGGAGGTGAAGTGGTCAACTGCAAGTTCGTTCGGCCATCGGTGACATTGACTATTCCTCGTACTGCAGAAATCCCGTGAGTGAAAAGCAGCGAGGTTAGTTGGTCGGCGACTCCTTCACGATCTAACGGTACTTCACATGCTACTGAAACGAGGATACATGATCGAGGCGGCACAACTATATTGTGGTCTTTCAGACGAAAGGATTTGTGCTCTGGTGATGTAGGATCGGTCAGACGAGCACTCTCGTAAAATGAAACCACGTGGTCCGGGATGTTGATTATTGCGTCATGCTCCCTGAGAAAGTCCATTCCTATAATTAAATATTCGCAGCACTCTGGGAAAACAGTGCAAGTCGCGACGAAAGAAGAATCTCCTATGCTGATTCTTGCTGTGCATCTTTCAGTAGGAAACATCAATTGACCACCCACTGTCCTTCTATGTGGTGCTGTCCATGACGTTTTTACTTTTCTAAGATGATCAGCCAGCTTGTGAATTATTATGGAAAAATCAGCACCCATATCGACTAAGGCCGTCACTTGCTCTCCATCAATAATTACATTAAGGTCGACGCTCACCATTTCGTCGTTGTTAATATTCGTCGGTGTCGAGTCGTTCTGTAGCGTCAGTACTGGGGACTTTTTATCGTCTTGTGGTCGGGCTGCGACCTTACTCCGAGAAATCGCCGCCTTTAGTTTCCCCGGTAAGGGCTGGGCGACCTTTTCCCCCGAAGGTCATCAAAAGTACGTTGATTCGGTGACGATGTCTGAGCAGGGGATAGAGAGCGTGACCTGTGGGCGTAATTGGGCTGGTGATTAGGAAGCGACTCGTGATAGGGAGACCATGTTGTTGAAGGTCCTCGAAAACCCGGGTCGTCATGGCGAACAATGTAGTCAGCGTTGGCACGGCGACCGTCGTACCCTGGCTGAGATGGGCGAAGTGATGTGTCGCGGTACCAAGAATAGCGAGCTATATGGCCGGCACCACCACAGTTGATGCAGAGAAGGCGCCGATCGACGGTGCGCCGAGCGTCCATTCTGCGAAATTTTGGGCGTCTTATGTCCTCTCGTGGTGGTGAGTAAGGTGCGGCAAGTAATGGCTGATGGCATGGAGACATCGGAGACATGGGCCGACGTCTGAAAGCGTCCTGCAATGGTTGCGACGAAGGCAACGCTGTAAGTGGCTGGTAGTATGATGTAATAGGCAGGACGGGTGGTGGAAGGCGGACAGCGTCGGCGTAACTCAGGTGAGGCTGATCGCGACCAAGATCAGCTGCTGAAAAAGCGTGCCTAAGTTTGTCACGAACGACTGCGGCAACGGCGGTCACTGGTGTATTCACTAGAAGAGTCCAAAGCTTCTGAATTTATTCTCGGACAATATCTCTAATCAGGTCACGTATGGAGCCCTGATTGTCCAGAGTCACTGAAGCGGTGTTGATTGGGGTGGTAGTGGACGAGCGATCATATTGCCTCGATCTTTGGTGCAGAGCACGCTCAATGGCAGTGGCTTCTCTTATAAAATCAGCAATGGTAGTTGGGGCATTGCGCACAAGTCCAGCGAACAGTTGTTCTTTCACGCCACGCATAACGCAGCGCAACTTCTTTTTCTCGGACATATTGGGATCAGCCCGACGACATAGGCCCGTCACGTCTTCAGCAAACATTGCCACAGTTTCGTTTGGTTTTTGAAGCCTTAACTCGAGCAACTGCTGAGCCCGCTTTCGATTGTCGACACTAGCAAAGGTGTCAATCAGCTGCTGACGAAACTCATCCCATGTGGATATACGGCCTTTTCGATTCTCAAGCCACGTGTGAGTGCTGTCATCGAGAGTGAAGTACGTGCGGGCGAGCTTCTGTTGAGCATTCCACTGGTTGATGTCGGCGACGCGTTCGTAATGCTCAAGCCAATCTTCAACATCTTCACGTGTGGCACCACTGAAGCGATCAGGCACAAGCGGCTGAAGAAGTGTTACCTGGGCTGGATTGGAAACGGGGCTGCCTTGTATCCCTTGGACCAACTGTTGCTGGCTGGTGGAGGCCATTGGTAGAAGTACGTAATGCCTGGTAGAATGTTCGGCGAAGGAGGTCAGCTCAGGATATAGGCTTAGCAACCGCCGATTGAAGCGGTGCACTGGTGTCGTAACAGGTGGCTGCGTGTAGGGACTTGAAGAATGGCTCCAAGATGGGGTGTTGCGCATCGGCAGGCTTGCAACCCAGTGCCTCCACCAGTGTCGCGGTTCAACGTAAGCAGTGCACCGAGACGTTGAGTCCGAGAACCGACGGCGTGTGTTTTCTGCAGGAGCCAAGAGTAGGAGTGCAAGATGATGATGATAATGACTCCACAGCCATGGCTCGTACCCACTCATGGGGATCGGCCAAGAATCGATGACTTAATTCAGTAATATTTTTTTACTGAGGAGGACAGATGAGGCCTGTACTGTGCTAGAAAATGGGCACGTCCTTTGCTATCGGAGCTTGGCAGACAGAAGAGAACTAGGAGTGGGGTTCCTAATTCACAGAAACATAGCTGGCAACATAGAGGAATACTATAGCATTAATGAAAGGGTGGTAGGTATTGTAATTAAACTGAATAAAAGATACAAGATGAAGGTAGTACAGGCTTACGCGCCTACATCCAGCCATGATGACGCTTCATTTGAAACCTTCTATGAAGACGTGGAATTGGCAATGAGTAAGGTAAAAACACAGTATACTATAGTGATGGGCGACTTTAATGCAAAGGTAGGGAAGAAGCAGGCTGGAGACCAGGCAGTAGGAGATTATGGCATCGGCACTAGAAACGCCAGAGGAGAGCTACTAGTAGAATTCGCAGAATGAAATAATTTGCGGATTTTGAATACCTTCTACCGCAAACAAGAAAACCGCAATTGGACATGGAGAAGCCCTAATGGCGAAAATAAGAACGAAATAGACTTTATAATGACTGCACACCCAGGAATCGTGCGGGATGTGGAAGTGGTTGGCAAGGTACAATGCAGTGACCATAGAATGGTACGGTCTCGAATTCGCCTAGACTTGAAGAAGGAACGACAGAAACTGATACGCAAGAAGCCAATTAATCAGCTATCACTGAGAGGGAAAGTACAGGAATTCAGAGTGTCGCTGCAGAACAGGTACTCGGTTCTTAGTGAGGAAACCAACCTAAGCGTAGATACAATGAATGATAATCTAACGAGTATTATTACGGAGTGTGCAGTGGAAGTTGGAGGCAGGGTAGTTAGACAGGACACTGGCAAGCTTTCCCAGGAAACAAAGAACCTTATTAAGAAGCGTCAAAGCATGAAAGTGTCAAGTACAACAGACAAAATAGAACTGGCGGAGCTTTCAAAGTTGATTATTAGGCGTAAAGTATGCGATGTAAGAAAGTATAACATGGAGAGAATTGAACAGGCTCTGAAAAACGGAGGAAGCGTCAAAGCAGTGAAGAGGAAACTTGGGATAGGCAAAAGTCGGATGTATGCACTAAGAGACAAAGAAGGCAAAATAACTACCAATGTGGATAGGATAGTTAAAATAGCGGAGGAGTTTTACAGAGATCTGTACAGTAGCCGAGACAACCACGACCTTAATACTATAAGAACTAGCAGTAACCCAGATGACACCCCACTAGTAATGATAGAAGAAGTCAGAAAAGCTTTGGAGAGCATGCAAAGAGGCAAAGCTGCTGGGGAGGATCAGGTAACATCAGATCTGCTGAAAGATGGAGGACTGATTGTGTTAGAAAAACTAGCCACCCTGTTTACGAGGTGTCTCCTGACGGGAAGGGTACCAGAGTCTTGGAAGAACGCTAACATCATCTTAATACATAATAAAGGAGATGACAAGGACTTGAAGAATTACAGGCCGATCAGCTTGCTCTCTGTAGTATACAAGCTATTTACAAAGGTATTTGCTAACAGAGTAAAGAAAGCATTAGAATTCAACCAACCAAAGGAACAAGCAGGATTTCGAACAGGCTACTCAACAATTGACCGCAATCATACTATCAATCAGATAATAGAGAAATGCTCAGAGCATTTCTAACCATTTATGAAAAATGCTCAGAGCATTGCAGAGCATTTCAAATGCTAACCAACCACTATACATAGCCTTCATAGACTACGAGAAGGCGTTTGATTCAATAGAAATATCAGCCGTCATGCAGACAGCTGATATATGCAATATATATATATATATATATATATATATATATATATATATATATATATATATATATATATATATATATATATATATATATATATATATATATGCAATATATATATATATATATATATATATATATATATATATATATATATATATATATACACACACATATATATATATATATATACATATATATATATATATATATATATATATATATATATATATATATATATATATATATATATATATATATACACACATATATATATATATATTTCCAAAAGGCTACTCAACAATTGACCACATTCATACTATCAATCAGGTAATGGAGAAATGCTCAGAGTATAACCAACTACTATACATAACCTTCATAGATTAAGAGAAGGCGTTTGATTCAGTAGAAATATCAGCCGTCATGCAGACACTGCGGAATCAGGGCGTGGATGAAGTATATATAAACATTCTGGAAGAAATCTACAGGGGATCAACTGCTACCATAGTGCTTCATAAAGAAAGCAACAGAATACCAATCAAGAAGGGTGTAAGGCAGGGAGACACAATCTCCCCAATGCTATTTACCGCGTGTTTACAGGAGGTTTTCAGAAGCCTAGAATGGGAACAGTTAGGGATAAGAGTTAATGGAAAATACCTTAGTAACCTGCGCTTCGCCAATGACATTGCATTGCTGAGTAACTCAGGGGACGAATTGCAACTCACGATTACGGAGTTAGACAAGGAGAGCAGAAAGGTGGGTCTTAAAATTAATCTGCAGAAAACGAAAGTAATGTACAACAACATCGGAAAGGAGCAGCGCTTCGAGCTAGGTAATAGTGCACTTGTAGTTGTAAAAGACTATGTCTACTTAGGGCAGGTAATAACCGCAGAGCCTAACCACGAGATTGAAGTAACTAGAAGAATAAGAATGGGGTGGAGCACATTCGGCAAGCACTCTCAAATTATGACAGGTAGGTTGCCACTATCCCTCAAGAGAAAGGTATATAACAGCTGTATCTTGCCGCTACTTAGCTACGGAGCAGAAACCTGGAGACTTACAAAGAGGGTTCAGCTTAAATTGAGGACGACGCAGCGAGCAATGGAAAGAAAAATGGTAGGTGTAACCTTAACAGACAAGAAGAGAGCAGAATGGATTAGGGGACAAACGGGGGTTAAAGATATCATAGTTGAAATAAAGAAGAGGAAATGGACATGGGCCGGGCATGTAGCGCGTATACAGGATAACCGCTGGTCATTAAGGGTAACTAACTGGATTCCCAGAGAAGGGAAGCGGGTTAGGGGGAGACAGAAGGTTAGGTTGGCAGACGAGATTAAGAAGTTTTCGGGTATAAATTGGCAGCAGTAAGCACAGGACTGGGTTAACTGGCGGAACATGGGAGAGGCCTTTGTCCTGCAGTGGACGTAGTCATGCTGATGATATATATATATATATATATATATATATATATATATATATATATATATATATATATATATATATATATATATATATATATATATATATATATATTAAAGGCTTAGGACTTCCTAAAAAGCTCTTTTTTGCCCTACACCAAACCGCCAGTGCCAGGAGGGGCCGTCTGATCGGGAGGAATGCGTTAGTGAACGGAAACATACACAAACCACTGACATCAGAAAGGTGAAGGGGAGAAGGGGGAGTGAGATGAAGGGGGAAGTGGAAGGAAGAGTGCAAAGGGAGCACCCGAGGGGCGTCCACCGTATATTATTTTTCTCTTCTTCTTCTCTTTTTTCTTCTTTTTCTTTCTTTTTTTCTTTTTTTTCTTTTTTTTCCTTTTTTTCTGTCTTTTTTCCCTCTTTCCTTGCCCTCTGATTTGAGATTGTATAAAGCTGAGCACCAACAAACTGTATCTTTAATCCTGATGAAGGCCAGACTCTAGGCCGAAACGTCAAAATAAACCCACGTTGTGACCGGTCACGGAGGATCTACTGGACTATATATATATATATATATATATATATATGTGTGTGTGTGTGTGTGTGTGTGTGTGTGTGTGTGTGTGTGTGTGTGTGTGTGTGTGTGTGTGTGTGTGTGTGTGTGTGTGTGTGTGTGTGTGTGTGTGTGTGTGTGTGTGTGTGTGTGTGTGTGTGTGTGTGTGTGTGTGTGTGTGTGTGTGTGTGTGTGTGTGTGTGTGTGTGTGTGTGTGTGTGTGTGTGTGTGTGTGTGTGTGTGTGTGTGTGTGTGTGTGTGTGTGTGTGTGTGTGTGTGTGTGTGTGTGTGTGTGTGTGTGTGTGTGTGTGTGTGTGTGTGTGTGTGTGTGTGTGTGTGTGTGTGTGTGTGTGTGTGTGTGTGTGTGTGTGTGTGTGTGTGTGTGTGTGTGTGTGTGTGTGTGTGTGTGTGTGTGTGTGTGTGTGTGTGTGTGTGTGTGTGTGTGACGCTATGATAAATGGGTGACGTGGCCTGGCTCATACCCCATGTTTATTTTGTTCTGACTTCTTCTTCATCGGCTTCTACCAACAATCGCTTCATACGTCACACGATTCCCGCTCCCCCGAAAAAAGACATGAATTACGAACAAGAAAAAGTAAACAAGGAGAGTTTAAAAAGTCACGAACATCAAAATTGACAATTGCTTTTATGCTCCAGGGTAGTTCCGTAAACGTTCAAAGACTTCAGTGGAGAGTGCACCAGTCCGGTTAACGCAGGAGTTCTGGTGGGTGAGGCTAGTGGTTGCGTCCTGGATAACACAAAGATGCTTTGGACGTCGAGATAGGGGTAATCACAGCTGGCATTCTTGTGAAGAACGAACGAGGCTCGAGAGAGAGAGAGAGAAAACTTTATCTGCGCATAACGTGGAGCATTCCAAATGGTCGGACCCCTATTCCAGTGCTCCGCTGGCCCTAGCCATCATCTCTACCCGTTGGACCAGCCAGCGCTGATCAACAATGGCCAAGCTGGACAGCAGCGCCTCCCATTGTTCCTCTGTGTTGTTCATGTTGTGGTGTTCTTCATTGTGATGCGTACACTCCCACGTGATGTGAAACAGAGTTGGTGTGGCCCCACACCACGGATATATATCTTTGTATGCTGTGGGGTGGAATACATGCAGCCTGTGTAAGTTCGTGTATGTGTTTGTTTGGATTCTGCGTAATGCCACCGATTCCATTGCTGTGAGTTTCTTATGCGGTGCTGGATACACTTTTCTATTGTCCCTGTAATACTGAAGAATTGCACCAAAGTTAGGGTCTAGGGGCGTTGGATCCTCTATTGCAGTGTGCAATAAAGCTTGGTAATCTGTGAAGCCTCGAGCCGCCTCATCCGCAAACTGGTTCCCGGTGACGCCCTCATGCCCTGGCGCCCAGATAATGGTTTGGGTGTATTCAATTGGGAAGTCCTTGTGAGCTTTGGTTAGAATTTGGAAGGCCTTCATACATATTCTACCTTTTTCGTAATTTCTACATGCGGCCTTCGAGTCTGTGATTATTGTCATTGGGGCTTTTCGCTCCCTGCCCTCCTTGATTGCCAGCGCGATCGCTATGTCCTCCGCTTCTGTGATAGAGGCTTGGGCTATGGAGGCACAACTTGTGGCGTTTCCTTTTCGGTCTGTGACCACGGCCACCATGTTCTTTGCATTTTCCTGATATGATGCGGCGTCAGTATATCTCGCCGTATTCAGATATTTTGTCTGTTTATCTGTGTAAACGACTCTTGCTTTACGTCTTCCAGCATGTAAAACTGGGTCCATGTTCTTCGGTAAGGGTCATATTTTGTACCAGGCTCTGACTGAACACGACAATTCCTTAGCTCTTCCATGTGCCTGTACTTGTTCGCCGAGGCCGATCCTCTGAAGCAGTTTTCTGCCGGTTGTCGTCTGTAGCAGGTGGTTAATCTGGGTGGTTACTTGTGCCTCAGCCAACTCATCAAATGTATTGTGAAGTCCGAGCGCTAATGCTTTGTGGTAGTCGCAGAGCCGCTTTATACGCCATCCTTATTATTTTGTCTGCTTTTTCTTTCTCCTCTCTATTCATGTTGTGGTAGGGTAGCGAGTATGTTAGTCTGCTGATGACTAAGCTCTTTACCAAACGAAGCACGTCTTGTTCTTTCAGTCCAGCACGATCGTTCATTATTCTAACTATCATACGAACAATTTGTTGAGTTGTTCGTTTACGCATATTCAGTGTGTGGAGACATCGCTGATTGGACTGTAACCACATCCCTAAGATTCGAACAGTTGTTTTCTCTGGTATAATATTGTTGTCTAGCTTGACCTCAAGGCGGAGGCTCGTGTCTGTCTTTTGTTTTTTACTCTTAGAGAACCGAATGAGTTCCGATTTGTCTGCTGAGCACTGAAGCCCCCTTTCTTTCATGTAATCTTCGATGGTTTTAGCTGCCAGATGAAGCCGCTCTTCTTTTTCCGCCAGGCTACCCTTGGTTGTCCATACAGTGATGTCATCCGCATAGAAGGAGTGTCGGATGTCGGGAATACCTTCCAGATTTTTGGCTAGACCAATCATGGCTATGTTGAAAAGCATAGGCGAGATCACAGCACCTTGTGGTGTGCCTTTGCTCGGTGGGTGGAAGACATTGGATTCGTCTTCTCCTAATCTAATAACAGCGGTTCTTTTAGTAAGGAAGTTCTGTACATATTTGTACGTCTTTTGACCACAGTTTGTCGCTGCTAGCCCATCTAATATGGCCTTATGGCTTACGTTGTCAAAAGCGCCTTTTATGTCGATGGCCATGACAATGTTTTCTCCTGCTTTAGGAACATTTGTTAGTACTTCCTCCTTTAAAAGCAGAAGGATGTCCTGTGTCGAAAGGTTCGAGCGGAAACCAAACATGGTGTTTGGCAACAAGTTATTTTGTTCAAGGTGCCATTGAAGTCTGGCATTTATTAATCTCTCAACCACTTTGCCTAAGCACGAGGTAAGAGAGATTGGCCTGAGGTTTTCTATTGCCAATTTCTTTCCTGGTTTCAGTATTATAATTATTACAGCATGCTTACATTGCTGAGGTATAGTGCCATTCACCCAGTGTTTGTTAATGAAGTTTCGAAGCGCTGTTATGGCTTCGTCATTCAAGTTGCGAATCATGGCATTGGTGATTTGGTCCGCCCCAGGCGCTGTGTTGCATTTCATGCTGACGATTGCCGCTCTGACCTCGGCATGCGTGAAAGGTGCATCCAGTTCTGTGTTTGGGAGCCCAGTGTATTTATCCTGGTAAGGGGCTGTGATGGCTCGGGCGCCGAAACACTTAATATAGATGTCTTGAAGCAGGTCATCTCTTGTGCCTGGATATGTGTGCAATAATCTTTCTAGAGATTTTTGTCCTTCGCGTTTAGTTTTCAGAGGGTCAGTCATGGCTCTTAGGATATTCCATGTCTTTGCTGTTCCTAGGGTTCCATTTAGTGAATCGCAAAATTGTTCCCAGTTGGCTGTCGCGAAGTGATTAGCGTACTGTTCGGCTTGCTGCGTTATTTCTTCAATTTTCGCTTTGAGTTTCTTATTTCGCTTTTGCCTTTTCCATCTTTTAGCGAGGTTTCTTCTTGCTTCCCACAGGTGGAGAAGGTGAGCGTCTACTTCAGGGGTATCATCTGTTCTGGCGACAGTTTTGGTGTACATTTGCTTTTCATTTCGAATTACTTTGCACCACTCGTCCAAGTCGTCCATGGCGGTCACGTGCGCTTTTAGCGCTTTTCTATATGCGCGCCAGTCTGTAATTTTGGCTGTGCCGATGTGTTTGCGGATTCGGCCGGTGCGGATTGTGGTGCTGAGTATGTAATGATCACTGCCCAGGTTTTCAAGGGTGTTGTACCAGTCCACGCTGTGGCAGTTTTGTACTATCGTCAAGTCCGGACTTGTATCCATGGATACGCTGTTGCCTATCCTCGTTGTTATTGCAGGGTCAGTTAACAGCGTCATTTCCAGTTTTTCTATTTGTCTTGCAATATTCTTGCCTTTGGTGTCTTGCATCTTATATCCCCAGCTTGCATGCCTGGCATTAAAGTCCCCAACTATGATTAATGGATTCCCTTTCGCCAGTTTTGCTGTCTCTTGAAAGAGCTTGTCGAACGTTGCTCTCTTTTGTCTTGGGGGACTATAGATATTAAGTATGAAGGCGCTCTTTCCGTGGCTCCCTTTGTAGGTTATTTCTGTAATGATATGCGGGATATCCGCCTCTTCAATGGGCTGATGACATATTGCTGTAATTAAGTTATCGACTAATGTAGCAACTTTCCATTCTGCGTCCCCGGTACTATAAGTTTCGTAGCCCCGTAGTTTTGGTTGTGTTCCGGCTTCCTGGACTGCTATGACAGCAGGTGGCTTTTGTTGCGACGCCACCAGCTGCAACAGTTGCCCTCTTTTCCGCCGGAAACCACGGCAGTTCCACTGCCATATTTCGCACTTTTCTGACCGCTGCGTTTTATGATTAGCCATTATGCGTCTCCTGGTTCATGGCCGACAATCCAGGCCTGTTGTAAATTTTCTCAGCTTTTTCTCTCATGTTGATGCCTGTGGCATGCTTTCGCAAGGCTTTCGTGAATTCGACGTGTTTTGCCTGGATTTTCTTGTCCTGTATCTCGAGCTTTCTATCTACATTTATCATTACTTGCTCTATAGCTGTCGGTATAACTTCCTTTAAAGTTTCTTTCAGCATCGACGACGTAATCATTGAGTCACCTCCTGCATTCGGTTGCGTCTGCGATTTCTGGCCACTCTGGGTGGGTGTAGAGTTTTGTTGCGGGTGCTGCGTTTGTTGCTTTTTTAGTTCCCTATTTTCGCGTTCTAGGTTACCTATTCTCACCCGTATTATCTCTAACTCATGCTCTAAGCGCGTGAGTTGTGGTGTTTGGTGTGAGTGTAGGGAGGATTTTGCTGCCCAGCTCACCTGGTTCTTCGCTTCCTTTTTTTGCGCCTTCTTGCCCTTGTGCTGTTGTTGCTTTGCTTGGGCCTGCTTGTGAACACCATTCCTGGAGTTGGAGCAGTCTCTTGAGCCGGACCTGGATCGGGATGTAGATCGAGATCTGGATCGGGAACTGGAATGGGCCCTGCCTGGCGGTGCAGAGTCCTCGCGGTCCGTGCTGAACCAGCGTCTCTTGAGTATGCCAGTGGTTTTTGGTGTGCTGTGTTAGTGCGACAGCAGCGACCGGCCCTTTTGAGGGACGCGTTTGAGTTTCTTGGTGCACTCCGATGCCACCGTGGGATGGCGTCCGCCGCACAAGGCACATTCCGGATCGCAAGTGTGGTCCTCAGTGGGTCTCTTAGGCGACAGTTACTGCACGCCTTTGTCATTTGTGTGGGACAAACATCCGTCCTATGTCCCTGGCTCTTGCAGAGCTTACAGTACTGCCGTGTGGGTTGAGAAGGCACGCACGGCATTTCGCCACCGTAATAATACACGAAGCGTGGCAGTATTGGTCCATCGAACGTGATCACTGCAGTTTGTGACTGTCCGAGCATGCGGGCTTGAACAATTGTAACTCCTCAATGTGCGCACTCGGAGATGGCTCAGGAGTTCGGCTTCTGGCGTTTCGCGTTCTAATCCGTGTACCACTCCTTTCAGGTACCAGCAGGAGTGGATATGTATGTGTTCACGGGATAGTTGGTGCCATTGAGCTCCAGTGTCTTTATCTTCAAGATCCTTTCTGCTACATCTTCGTACGGAGTGTTTGCAATAAATATGTTTGATCCGTTGCGAAGGTGAAGCAGAAATTTGTGGCTGTTACAGGCCTGCGGGTCACCGCTCGCATGTTCTATCGCTCGCGCAACCTGGTATGCTTTCAGTTCCTTCACAACTAACCCTGGTCTAGGCCGCATGATAATCTTCATATCGTTTTTGGGCAGCGGCGCCGCGCGCGTTCGTCGTCGGCCCCTGTCAAATGCTCTTCCGCGTTGCTCTTCTGCAAGTCTTCTAGCGCCGGAGCTGTTGCTCTCAGTTTCGCCTCGAGCAACGCTGTGATCACTCGCTGCGCGTTCTTGTTCCTGATGCGTTTTCGCTGTCGCAATGACATAGCTACCTGCCACTGACCATTCTTGGCTTCGTCGTCGCTTTCCTCCGCAGAGTCTTTTTCCTTGTTCTCGGCGTCGCTAGTAGATTCCCCTTGTAGCACCTCGTCAGGTGAAAGGAAATCTTCGTTGGCGTCCACCGCTGAGCTCACTTGGGTTTCGATGTCTTGGTCATCCATGTCCATAAGTGCCTGGGCTAGTTCCGCGTCGTTGTTCGTTGGAGTTCGGGCAGGTTCAGCGCGACGCGTCGGCCGAGAGCTGGCTGCCAGGACTCCGCGTTCCGCTTCGCCGCGAGGCTTAGCGTGGCGGGTTGGCATGCTCTGCCGAAGGTCTTCACTTCCCAGAGGAAAGCGGGATCGCTTGTCCAAAAAGGTGGTGTCAGCGTGTACCTGACGTATTCCTGCACAATTCCCGTAGTTTCACTGGTAGTCACATAATTTTAACCGCTGCTAGGTACGATGATTGACGGAGCCGATGTGAACGCGTCTGCACTCCTCGGTGCCACCTGGCGGTGCCCTCGAGGCTCGAACATCTTGCAGAATCGACAGTTCCTATATTGTAGGCATTGAATTCCTCGTCGTGGGTGATACACAGGCCGTGCAGGCAGCTTGCGTGTGCGTTGATCGAGGTTCATTGGGCGCTGCCTGTGTTCCTGCCGAGTACAAGGGGTGCTTTTGTGGCTTTTGAGAATTTTTCCATAGCGATGTCGCAGATGTTTTGATCGAAGGCCAATTTTTGATCTCTGGTGGAGAATGTATCCACGACGATGGGCCCTTTCGCTATGCTCTTCAAGCCTTAAGAGTGGTTTCGATGAAGTTTTCTTTCGTCGTTGACAATGTTGAAGTGTACGTTGACGTTGTAGTTTCTTGGGTTCGTCGACTTGCTTGGGGTGTGACATTGATCGTTTGGTGCCAGGATTCTTAGCGATTCCTCCGCAGGCTTCTACGACGCCAACCAATGCAGCTCTTTTTGGCGCAAGACGATGTGGGGGGATTCGTGCAATTGAATCTTCTGTATTTATAAACCGCTCATTGTTGGTGGTTGCCTGAAGAGTACTTGTATCATCAGAAGTCGCACCTGCGCTTTTGTTTTTAGTGTTAACGGTGAGGTCGTATACTGGAATGTCGTCGCTTTGATCTTGTGATTGATAAAGTCTAGACGCTTCTGCAGAAGACTTTTCTTCACAAGATGATGATTGTGAATGCTTCTGTCTTTGTGGAACTGCTGAGCTGAATACCAAGTCATTTTGCAAAGTACCCATGCGCTACGAAGTATTAAATTCATCTGGATCATCAATAGTGGAGTGCATTCTTTTATGCAGCGGAGAGTTAAGCATTGGCGATATTTGCTCGGATGAGGAGCCAGGAAAACAATCGCGTGGTCTTTCTGTGAGCATGTGGCTCACTTCACCTGACTGGAATCGTAAATTCATGCTCTGTGCTCGAATGCGTGAAGGCTGCTTATGACTGCGATGACTGAGTTCGAATGCACTGAGAGTGTGCGTTCTAATCGAATCTTCAATATAGTCTTGAAAGCAGGTGATCATTTCTTCTTTTATTTTTTGCCAAGACTCGTCGTTGTCGATTGAAGGTGAAGTAAAATTTAAATGCCTCACTGGTGACGTAGTCACTGAAGTTCGTAACCATCTCCTGTTCCGACCATGATGCAGCGGTAGCGTGGAGCTCGAACAGGTCGAACCAGTCCTGTACAGGTCCATCGTGCGCTGCTCCGGTGTACTTGGAGATGGGAAGGTCTGTCGATGGTTCTGTCATGATACCGGTACTTGAATGCGCCCGAGATCACCTCATCTGTGGTCGATATTCAGCTGAGGCGTATTGCCAATGGCTCATACCCCATGTTTATTCTATTCTGACTTCTTCTTCATCGGCTTCTGCCATTCTACCAACAATCACTTCATACGTCATATATATATATATATATATATATATATATATATATATATATATATATAGCCACTTACGACTTTTAGCTTTCTTGGCCGTTTCAATAATGATATCAATACCAAACTTGGTATGCCATAACATGACTGTATGACAAAAGTAAGTCACTAGGCATAACATGAAAATCATGATAAGTAAGTCATGAGTGTAATAATTTTCATTTCATGGTCTTGCTCCTCTTGCGGTGGTTTTCTTCACATGACATGTTGCAAAACTGGCATGATATGACATGGCTGCATAGCGAACATAAGTGACCAACCCTAACGTGGAAATGATGACATTCATGTCATTATTTTCATGTCATGACTGGTCATGACTACACGCCACGCTCATAGTGCGCTTGCAGCCGTTTCGCTAGTTTCACATCTACTAAATTTTGTATTACCGTTCGTGAATGAATGACGAAGGCATGTGACTGGTGCAAACATGATAATCATGGGATGCGTGTCATGTAACAACATGGCTACGTGCCACGCTCACAGCGCCAATAAACTTCGACGTGACCCGGTGCTCCAGCGTTCTTTTCGTCACGACATGCCGGCGATGCCACGCCAGGCGCTGATCTGTCTGGTATATACTCGCAGGCACGCGTCGCACTGCGATGCTATGAAGCATGCGCGTTTGAGCACGCCCGGCGTCCCTTCGTCATGAAGCTAGGCAGACGTAATGCATTCTTGGTAAAGTGGATGTCGCATTTCGCACCAGAGGCCGCCGGGCTGTGTCGACAGACGCTGGTCGCGTCTGGCGTCAGACTATAGCGTGTTCGCGTTTTGCTGGCGTAGCGTCACTGTGCTCAGCGTGCGCTCGTCAACGTTACGTCGCAGTATATTGGGCCCCTCATGATGCTCTCCCGCCGTTTCGCTAGCTTCACATATTCCAAGTTTGGTATTACGGAACCTGAATTGACGCCGAAGGTATGTGACTGGTGCAAACATGATAATAATGCATGAGATGCGTCTCATGTAACAACACGACCACATGACATGCTCATGATGCGCTCGTGGTCGTTTCTCTGGCTTCACATATACCAGATCGGTGTTGCATGACGTCAATAGACGGCGAAGATTAATGACACGCCCAAACTTGATAATTATGACTTGCGTGTCATGCAAAACATGACTACATGCTACGCTCATAGCGCGCTCGCGGCCATTTCGCTAGCTCCACATATACTAAATTTAGTATCAGGTGTCGTGAATAGATGAATAAGGTAAATGACACGTCAAAACATATTATTTATGCATGGAAGTTATGTACGGCATAATTTACCTCCGCCTCGTAACGTTGTTCTGATTTTAAACTAACATAAAAAACTTCCTTACAGGGTGTCTGTTCGTTGTTTTGTGGGGGTCTAAACAACAACCAGCAGATTCAGATAAACTTCTAAACTGTATAATAGACTTGAAATAAGCGGTAGGATGCTCAACTCGCCATATCTGACCTGGAAAACCAAATCATGACTGTCGATCAGGTCCACCGGTCGGCGAACGCCAGCGGAGCTCTGTATTTCGGGCGCCAGCCAGTTAGTTTTTTTGAAATCCTCTTTACCCTTGCCTGAATTCGAGTTTCTTCTTCTTAGCACGCTTAGGATGGGCACTCAGAGGGGCAATGAGTTATATGCCGACACTAGACGAAAAGCTGCGTCGCAAAAGCTATAGTCTCCAAAACGCTAACATCTTCGAATGTGTGTACCTTTTTTTTTTTAGCGGGTGACTGATTTTAAGTTGTAAAGTCGTTATTATAATGTCATTTTCTGACGCCTGATTGTGATGCGCGCTTGTACCACACATTATTACGGCAATATTTCATGTCGCATAGTGAAACGTGTATACCGGAAGCGTCTGTTTCGAAAGCATGTAAGTTTGTAAGTTACTTTCACTGCATTTTCAATTAGAGGAAGTTAGGAAAGTATTTCGCTGCATTCACCTGCACAGTCGTGTCTGTGTCCTAAAAGACCCACTTGCCATGCAAACAATCCGGTTTTCTATACTCACTCAGATCCAGAATTTTCTGGTATTCATTTTGTTTGTATCTTTCTTGATGGCCTGTTCACGCAAAGGTGCTCAATTTCAGTTACATGACACCACAAAAGCGGGCTATTCTAAGCAACTTTGGCTTTCCTCTTTCCCGGCGGTACAGTGAAGATAGCACACAATTACTCCTTTCGACTATACGCTTGCAGATCTATGTTGCACCAACACCAGTCACCAGCACGTGGTCTTCCACAGAGCGCAACGCCAAAGCTTCCTATGGGAGTATCGCAACCAGTGCACTGATCGTGACATCTACTATAAGGACATCTGCCCTTCCAGGACTACCATCTCTGGGTCGCGCACGTACACGGCAACGACCAGTAATAGGGGAAAACTAGTGGCAACAGTCACATTACGCAAATATTTCATAGCAACAGCAGAGGCTGCTGTAATCACCTTGGTCACCACAAACGCAGACAAGGGAGCTAGCAGCTTCACCATCTTCACAGATTCACAAGTAGCATGTCGACTATGCCGTGGAAGGCTAAACGCTGCTACATTGAGAGACGAAAACCAATTGTTTTATTTCGATGCTCAAGTGCTCGCCCTTCTCGCACCTCCACTCACCTTGTCGTCGTCGCTGCCTCAGCACGCCAGCATGCGACAATTTTACATGCATGGCACAATACCGTCAACTGTTTTAGAATTCTGGGTTCACACATCATATCTCACTATGGCACCATTCTACGCCCCACACGTACTGGTGTTCCCGGGGATGAACTGCCCGACGAACTAGCTAGCGCAGGTACATACAAAGCGATGGACGCACCTGTGGACGACACTCTAGTCCATGACGATGGCGAGGGACCAAATGGTAGTACAGACATTATCGTAGCTCAACGGCTACAGGAACTCCCTATGGCACCATCTCACCCCAAAGTAAGCAATCTTTTTCAAAGACACGACTCCGAATATCGCAATGAGTGCGTCTGGGCCGAAGAGATACCAACACACTTATTACATACAACTTTTCGTCGCGTCCTCCAGCAACAAACTATGTGCTCATAAAACCACAAAGGTTACCGAGTAGTCGTGGGAGGTTCACTCTCGAATCATGACTTCGGAAGCCAACTGGCCACCCTGTACCAGGCCCGGAAAGTCACTATATATAGTGGAGCTTTGAATGAATGGCATCACCTATTTTACTTACCAATTTTAGGTACTATTAAACTTCAACATTTCGCTCTAGCCATGAGAAATTGTTTGGGTTGCGATAACACCATAAAATTGCTGCAGTAAACGCCGCAGAAAGGCAATGGATGGCTACAGTTGAATGTTGCGCCTTGGTGTAGCTGGATGCACCTTAGCAAAGAGTGCATCGCCTTAGCCTATTCACACCTAAAGTTGTGACCTCTGGCACTCACCCTTCCGAAATGCAGTATGGTATTGTTTGTATGAGCGCAGGCATACTTTACCCTCTTACTAGGGAGGACATTCCTCGTCATTTCAATCCTCAAAACACGAAGTTTTGGAGGAGTGTATATTGATTGCAAGCGTTTATTATTTGCTTCTGGTTGCCTTCATAGTGCGCAATACGGTGCATATTGTGTTCATTTATATATTACGAACTTCAGTGACCACAAAGCTATATCATTATTATGAGGGTTGGTCGCCAGCCTGGAGAATTACTACTAGGCGTCAGACTGGACGCAGTTGCATCAAATGATGCTATAGCTGCCAGGCACAAAATATTGAGACGTTCTCATATATAAGCACATTGTAAACAATATACTTCCACTAATACACTTCCTGGGAACCATGTAGAATATGCAGAAAAGATTAATGCGTGCCGGTTCAATATGGTCATGATTTTACGTCTTCGTATTGCAACTAACGGTTCCCATAAAAATCTATGCTGTTGAAAAGCTACCACTGTTTTTGTCGCTGTTTAACAAATACCCACGTCCTATATCTGTTAGCCAATCACGAAAGCAATAGCATACTTCAATGTATTGCAGACATATTCAAAAAAGTGAGAAATTCACATCTATTTTACGCATACTTGGAATCCTATACTAATGCATTCACGACTTCCTTTGTATAGTAAGACGACTCAATTATTTTTATCTCTGCTACTAAAGTTAGGTAATCATGCAGAGCTGAAAGCTATGTCTACTTTGCCGCTGTACAGCTGTACAGCATAACCTTGGATATTAGAGTTATTAGCAAATATTTTTTTTTACTTTTTGTCTTGTTTCTGCCAGATATTTGAGGCTGTATCTAGGTAATGGTTGCCGGAAGTACGGCCATACAAACACTACCCTATTTCAACCAGTCACATCTAGAAATACGCGAATACTTTGAAAACTATACAACCACGCACACCACCTTTACCTTTGTCACTAAGCAGCTCGATTGCGCAGCTCGATTGCGCACCCCGTAACGTACAAAGCAAACGGCAAACCCGGTGCATCTGAAAAGCTTAAAAGCTTAAAAATACCTCTTGCATTTCCCCAAAGCATATCTCAGCATGGAATCGTTAATATATGCATTATAATAAACAACCACCAAAAAACGTCACATGGAATCTCACCCGCGCGAGCGCATTTTCGATGGATACTTGAAGCCCGTGTGCCTAGTTTTAGGCGTACTATAAAGAAGCCCTCATGGTCGAAATTCGCGCATCCCTCCAGAACACCATCCTTCATACTATCGGATAGTGTAATTATTCTTTGTGGCAATATCATTGTTTTGGAATATAAAGCTTCAAGAACAACTGTTAGGTCCTCACCCCCCCCCCAGCACACACAAATATTGCAGTTATCAACGAGGCTGTGCGCTATCCTGGCCTTTGATTTTACTTTATACCAGCTAAGTATTTCAAACATTAGCCCGCGTAGAGCCCTACTAATAAAGGCTAAACAAGGTCTTACATTGCTTACCCTATATAAGTAGGGTTCTTGCGTAGGCTTTGGCACACAAGCAACTCAGATTACTTCCATTTCCTTCTATTCTTCAGGTCCCGAAACACCATTCGAGCAGATGATTCTTGGATTTGCTGATCCTATAAATTTCAGATGTATTGTCTTCTTTATAAATTCACTTGAACAAGAGCTCCAGCCTGGTAAGAATACAAAAGATGTTTATTGGCTTCGCTTCTTATAAAGCGTTTCGTTGTCACAATTTATGGGTAGTTTGGGTTCACATTACTAACATATCATGTCACTGTGTAAGCTCATACGTAAGTGTCCTAATAATGTGGTTTCAAAAGCTCACATATTGTACAGTTATTTTGTGATGTTAATGCAAATATTTACATACGAGTACGAAATTATGAAGATAAGAAGTTGAAAACTGCACTAAAAACACGAAATATTTCTCGTCAGGTTTTCAAGAGTAGAGTCTCGCAAACGCCTAATGCTAGGGATGTTTGTTCTCAGGTACTGAAGACGAAAATGGTGTCGATGTACGCAAAACAGCAGGTCAAATCAGAAAGATCCTAGTTAACAGCGATTCAAAGTATCAAATTTTTCAACAGATGCAATATGTCTCAGCCAAACGGCATAAAATTCGCCTATATTGAGATACTGCCTACAGTAAATTCTGAGCAGAGGTTTTTGTTCAGACAAGTCGCATTTTGATGAAAGCTAAATCGTAGATGCCCATGTACTGCGCGATATCAGGGAACTTTACACACCAGATTGCCAAAATATCCGCAGCCCTCCACTACGGCGTCCCACATATTCATACTGTGAAATTATTGCCGAATACACCATAGATCACAGCTTCTTGGAAGTAGGACAGCACCCACTGTGTCATTTTTCGTTTTTCTGCTACTAAGTGAGGTACCTGCTACAAATTTGTGACATATGATGAACGCTTAGTTGAGGCTTCATGTGGCTGATGAGGATCAAGAATTATGGGTGAGCACTTTGCAATTGGTAGGAAGTATTAAATCACACACTCGTCAAGCAATCAGCATCGTGTCATGACTGACTGGTATTTAACTATATTTTCAATGCTGAATACATAGGTAAACATGATTTCTTGCCCATTATGATGCCTGCATAAATTTTTTTGCAAAAAATTTCCATTCAACGGTGCACCTTTGTAGTGGAATACCCGACTGCCACGCAGAGCGCCAGGCTTCAAATTTCATTAGATATTAGGTATTTTTTCCCAACTTATTCTTTCGAGTTGATAAGTTGCATTTAAGGGTGAAGTTTCTTACGACGCGGGTCGTATATCTCATGTCGTCATCGTAATAGCCCCCTCTAGATTAGTTCTTACAATATCCGTTGGATGGCAGTACTTGTATAAAATGAATACACGATGAAAAGATGTGAGATGGTGGTACTCGGAGTGTTCACTAGATGTACGGATGCACGGACGGACAGACATACAGACGGAAGGATGAACGGACGGACGCACGGAAGGACGGATGGGCAGACAGACAGATGGATGGACGCAAAGATGGACGGACGGACAAACGAACGAATGGAGGGACGGATGGACTGGCTCACAGGCGGACGCACAGAGGGACGCGCGGACGGACTGAGACAGACGCATGGACGAACGCATGGACGCACGAATGGACGCACGGACGGGACAGACAGACAGACAGACAGACAGACAGACAGACAGACAGCCAGACAGACAGACAGCCAGACAGACAGACAGACAGACAGACAGACAGACAGACAGACAGACAGACAGACAGACAGACAGACAGGCGCATGAATGGATGGATGGACGTACGAATGGACGCATGGATAGATGCCCGGACAGACGCATGGACGGACGGATAGATGAACGCATGCACCGACGCACAAATGGTCGCACGGGCGGATGCACGAACGGAAAAAAAACGAACGGACGGAAGGAAACAGAAACGGACTGATGAACGCTTCGCCCCTCTCATCACTCACTCAAGTGGATATGCTGTGACTTTTGTCATGTCTGTCGCTTGCGCGAACGATGGCGATGGGGCGCTGCTAAGCGCAGCAGCGTAAGGTACCTAGATGAAATAAAGGGACCTTAAAGCAGTGGTGGTCGAAGAGCTGTGCTCTTATACCACTATCAAGCTTCCCTTTATTGCAGTAGATGGTACCTGTACAATACTGCACAGAAATTTATTTATTTAATAATTTATTTATTTATGTAATACATACTGCGGACCACACTTCGGTCCAAGCAGGAGGGCATGGTGTAATGCAAAGAGAAATGCAATACACGCAAACAAAACAAAAAACAGTGCACAGTTACTCAGTATCGGAAGTACTACATTCGATTGTCTGGTTCCAGTCTGAAATGGTGCGTGGAAAAAATGAAAATTTGAACGTGTCCGTTCTCGCGAAGTACGGAGTTAGTGCATTTGGTTGGCGATGTCTTGTCGGTCTTGTGTTTAATGGAGAAAGAAAAGGGGTTGGATCAAGGGAAAGTTTGCGATTATATAAAAGAGACAAAAAATCAAGGCGGGACTTCTTTCTACGATCCTGAAGGAAAGGAATATTATCAGCTTTCATTAGGTCTGTGGGGGAGTCCGTTCGCAAAAACCTAGAATAAACAAACCGAATGGCCTTCCGCTGAATCCTTTCAAGTTTTTTAGCGTTTTGTTTAGTATGGGGGTCCCACACGATACTCGCATACTGCAGCTTCGGCCTAACGAAAGTGAAATAACTAAGAAGCTTTACGTTTGGAGGGGAATTTCTGAGCTTATATCTTAGGAAGCATAATTTCCGAAAGGCAGACAAGCAAATATTATCTATGTGCATGTTCCATGATAAGTTGTTTGTCAACCTGTGTGAGGGAAGACGATCCTAATTTATACACGTGTTCACTAGGGTTTTTCTTTCTCGTTACACAGAGATATACACTTTTTTCCAAATTGAATTCCATTCCCCATTCTACACACCACTCCCGCACGTTTTCAATGTTTTTCTCGAGTTCGTTCTGATCATTAGTACATGTGACTTCCCGAAACAAAACACAGTTGTCGGCGAACAATCGAATTTGAACAGTAGGGTCAACAACAGTTACTAAATCGTTAATATACAACAAAAAAAGCAATGGTCCCAAAACACTACCTTGTGGAAGCCCAGAGGTGACAGGAAGACACGGAGATTCTTCTTCGTTAATTTTTACAAGCTGTTGGCGGTTGGATAGGTAGGCTGCAATCCAGGAAAGAAAAATATACGGAATGTGAATGTTTTTAAGTTTTGCTATTAATTTGTCGTGTGGTACCTTGTCGAAAGCTTTTTTTGAAATCTAAAAATATAGCATTGATTCGGCCGTTATTGTTAAGACACGCTGCTGACGAATGAATTATTGTCACCAATTGGGTTGCCGTGGAATAACCTTTTCTAAAACCATGTTGAAAATTTGTTAGTAGGGCATTTTCGTCTAGAAATTCAAAAATCTGTTTGGAAATAATATGTTCAATGATCTTGCAGCATTGAGACGTTAAATATATCGGACGGTAATTTTGAAAGCTGGGCCGGTCACCTTTTTTTAAAAACGGTAACAATCAGAGCCATCCTCCAGTCACTCGGCAGCTTCCCAGTGGACAAAGAAGTACGAAATATTACTACAAGAAACTTAGCAAGTATTTCGGCATATCTGCGTAAAAAGGCGTTTGGAATCTGGTCTGCACCACATGAAGACTTGGTTTTCAAATTTAGCAGCATAGATTGTACTCCAGAGCAAGATACAAAGTCAGCGTCATAAATGCCAGGATCTGATATTAACAGTGGATACGTTTGCGCAGGAGAAAACACACTGTGAAAATAATGATTAAAATATTTAGCAATGATTCCAGGGTCAGAAACGAGATCACCATCGATTTTAATTTCCCTTACAGGCTGCTTTTTGTCAGTAATGTTATGCCAGAACTTATCAGGATCATTTTTTATGAAGTTTGGTAGGAGGGTTTGAAAGTAGTGGTCCTTTGAGCAGCGCACAGTGTTTTGCAAAGAATTTTTAATCTCACTGATAACGTCAGACTGAGCCTTCTTCTTCTTTAATCTTTTAAGTTTGCGTTTCAAGTGAATAATTTTGCGTGTTATCCAGGGTGTACACTTGTGAATTTTTTGCACTTGCTCGGTATAAAGTTATCAAGGCAGTAATGGCACATGTCCTTGAACCGGTCCCATAGAAATGTCCCCACAACCATAGCCATGCCCCAACATTTCATTACTTCTGCTACGGCGAACCACGGCCAACAACATTCTTCTAGCATTTTTTAATACGAAAGTGTTTTAGGACAGGGTAGCCCAAAACTTCAATGATGTATACTCGTTACAAAAGCATGTCAGTAGAATAAAGTTGAAAATTTAAGATAGAAGGAATTTTGTTTATTTGGATGACCAGTGAGTCGCACCAGCGATCCTTCCAACCGCAGCGACACGCATACATACAAAGAACTTTATTTGAACACCAGAGAAACTAGTCGAACGAGATCCTAAAGCCCCCTACAATGGTCGGTGGCTCCACCCTGGTCGGCACACGAAGGTGAAAGGCTTCCGCGATGGCCCGGGCCCTCCAACCAGCCAGTAGTTGTAGACCGTGAATCCGAATTAATCATGGAAGGCAGCTCTGCTGCCTGAAGAGCTAACGCAATGGCGACCTCCTCCGCAACTGTCACCTTATTTGTTCAGACTGAAGCCCGAGACACCAGCTGCCCTTTACTGTGGACAACATACACACAAAAGGCCCGCCACGTATTGTACTGTGCAGCGTCCACAAAAAGCATCGCTTTAGTGTCAATACCTACTTTCCGAAGGATAGCCCGAGCTCGAGCCACATGGTGGCCTGCGTGGTGCACCGGATGAACGTTGCGCAGAATAACATCCACCGTGATATCCTCCCGCTCGTCACGTGTGAGATGAACTCCTTCACACACCGCTACCCTAGGAGCCGAAATACCAGCCTCATTCAAGATCCTCAAACCAGCCTTGGTCCTGGACAAACGCACCACCTGTGCCGCAAAGTGCGCTTCAATCAGCTTATCAACCGTACAGTGCAAACTAAGCTCAATAAGCCGCTCAGTGCTATTGTCTGTGGAATTCCATGAATCCTCTTGAGCCCGAACCTGATTAGCGTATAAATATTCTTCTCTGTCCCAGTCCTGTGCAAATATAGAACCACACACTTTACATGACTAATAAATAACGCGTCAAACACCCATAGGAGTAGATCATCTCTGAAACTACCAGGCTTGCTCGTAATCCGAGAGATCAGGTGCAAGATGTTGTTCGCCTAACCGCTCAGTCACTCAATGGCACCTCCTTTTGAGCCTTGCGCGTCAATACACAGACCCAGGATCTCCATTGAATCCACTTTCGAAACTACCGTCTCATCTCAAGACCACAGGTTCACCGGAAAGGAATTCAAAGGCTCGAGATTTCTTGGCACGCCTTCCGAAAGAGTAAGAGTTCCGATTTCTTCGGAGAGAGGGTAAGGCCCGTACCCCCTAGAAAACGCTCAGTGGCGTCCAGTGCCTCCTGCAAGGATTCTTCAAACGTGGCCAGAGAGCCACGCGTGCACCACATGGTAATATCGCCCGCATAAATAGCATGCGCAACGCCAGGCTTTCCAGCAAGCAGCTCCGACAACCTGTGCAGAGCAATATTGAAGAACAAAGGGGACAAGACCGACCCTTGCGGCGTGCCCCTCTCTCCTAGCTCATGCTAGTCACTCAAGACTGAGCCAAGCCTAAGACATGCTCGCCGCTCCACAAGAAAAGATTGCGTGAACCGATAAAATTTACGTTTCAATCTCATACACAATATTTCTCTCAGGATGTGCTCATGAGCAACCGTATCAAACACCTCAGCAAGATCCAACGCCAAAATCCCTTTGACATCACGCGTATGCTTATCCAGAATGGCCCACTGAATGAGGAGAAGGGCGTCCTGTGTGGACAACGCTCACCGGAACCCGACCAGATTGTGTCTGAAGAGTTCATGTTCCTCTACATACTCCGTGACCCGATTATGAATCGCATGTTCGGCAACCTTGCCCTGACATGACGTGAGTTATGAAATTGGACGCAGGTTGTCTACATGCGGATGTTTATCTGGCTTAGGGATGAGAACCACCGTGGCAGTTTGCCACTCAATCGGACCTGCCCAGTCACCCACGCGTCATTAATTTCTATTGTAAGAATTTCAATCACCTTATCTTTAAAGTTTTGTAGGAGCCTATTTGTGATCCCGTCCGGGCCAGCAGCAGATCTACCTTTAAGGTTAAACAGAACATGCCTAATTTCTGACACCGTGAAAGGAGCATCAAGCTCCGACCTGTCGGCACTCCCATAATCGCTGAGTACGTCATCCCCAGTCACATTTTTTATTTCTAAGAGGCAGGACTGGGTGGCAAAATCATGGGCCATCTCAGCCTCCGTTATTCCCATATGCTACTGCTGCTTTCTAATGATGCGATCCATTGCCTGGAAAGCTTCCCCCTTCGACGCCTTGTCATTAAGAAGACTCTTGAGCAGGCCCCGCCTGCTACCTCTGCGCATTCGGCTGTCCGTCTAATCACACCTGTCCATCCATTCTTGCCAGCCAAGCTCTTCGGCGTAAATCTCAATTTCTTTATTGAGCAAGAATATCCTAACCCTAAGCCACCTATTAAACTTCTGCGTGCGCCACCGACTAAGCAGGGCATTTTTAGCTTCCAGCAACTGCGCTAATCTCGAATGCATTTTCGAAACTTCCAGCCGCGTTTCAATCTCCTTCGTAGCCCTTTCTACTGCCCGTTGCAGCCGAAAAAAATGTCCAGCAAAATCATCGTCATCCGAGGCATCCGCCCTCCTAATGTGCCTGAAGAGATTCCAGTCCACGTATCTGTGCTTAAATGCTGGTGGTGACCGTATCCCAATAAGCGTCTCTAGAATGTAGTGATCGCCGCCTACAGCCTCCTGCAAGTTACCCCACTTCCCGTCCGCATCCCTAAGGAATAACAGTTCAGTAGTGCTATCTCTCTTAACTGAATCTCCTCTTGTGGTCGGAAACCTAGGATCCGTGATCAGCATCAAAAAAGAATCTCAGGCTCGATTTCCTAAACGCGTACCCTTAAAAGTACTGAGGGCGTGTTCCCATTACATGGGGGGAGCGTTAAAATCACCTGTAACAACCAAGGCTTTACTCCTATCTTTCCGAATCGCAGCTGAGAACCAAGTTCCAAAGTCTCTCTGCCTGTCTGACGAAGAACAATATAGATTCAAAACAAAAATACAGGCCCGACATTCCCAATACAGGCGCGAACATCCCTAGGCATTTTAGTCCCTAGCGGTGCGCCTGCACTGGCTGGAGCGGTGCGGGTATGTAAAGGCGCCGCTGGCTGTGTTATGCGTGTGTCAGCGCTTCCTCTATTTCGTTTTTTGTGCGGTGTTTGGTATTATTGCGATATTATTCCTTGCGAATATGATGGTGCTTGAGTGCTGACTGTTTTGTGTAGACATTAGTTTTGAATGCGCTCTGACGCGCTTTAGTGAACGCAGTCACACGGGTACTTGCTGCATGTGGTCGGGCTGCACTGTATTTGATCTGGACCATGTAGCGGTGACTAACACCGGTTTTCCTCGAGAAATTTTGATCGCGCGCAACAACTTTGTCGCTGCTGCGCTGTGCAGCATCGAGTTTGGCGCAAATGCCCTGACCGCGATCACAAGTGTCTGTGTGACACCGGCGGTATGAATATCGCATTATTTCCACTATTCACACATGTAGTCCAAGTAGCATAGAAAAAAAAAAGCTGTGACTGCGATATCCCCGGTCGGTGATCACACGTGAATGCTTATACCAAGTTAAACCGTTCACTTCTGTACACTTTTGTGGCCTCTACTTCTTTGGATGCTGCTTACATGACAATGCAAGAAAAAAGCAGTCTACTAATTACATCAAAATTACGCAGAAATGGTGCATCATACTTAGGCAAGTCTCTAGAAAATATAAAACGTCTGCAAAAAAGCCCAAGTACGTGTTCGGTCTTGCAAACAAGCTTATTGCTCACGCTTTTGGCAAATTTAGTTGTTAGGTTTCTGCTGACATGAGCCGCAGTGGGCCACCGCATTATGCATATATTGTATAATTGGTGTGTCGAGTGGTCACCTGTAAATTGTGATCCGCATAAAAAGCGAGTGCTTTGCCTTCAGCGCAACTTTGGCATGCTCACTGTTTGCTTAACCCCTAAATCTAAACCTCGTCGTACATTGAAGGTGTCATAATTATCAGCCTGACTACGCCCACTGCAGGGCAAAGGCATCTCCCATGATCTGCCAATCCACCCTGTCTTGTGCATTTAGTTGCCATGTTATACCTGCAAACATTTTGATCTCATGGACCCACCTAACTTTCTGCCTCTCCTTCGTATGTTTGCCTTCGCTGGGAATCCAGTCAGTTACCTTTAGTGACCAGCGGTTATGCTGCCTACGTGCAATGTTCCCGACCCATGTCCATTTCTTATTCTTGATTACAACTCTGATATCCTGAACCCTGGTTTGTTCGCTGACCCACTCTGCTGTCTTCTTGCCTTTTAAAGTTACGCCTATCATTTTCCTTTCCTTGGCTCACTGGGTCATCCTCAATTTAAGCTCAACCCTCTTTGTAAGCCTCCAGGTTTCTGCTCGTAGGTAAATACTGGCAAGATGCAGTTGTTATATACCTTCCTCTTGAGTGTTAGTGGCAGATTACCATTCATGGTCAGAGAATGCTTGCTGAATGGGATCAACCCCATCTTTATTCCTCTAGTTACTACACTCTCATGGTTCGGCTTTTCGGCTCCTACCTGTCCTAAGTAGACATATTTTTTTACAACTTTTAGCCTCTCGACCTATCCTAAATGTGAAAGTGCTGTTTTCTGCCGAAACTGTAGCACATTACTTTAGTTTTGTGGACATTCATTTTCAGATCTACTTTTCTGCTTTCCGTGTTCAGTTCTGTAATCGTGAGCTGTAATTCATCTCTTAAGTTACTCATCGAGGCAATGTCGTCAGCGAATCGCAGGTTGCTAAGATACTTTCGATTAACTCTTATTCTTGACTCTTCCCAAGCTAGGGTCCTGAAAACCTCCTGTAAGCACGAGATGAATAGCACTGGAGAGATCGTATCTATCTGCCTTACACTCTTCTTTATTGGAATTCTGCCGCTTTATTTATGGTGGCTGTGCATCCACTGTAGATTTCTTCCAGTATGTTTATGTAGCGTTCTTCGATGCCCTGATTCAGTAATGCCTGCATTACTGCTGATGTCTTGACTGATTCAAACACCTTCTGGTACTCTATGAAGGCTATGTATAGGTGTTGATTGTATGTGAAGGTGTTGCGTGATATGTTTATGGCAGACAATAACGTTCCCACTATGGTACATTCCATAGTGCAGTTAAATGCGGCGTATTTGAATCGGTGCATCTTTTTTTCATGATCTAGCAGTAATTTATTTTGGGCAAAAAATATTAGTTATGGTCTTGTTGCTTTTTTTTACTTCATAATGCAAATTATTTAATAAAAGACCACATCTCATACTATAATAAAAGGACCAGGGCAGTGGAGGGCCTATACACTTTCATCATGCACAACCATATTGCAATTTTAACTGCAACTTAAAGACCACTGCTTGGCAGATTTAATGCATAATAAATTCTATTGTAACATTTGTCTGTGTAAACTTTTGGTTGTGATATCATGCTCAGACGATCGACAACAGCTGGTTCATTAGTTTTTAAAAAGCACTCAAATGGTACTCCATGCCTACTGACCATAGCACAGCGTAATAGTACTTGTCTAAAATATGTGGTCAATGGGTACGAAACAACAGCTGCAGCACTTTAATCAAGTTATTTGTGGTTAAACAAAAGCTGGAAGCACTTGATCACAGCCCTATTGGGAGTTTGTTACCATGTACAGATCTTTTGTAATAAAAAAGTTTTTGCTAGTCTTTGGCAATGGAGTTTTAACGCCCTTCGAAAACACCAAAGCAAGTCAACTGTTTTTCTAGGTCTTAAGCTCTTTTTCTGGCCTCCGAACAACGTTATACCAAGCTCTATTTTTTCTCTTTATATAGCTTCTTTCCTATCCTTTTATAACTAACTACTAATACCTGAACATTAAATGTCTAGAAATTCAAATACTTTTGAAGTCAAGATTGTGACAAATTATTCATATTTTCTTTAGTGTGTCAGGATGGTGTCATAACATGTTCAACTTCACTGTATTGAATAGAGTATTTTTGCTTTGATTTAACAGGTGCTGTTTCAATTGCCATGCTTTTGCACAAATTGTCAAACACATCACAAATGATCTAACAACAAATGCCTCAACTTAGTAAACAGAAAACTTGTATATTTCAAATGTGTTTTATTGTATCTCATGAAGAGGGTAACATCATTCAGTAAAAGCATTGCTGGTGATCTCCATAGTCATCGAACTAACTGAATTTAAGTAATTAGTTTTGAGGTTCCACTTTGTTGCATATACATGTAGTAGCACCATATTTATCCTCATCTTTATGCCTCTGCATTACATTATAGACATTTGAACAAACCGGAAGTGTCGTATTATTATTGCCTGACTTTGTCATATTTCACTCTGGCTTAGCATAGTATTTAATGCTAGATGCCAAAAAAGAGATTAATATGTCATTTCTCCCATTCACCACGAAGAGGTTTCTTTTTAAGCTATTGTTCAAGGCAGTGATGTTATTCAGCATTCTGCTATAGAGCATATGAGCAATACTGTTTGCTTGTACAGGACACTATACCATCGGTCGCATATACATGCTTTTTCGGTCTACACATGTAGCTTTAAAAATCATCAGTGTAAATGTGGCTGTCTTTATTTAAATATGAAATAGTGCATTACAAGAAAGAAAGTCTGTATTTCTAATCTGACCCTAAGGTGAAGGGAAATGGTACCGTACAGTCAGGGGGGGGGGGGGGATCCAGCCAATCATTTTAGGGGGAGGGGGTTGCTTAAAATAACACCGGAGAGAGGGGCATGGTCATTACTTTATGTTTTTTACTAGCTTAAAAACTTTATCATAGCATAAATACTATTAATGTGTGCTTTAGGAATCCCAGTCATGTGTCCTAATTGGTGATAACAGGTGAACGGCAAGCACTGAAGGGAGGGGGAGGGGATACTGACAGGCTTTGGGGTGGGGGGCGATCACCTCTAGCACCCTCTTCTGGATCCGCCACTGCGTGCAGTTCTGCAAAATATCATAGGATTGATTCCGAACCTCATGAGTCTCATTATAATAGTTGTATTATGTACTAGTGCCCTAGTTTCATGCACTCAAGGAGATTATGAGGTGAAAATAATTAAGCTTTCACTTGAAACAGTGCATCTCATAACCAGATTTTAGTTTTGCGACATGAAACCCTCAAACTTAATTTCATTAATTCTTCTCTAAACCAGCATGGATGTACAGCGCTTGCGAAATTCTGCTCCCAGTTTTTTTTTCATGTGAATGTGTGGTTCATCACAGAATTTATAGCATTATTTAGCAGTGCGATTTTTCAAGGCCTTCTCTATTGCCATGCCCTTTTTTTCACATTTGTTCAAAGCAGAAGACAAGTTCACCAGGGAACATTTACTGCATGGGAGGTTGTTTGAAACAGTTGGTTATGTGTTCAAGTTGGCCCATACACACATCTTTTGCAAATCAACAAAATTTGTTCATCATTATAGGCAAACTAATTCTATATAATTGCGCAGCAGTCATGCAGCTATGCTGTCAAAGAAATAATGTTTCAGGACAAATAAAAATGTTTAATGGAAGTTACTGACAAGAAAATGTAAAGTTTGGCGTCTGTCATAATCATATGGTGGTTTATCAATTTCGGTTATACGTGGGGTTTAACCCCACATATCACCGAAAATGATAAGTTAACCTTGCCTGAAATAGTTGCTTGTTATTTACTACACACCTCAAGGATCAATATGAAGTCACTGCAATTAGAGGCAAGTGCAAATCTAAAAAAGTGCACTTAAAACCAAATGAGAGAGCAGATAAACATTATTGCCACTGAGCACTTATACTAAATATCCTATCCAAGATTGCAGCACAATAAGCTCCTGCAAACATATGTGCTAGTAATAACAACAGAATGCTCAGCTTGAGGTTTTGATGCAGGAAAAATAAAGAAATTATGAAAACGACCACATGTTGGATGATGAAGCCAAGACAATGCTTTATTAGCAGTTTTTAAAATGCTTATATTATGGTTCATTTCAATAATGTTCCAGACTTTGCTCGTTGTGCACTTGGCTGGAGTGCACATTCATTTCCACCACTGTCAGTTATCCTCCGTTGAGGACCTTGGCAGCAAGTACACCTACTTGTAACAGACATGGCAAATTACCCCACCTCCTCCTTTATTTTTCTGTACAATTCCAGCAGCAGCCTTTCTTTCCACTCCTAAATAAAGGTGGCGGTAGGTAAGCTGTGCATGCATGAACTTCACTGCATGACTCGGGCTGCAATTCAAAGCATTAACTTTCATAAGAAACTGTAAAAAGTGTCCACTTTGTTCATACTACAGCTATTTAGGCGAAATTGGTTGAAACACAAAAATATTTAAAAAGGTGTGCATTTTTACTGTAAAGTATTGCACAGTTGAAATAGTGTGAAGAGAACACTCGCAGATAGAGCAGCTGAATTGGTGACAAGCGTTCCTTGGTTGTACGGGTAGTCACATTCAATGGGCCTCTTGTGCAGCCCTGGCAAGGCTATGAGAAAAGGCCCATGCTAGTGCCTCTATTCCAACTTCAATCGCGAGTGGGCACTGTAACATACAGAGCAAACGCCCCCTCCCCTCCTGCAATTATTTTTCAGCCTGTTCTCCACTACGGAATTCGGCAGCAGCAGTTCTTTGGAACCAAAGTTCTGAAAGTCCTTATATATGCGCAAGATTGTTTAAGCACTTTTACAATGTGATGCCTCGAGGCAGCTTTCTGAATTGTCCCAAATTGTCTGAACATTTGTAGAACATCTTTCCCGCCTTGTCATAACACCTGAAATTTCACACAAGGATTCTCCTCGGGTCTGTAAAACAGTAAATGCGTGTGTATTCAATACAACATTTCATTAGAAACGCAGGTGTGCATTTTTCTTAAAACACTTTTATATTGAATAAGTGTCTGAGACCAAGCAAGGGCCCCCTTCCAGATCATTTTTCAGCGCCGAGGGAGTGATTTCTCAGGATTTTACAGTAGTATGAAGTTGTAGGTAGTGCTTGGGCCAGTGTGCATCTCTCGATTTAAAGTACTAAGAACTTGGAAACTTGTGCCTTTATGCAAAGAGAAGAAACACAGCATACCAAATTTGTTTGCACTGTTTCAAGTTTTAGTTCACCATGGTGAAACTCGCATGTTCATCAAACAAGTTGTGTAAATGAGGGCAATCTTCAGCCGTGTGTAGCCTTTGAGCTTGTGAGGACACACCTTCCACGTTACCAGTAAAAGTCAGCATGGCTATACACTGTCGTCCTTTATGAAAGGGAAAACGTGAGCACGTGGCCTGCGTTCAGCGGTGACTGACTACAGTACCATCAGCCTACAGCTGAAAAAAGCGTGCCTGCTTCTGTTTTTATCAGCGCCTATCCAACGGCCATAATTAATTCTTTTGTTTGCCAATAGATGCCTTCAAAAGGCGATGTGCTTTGTTCAGCGGTTGTTTAGGTTGTTCTAATTCAGTTAGTAAGTAATGGTAAGAAAGTACCAACACAAAAACTGGGCGTGTCATTTCTTTTGTTGCAATGAGTGTCTAATGACCCGGTTATCTTGACTGCAAATCTTTTTTTAACGGAGCGCACAACCGTTAAATTGTTTAAAGACATTTTCGTAGTGCTCTGCTCGTGCGTATGAACGTCGCCTCACAAGGTACCACAGTGCTGCAGACTTGTGAGACTGTATATATTTTTTTGCTTGTTGGAGAAAAGCAGTGCACGGGCTCTTTAAACGTACATGCAATGTGTGACTGTTGCAATAAATTGTCCTCTGTGTCATGCTTCCTATCTTCCATCTTCCTAGGACTATACTTATTGAGATGTGATACACCTAACAATACAACTACACTGAATTTCACTTCTCTTGGGCCAGGCGAATGAGCTGGTCAGCTACTCTAAATCATTCTTGATAATTTTTTCCTTCGGTGTTGAAGGGAGACTAAGGAGCGAAATTAATTTTCGCATACTATTGAAGTGTGATTTCACAACACCACTCTTACCACGACACGATGCTTGGCAAGTGCGAAACCAGGCAAAGAAAATGTCTCACCAAACACAATGACATCATTAATTTTGATGGCGTTTTCTGGGTTCAACATAGCTTATAATCAATAAAAATGAAGTACATTGTAATCTGTGGGTGTCATAGACCTAGCATACGAAGTTTCAGAAAATGTCACAAAGCCAATTTCAAAATTATGAAAAATACATTTAAAAACTTTTGATGTCACCCACAGACATTTCTGCACAACTTTCAATAATGAAACTTCAACATTAGTTTTCTCAGCTAATAATAAACTTGGGATAGTGAAACATATGGCATTGGCATTAAAGTTGTCAGAGTGCAGCTTGTCAATCTAAACAAGGTCATTGTTTCTCTTTAGTATCCTTGTAATGCTTTCGTAAACTACACACAAGAAACTTGTGAATCAAGTGCAAAGCTGCACAGCGAACTGTTGTTGGGAGTACGGAGTTTGTACATTGTGATTTCACCGATGTCGCATTGCTGCAGTGAAGGGAACCAAACTGCTCGAGACTACAGCAGCAGAGGCCTATAAATCTCTCCAGAGTTTTCTTCCACACTTTCAACCAATGGGTTCAGTAGTAGTAAAACATTACATTTATTCCACTTGTTCTTTACAACTCTATCATAAACAGAGACTAACACGTGCATTTTTTTTCGTTTAAATGTAGTTTTTTTTATCTTTCAGTGCATAAGTTGTCTTGAGGTAACAATGATGTTATTGAAAATAGAATCATTTCGAAGAATAGACTCGATAGCTTTGCTGCTAGCCTCCTTTCTGACATGAATTCATGACAATTGAATTAATTGGCAATTGTAAGAAGTTTCACCCTAGTAGTAAATTTACGATGCACCACCCTTTCAGCAAAATTAACTTCCTAGATATGACAGTATCTATTGAAACATTCTTTAATGTGAGGTATGAAAAAAAATACAAATCCTCTGCCCACACCGTAAAGATATAGCAGTTAATGCCAATCAGAAAAGAAAAATGAACAGAGAAGATGGAAGTGAAATTTTGAGGGGGAAGGGTGTGCACGAGAAGCTGACTCCACCCCCAGTCGAACTGGACAAAAAGAAGAAAAAAAAGATCTTGGTTTGGTATACAACGTTGTTCTTGCTGCTAACATGTTTGGCGATATTTAATCTTCAGTGATGAATTCTTGTGATGCGCATCTTAATGGGGCTGTCTTGGAGTTCTTTCTTTTACAGAGAAATCAAAGGCTTCGCTCTACATATAGCCAACGAATAGCCAACTATTATATATTGACTACACAAGCCATCATCTATGACACGGCAAAGAAGAAATATTCATCAGACAGGCAAAGCGTTTAAGTAGCGTCTGTAGCGACAACAATCACTATGCTCATCAATTAAGCAAGCCAAAGGAGACATTTGGCGAAATGACCTGCACAACACTCTGAACAAAATCCAAAATGAAGCTTGAAAATGAGGAAATCATCACTAGCTGAACATTTCCTATAGCACAGCCTAACCAGCCGCTAGCCTTTGCAATCAAATACCGAAACGCACTTTCAAACCTAAATATAATCTTTCGCAAGTACTACCCGACAATAACTAGCAGCGAGCCGCTTCCGAAAACGTTCCCCGACATGTTAGTGCATGCAAACCCGCATTTTTTGTACACATAGTACCTAGTTGTCATCTAAGATTTAAGACCTGCAAATACCTTCAAGATTATGTTAGGAATAAAATCACTAGAAGGGATTTATGCATAGTATAAAATCTAGTTTTACCTGCACTAGTTCAAGCATTATCTACATGATTAACTATACATATTGTCACAAACAGGACAACATTTTAACATGGTGTAGTAACACAACTTCGACAGGGACACAGAGTACAAGAAAACACGACACTCGCTTTTCTTGTTCTTTGTGTCCCCGTCAAAGTTGCGCTAATGCACCACATGTTAAAATAATATCTCACCAACTAGCCCAGCTCTCAACCCTACTGAACAAACAGGACAACCTGTTAACGTTTCATTAAAAAAGCATCAAGCAAGCATGGCAAATAACTGCAAGCAATGGTGCAGCATTTTATAGTGGCAGGACATATCTTCAACGATCCTAAACCTTAAATACAGTAACCAGCTTTTGGAAAAAGAAAAATTGCCGCACCTTATTCACAAGTCTAATACATTCCAGCCAACAAGTAGAAATGTTTCAAAGGGGGCACTTGAACCAATTTGACATGGCGCATACACAACGAAAACCTATAAAAAATCAGCCATTCTTCAAAAAATTTCTAAAGCTAATTATCTCCATTGTCAGGTGGCACTTCCTCGAGGCAAAGATAATTCAGCGAAATGTCTTCTCCTTTTCTACCTATCCATGCATAACACTTGCTCCCTCCTGCCCCTCATTTCTTTCTGTTTCATCGGGCTTTTGATTGATTGCCCCTTTTACCCTGGCGCAACCCATTACGGGGCTTTTAACTCACCCAGTTCAGCATGCCGACTCCTCGTTTTCATCTCCCCGTTTTTGCATGTGGCCTTCCCTGCTTTGTTTAGGTTGGAGTAGAGGGTATGAGAATATACAAAATGCATTAAGGCGGGCAAGGGATGAATTTTAGCCTTGTTGGTACAACATATTTGAAATGTTTTGTGGTGATTTGCTGATTGTTAGCACCAGTGTGAGTGGCTTCCCTTCATCTTGATAAATCTGCCCTACACAATTCAGATAGGTCGGCAGTTGCAGCCCTGAAGAAGTCTGCATGTTGAGACGATGGCTGTAGCGACAACCCGTGTTTACAAACGTTTCATCCATTTAAGCTTGTCTTCCTCACAACTGTGCTTTTTGGTTTCATAACATGACACTTCTGGTTTTAAAAAAATAATAAAATTGGTACTACCTTGTATAATCCGTGTTAATAATAGCTCATTTTTGTCTGTATTTTGGTAGATTTTCAATGCACCCATTGTCTTAGTTTTTTTTTGAGCAATAATTTGACTGAGTTAGTGAACTAATAATTGCTCTTCATTTATTTCCTGCCATTTTGTGTCTACAGACTAGTCCGTACTGTACTAAGACTGAAAATATGAACTAAACAAAAAGAATGATGTTTTTAAACTGCAGCACCGAAATTGGGATATTTAGTAATTGCGCCTTTTTATTTTATTACCAGCATGTCAAGTGCCGGAGGCATGACTGCTGGCTAATCATTGAAAAGTTCATTCCTGGGCGAAAATGAAAAACTCCCCCCCCCCCCGCTGACGTTCATCTGAATTTTTTTCGGTGGTTCAATAATTCAAATAGCATAACAATTTGAAAAGTGGGCCAAATGTGACATATCACTCTAATTTGTTATGCAGCACTGAGCAGCTGGCTCGTCCGTCACTCAGTGTCAGCGCAGCCGATTTTACCTGGTTGGAACGCTCCCGCCGTAGATCGGGCACAGCAGAAGAGCGACATGTGATCCTAAAACCAGCAACATGTTTATATTACTCACGCAATAAATGTACATCATGAGTACACGTATCGCAACAAGAGAAGTATGCAACACGTATGGCGGAAGTACGGTAAACATTGAAAGTCTTACCTTTATGTCAAGAACTGTATCAGCCTTTACAATAATCTCATCAGGCTGCTGTACGAGCTTAGCAACTTGCGCAGCGACAACGTTTTCGAATTGTGGTACATTAACACAGAGTGGTATTACCATCACTGCCACGAAACTAATGGTGCAAAAGCGCGTTCACCCGAAGATTAGTTCGAGGTTGACAGCTTACCCATCCTTGACACGAGGTGCACTATGAAGCTGTGAACATTTGTGTTCATCACTGTCGTCACTCAAGAGTAGATTTACCGCGAGGAAGAGTGCTTGCCGCAAATGAACACGTAGCTTGAAGTTCGCGCTGGTCTAACGACAAAACTGGAAGCCGCCATGACACTTTTACTCACAGGAAATCCACGCAGTGCCAACGAGTCAACGTAAGCCTAAGTTGTAGCAAACAAAGTTCAACGCAGCTACCACCTCAAATATAGCAGCGATGACCGCCGATTCGCGCTTATTACGTTTCCGTTTTTAATCTTTCATTTTAAATCTTTGACGAAAATGATCTCTTCACATGCTTGAATATCATGGTCATCATCATCAGTAAGCCCGCAAAAATTGAATGTGTAACATTAAGGCACCCAAAACAGCTATTATTATTATTATTATTATTATTATTATTATTATTATTATTATTATTATTATTATTATTATTATTACTATTATTATTAACTTGCAGAGAAATTGCAAGGCTCCTCTGAAATTGAAGCAGAGCCACAGTCACACGCATTCTCAACACTGCCCTAGAACACCCTTAGTGAGGCCTTAGAACAAGAAAAAAATTATGACATAGAGGAAATGAACAAAATTTTAACTACATTGATTCCTAAAACGCAACTGCAGTTAGGTTAAAGCACTAGGGCAAGAAGTAAGCAAACTCTCCCAAATGACAAAATAAAGAGAAAAAAGAAACAACAATCTAGAAAAGCTACCCCCTCAAGATTTAAAGTTGAATTAACTAAGCTAAAGGGGCTGACTAACAAAAAGAAAATTGCCGACATGGGGATTTATAGCACCAAAAAATTAGATGAAGAATTCAAAGAAAGACCAGAGTATGACAAGAGGAAACTAATTACGAATGCACACTCCTACAGGGAGAGTAACATAATCAGAATTCTCAACATCTATTGTAAGGTGGCAGAAGATGTTTACTACAGCTCATGAATAAGCCACCTAACAGAGAAACAAGCCAAAGTTCAACAAAACACTTTAAACTCCATGAGTAAATATAAACAAAGTTAGTAAGAAACATAAAATCAGAAGCCAAACCAGGAACGAATCTCTTTGGATACCCTACCCTGAGAGAATGGAATAGAGCCCTACAAAACATGACCAACGAAAAGCCATGCAGCGAAATTGTTGGCCCGATCAAAGATGGAGATCTCGTGTTTAACAAGCTTGTGACACTTTCTGCACAATGCCTCACGTACTGGCGAATCAAATGTACAACCGAACTGTAAAAATGCCAATACCAAACAAATACAGAAAAAGAGAAATGAAAGATTTGAAGAATTATACACAGATCAACAGATGTCCCACTGTGGATCATAGTCGTGCGCTGTCAAACTAAAAAATCTGCGAAATGGAATACATCGATTTACTTAGCTTGCAGAGACTAATAAAAGGCATTCGACTCGGTAGAGATACCAGCAGTCTTAGAGTAGCTAGTGCATAAAGCATGCATGAATACCCTAGCCAACATCTACAGAGAGTCCACAGCAGACAGCCAGACAGACAGACAATGAACTTTATTAAGGTCTTGAGAGGCGACTACAAAAATCTCTTTATGGGGTAGGAGCTGTCGCAGAGCAGAAAAATTTTATTCGTGAAGTGGGTCTGGCAAGGAGACGAAATCTGAGCAATATTTACAGCTTGCTTAGCAGAAGTATTTGAGCCACCATGTTGATAAGAAACACGAATAAATATTTACAAGAAATATCTCGGTACTTGCGCTTTGCAAATGACATTTTGCTTTTCAGCAGTGGTGCCGTTGAACTACAAAGAACTGAGGGTCCAAACCGAGAAAGTGTTCAAGTAGAGTTACAGATAAATTAGTAAAAGACAAGAATCTAATGTTAGGAGGCCAAACAAGAGAGCGAGAGTTCGCAACGGCACACCATAATCCTTACAATATATATATATATATATATATATATATATATATATATATATATATATATATATATATATATATATATATATATATATATTTATATATATATATATATATATATATTGTAAGGATTATGGTGTGCCGTTGCGAACTATATATATATAGATATATATATAATTGCAGGGAATAAATTTCTTGGACGCCGGTAAATAGTATGAATAAAAAGAATACACACGTCGAAAAACGGAAAGGTTGCTTTACGTTTCGGCCGTGGGACCGGCCTTCGTCATGTATATATATATATATATATATATACATATTTAAGTCAGATATTCACAGGACACACTACTCATGAAAAGGAAACTCACCAAACAATATGGATGGACTAAAGCTTTAATGGCAGACATTCTCAAATCATAACAGGCAATTTACAACTGTTACTAAAGCAGGAAGTGGTCAACTATTGTATGCTGTGAGTACCAACATATGGTGCAGAAACTTGAATATTAGTAAAAAAAGAAGAAGAAGAACAGAAAAAAAGTTTAGAACAGATTAAGAACTTTGCAAAATAGAAACAGAAAATGGTTAGCATAACATAGAGACATTAAAAAAGCAGAGCTCGTTAGAGAACAAACATGGCTAGATGACATTCTAGCTGACATTAAGAAAAAAAAGAGGGTGGACCTGGGCAGGTCGAGCAATGTGAGGGAGAGACAAGTGACCAGTTAGAGAGATTGTGTGGCTACGAAAAGATGGGAAAAATAGCTGAGAAAGGCAGAAGGCTAGATGGGATTTGCACGCATAAGATAGATTAGGCTTGCACAAGTTTGGGAAAATTATAGGTAACTGCGAGAAGCCTTTGTGTAGCATTGGATATAAAAAAGGCTGATATGCAAAAAGAGCATGCGTTATCGATCTGTTGCACATCGCATGTTGGTTTCAATACCAACTGGGTATTCAACTCGCATCGCAGTGCTACTGCTTACGTATTTTAATTGTACTACCAACTGCTTTTCGACATGTTTCTAGCAACGTTGAAACATATCTGGAAGATTTACCAGAGCCATATACGGCCATGTCTCCGACTCTGTACAGTGCATGTGCAGCCAGGCTTACTTAATCCGTGGTACCTTGCAGAAGTTGTGGGCTCCGATGTGGTGTGCCCAGGAGCACGCGTGACCGAATAGACATGCTGGGCTGCTTTGAACAAGAGTGACCACGTTGAAAGGTGTGCCTGTTTAACCGTAGATGCATGGTTCCTCGGGGTGCTTTCAGCATGTGAATTCTGAAAGATGACGCGTTTCAACTGATAACACATGCCTGACTAGACGCTTGTTATTGTGCCTGGTCAAGTATGATACGGTTGGCATTTCAAAACTTCTTTAGCACCAACCACTCCAGTTCTAAACCAAAGCACATTGCATGAAAGAGGTAAAAAAATAAGCGCACCTGCCACCACACTTCGGATTTTAAAATTTTACATATTTGCTAACACAACCAAACGTAGGCATGACTTCCCCGAAAGGCCAAGTTCTACAAGAAGCGCAAGCTCTTTTTGGGGAAGTTGCACCTTCATTTAGTGGGATAACGAAAGTATGTGAAATCCTAATTTGTGGCAGCAGGTGTACTTTCTTTACCTGCTTCGTTCTATTTGCTTCAGTTTGGACCTGGAGTGGCTTGCACTGAAGAAGTTTCGCGATGCCAAGTGTTCAGCAGCCCACATCACTGAGGCAAACTGGAACCTGAAGATGAGGCACGCCCGCTGTTTCATACTGAAGAAGCCTGCTCGCACGATCCGGCACGGCCTCACCGGGCTGGGAAATGTTCACATTGCAGAAAGTGTATGCTATGTACTCAACAAAGGCCCAAAATTTAGCCACGAACCTCTGTTGCTGGCTCACTAATTACTTGCACTGCGCCGACGAGTTGCGGCAAAAGTCGATGTCGCAGTTTGGGACTATTGCTCACAAGACAATGTCTAAGCTCTAGCAATAGCAGGGGGAAAACCCTCTTCGTCAGTAGGATAAGTTGGTGGGTGTTGTCATTCTTCAAGTGCAACAATTTGTGCCCGTTTCAAGTTGATAAAAGTAGTGGCTCCATATTAATGAATGTATATTTGTGTAACTTTCAAGACAAGACAAACAGTCTACATGAACTTCGTCAAGTTAAAAGTCAACAAAACAAAAGTTTTGAAAAGCAAGAAAGTGGCTTTGAGTAAGGACTTGGAACTTGCACAACTAGCAGAGTGTATTGCATACTGCAGCTAGCAAAACGAAACCCTTTCTGTGTTTGCTACGGCCAAGACGCTTAAGCCGGGTGTTTCATTCAGGACAATTGTGAGTGATTGAGGTATCTGGCAGAAATGATTATTCAGTTTTTAATGAAGCGGCTAGACTCAGTTGCCATGAGAAACCCGTTCTAAAATGAAAATTTCTCATGCATCATCCACTTTCTTCAAAGAATCCTTCGATGGGTACTTGTTCTTGGTAGATGAATGAGGGCTCATTTTATTCTGTCCTGCACGGTGAATCGTTTTTCTACATAAGAAGTTGCAGACGAGAGTGCTGTGGTTGCCTTCAAAAATGCCACGGGCATGGCAGTTTAAGCTTTTATGGCTCTTCTCAAGTTTTATGTTAAAGGTAGCTCGTATGTTGCTCCTGTGTTGTGCAATTTCTTATGTTTGACCATAACTGCTTTTATTGCGTTCCTCCAACATTTTAATTTGTGGGAGGTTTTGTAAGTTCTTACGTATGATCATAATTTTTTATCATTTTAAAGAAACTAACCACCGTCACATATTAGTCCATTGTTAACAATGTTCTAGCAGGCTTTTGCAGACTGAAAAAAGATCGGTGTTTACACATGAGTTGAAGGCTTGTGTCTTTTTGCAGTTTTTGGCTTAGCGTATTACCTTGCAGAGTCGTCACGGCTGTTGATTTTTTTTTTGTCTAGGTGTGCTGAAAAATTGCTTTCATACAAGTTGACGCATTCCAAAACTGTGAAAAGGGCCATAGCTGAACAATGCCCAGAGTATGCATGTGCAGGGTCGTAGTCACAAGTTATGCAGAAGACTTTTCAAAACCGATTGAACAGGTTGTCTGTGGCTGGTTTTTCTTCGCATGCTCCTTAACGCTGTAGCTGAGTTGCTCCACCAGACTATCAGGAGAGAACACCATGGTACTGGGGTAGAGCAAGAGCGCAGAACAGCGAGACCTGAGGTTGTACCATATATGCACCGAGCTGCACACGACATAAAAACGGTTGCAAACAGAGATGGTATGCCGATTCTTTTTTCTGGGCCACGAAAATCATCTGAGCTTTCTCATGTATACTATATGATGGAAGCAACAAAGGCACGCCAATCATGCACAAAATGTGTCAACGTGGTCGTTTATGAATTTGAACTATCCTACGGCAAAATATCAACGTTGGACGGGCATGAATATGCGTGATTGAGCATGCACTGAAACGTGAGCTTTCGTTAAACAATAAAGATGGGGCACATTTGCTGCCACATTGCGATTCTCATAAGTTTGAGTCGTACCTGGATAAGGTTTGGATTATTAGCAGAAGCAGGGACACAACTACTCGAGAATGCATGAATGCATTCTGTATAAAATCACGAGGTTCACTGGGTATCAGTGATACTTTGTCTTTCTGGTAGGTAGAGAACAAGTTCACAGATTGTGATTAGTTAATATGCTCTCAATGTGAGCCTTCCTTAACCCACACATGTGTGCCTATAATTTTTGATGCAGGATATGATGAATAAACTGTCAAAACTTTGAGCTCCCCTAGACCCCTTTTGCAATTATTTGGTCATTAAAACAGCCATATCTTTGTGGCTTATACAAGAACATGGACTGATTAGAATAGCAAAGAGTGCTGCTAGCCTGACCTTTGTGTCTTAAATATCCGTAGGGGCAAATTTCACATAGAGGGACACCGTGTTTGGGGGATGCAGACTAGGGAGACATGAGGCTATGACAAGTTACCGATATGCAATGACAAGGAGAATGAATGCAGTGATTGTGCGAGCATTCCAAGCCAGAAAAAGGCTAAGAGTGACCAGTGCCTTCTATCGCATAAGCCATGAAATAACACAAGCAACCACCGTCACCTCTGCCACCATCTGTAACGTAAAAGCACTACCAAAGGCTGCATTCATTCTTCTTCTGCACATGCTTACGGCATGCAGCTCCATAAAAGTAAAGCGAGGGCACATAAATGCTTCAATGTGGTAGTGTCAGAGCACATGCTCAAATCTGTTGCAGAAAAATTAGCAAAAAAATCACTGCTTTTTTACATAGTCATTTTAAAAAAACAATAAATCGGTCTGAAGACAACATTACATTGTACACATTTTGCTGATGAATGGTAATTCTTCACTAAATTAGAAACTTCGTAAGATGGTTTTGCTAGATAGAGTTTTATTAGTATTTATTAGTAAAAATTACACATTGGGGAGCCATAAAAATTTTGTAAATGGGGGTGGGTGCTGGAGACGACGTTTTGACAAGTGGACTTGTCTTTTACAAGGCTCAAAAAAAATTTCGAAAAATTTCTTTCAATACAAGAACCATATTACTTTATTATTGTGCCTATCCGAAGAAATGAAGTTATTTATATTATAGAGGAGTGAAGAAATGTAACTTGATGCTATTTAATATTGCGCACTAAGCGGGGACAAATGTGCTAATCTGATAGTGAAGTAAACATCACATCCTTTTGATTAAAAATAACAAGCAGGAAAACTAGTAATAAGACCCAAAATGACATTGCACTTCCTAAAGAATGAAATGTCCTTCAATTTTACATGTGATACTTGATTTAGCAACACCGAACACATGCATGTGCTTGAACATGTTGTAACACAGGGCAGGACTACACAGACACTAGAGAAGGGACAAATCGCTCTTGTGCCTGCATAATGGTGTGCTGTGTTACAATGTGTTAAAGTACTGTCACCAACTGGCCCAGCTTTCAGTCCTTCTGTGTACATGTGCCTGTTTGCGGACGTCCTATTATTACATACCTAGCTACCCAGTATGATGCACCTTTTCTGCATAATTTTGATAGAAGAGCTTTGTATGTGTAGTAAACTGTTTTTCTTGCATGCTCGTCTACAGACGCAACCAGCAGCCAAGAAGCTGGAGACTACTGGAGCGCACACAAAGGGTTTGAGCATTCGGACGTGCGATCATACCGGTGTCACACGGGCACTTTTCATTGCAATCAGCAAGGGCGTCTGCGCCAAATTGATCCGGCGCAGCAGCGACAGACCTGTTGATCTCGATCAGAAGTATTCGAGTGACACCAGTATTAGTTACCGCTAACTGCCCAGACTAATCAGATCAAATACACGGTGCAGCCGTCATCTTCGATATAAAAGGCTACGACATAGCAAACAAGAACCCGTGTGACAGTGGTGTTGTCAGTACAGTGTGTCAGTTCTTAAATATCATTCAGAAATATGTCTGCACAAATATGATCATGCCTACGCGGGTATATTTCAACGCTACGGCTCGCATCAACCAGCCAACACTAACGTATCATCAAATGAGCAGAAAACTAAATTTGTGAAACAAACCACCACACAGCACCCACAAGACAGTCAGCACTTGAGCATATCACATCGACGTGGGATGCTGGTCATTCAATGCTACCGCTTGCTCGAAACACCCACGGCGCTTGATCTCCCCCCTTTGAAGTATCGGTCGACCGAGAATTACTGCCACATCACCATATTCGCAAGGAATAATACCGCAACCCATACACACCGCCACACAACACCAAAATCAACCTTGACCAAACTAGTGGAAACGCTGACGGTCGACGTCGGCGCAACGCTAGGTACTAAAGCGCCTAGGGATGTTCGCGCGATTTGGGTGCCTAGGCAACGTGCGGTCACCAGAAAAGCACCTAGGGCGCGGCCACTTGTATTAGTTCGCGTTATGACTCGCCATGGCGCAGAAGTCACTGTCTGCAACGGTGCTGGAATGTAATGTCGCTTCCCGACCCGTCAACTAGCGAAGCCGATCTGTTCCGCGAAGTCGAACGCAAAAGACGCCTAGCACGGAAAAGAAAGGAGACTCCTTAGTTCGCACGGTTCACGAGCGGAGCCGTCAAAGGCACCCCCATTCGGGACTAGAAGGAGAAGGCTTACTCGGAAAAGCGTCTGGCAAGAGGCAGGTCAGGTGCCACCGTCTGAGTTCAAGCCACTGTTGGCATGCACGCGAACCATTGAGAATGACGTGGGGACGTGACCACTTGGCTGACTGAGACATAGTGGCGGCAGGGAGACGAGCATAACCTCCCCCGCTGTACGCCATTACCGAGTGCTGTTAGGATGTCGGGGCGCTTCGCTGTCGCATGCACACCTGGTGAGCACACGGAGCCCAACGGTGTACTCACCCTTCTTAAGGAGCCTTCTACGAAGCAACATTTAATGAAAGAGCTGACGGGGCTCGAGCGTGAGAACGGCCACCGACGGAAATCGGCCGACAGAGGCAGCACGGCCTGCATGGGAGAGAGTGTCATACGCGCAAAACCTATCCCTTTGCGTGTTTTATTTGGTAACGTGGTTTTAACCAATGTAGTGCCTGTTATGAAGGTGTTTCTGCGATTGGTTGTGATGATGCGAGTCCCACATGTGATTGGTTTGTGTGAAGACTCTTTGTTCAACCAAGGGTTGAAAAGAGGATGTTTGAATCTGAAATAGAAGAGTGGAGGTTCGGGCTTGGACTCGGGCAAACGCCTGAGTCTGCAATAAAGCGTCTCTTCACCGGACTATGGCTCTTCCTTCGCGCTGCGCCGTGCACTCGAGTCATCGAGGGGACCCATTCCGAACCTGAAACATCTTCCCTCCTTAGCTAGTGTAGAAGCTAGTCTAGGAGGAGGAAATTAACTATAGGGGTCTCACAAGTATCTATATTTGGTCTTCCTTTATTTCTTATCTACATAAATTGTTTATGTAGTACCAGACAGACTATTGCCTCACACAAAATTCTTGCTTTACACAGATGACACCACTATATTCACTGCGCATGGCTTCATTCCGGCTCAAGCCTCCCAGCCAAACAGTGATCTTCAGTGCGTCATTAGCTGGTACCCTAACAACAAGCTTGCTATTAATCCATCTAAGGCCAAGTTTGTAATTTTCAGTTCGGGAATAACCGCAAAACCGGAATAACGCCTTCGCGGTGTATGTTAATAACTATGAAATATTTAAAACTGACAAATGCACATTTCTCGGTGCCGAACTGCATTATTTTTCTAACGTTAATGAACATGTTGATCTAATAAAAACAAAGACCGCCTATGGTATTCGTGTTCTGTTCAGAACACGCCATTTTTTACTCTCCCTACATTGTACACGTTCTATTTTGCCTTCCTTCATGGTCACTTTAACCACTGTATTGAACCTTGGGGGCTTACATTAGAAACCTACACATGCTCATTAGCACATATTGAAAAAACAGGCTCCACGCATAATAATGCACAGTGATTGTCATACCCAATCAGCTTCCCTAATTTATTCACTAAATATTCACTAATAAATTTAACACTTCCTCTATTGATACACGTTTCTCTGTTCAAAACTATCTTATTGCTCAAGGCGCGCACAAATTACAGACTGAAAACAGTTAGCTTATCCGCAATTAAGGTATGGAACACTCTGCGTCTGGAGACTAAAACTTCACCCTTAATAATTGTCTTTGGACATTCAGTTCACCATTACCTGAATTATTCTCTGAATATCTAAATTATATGTACTTACTGTCATTGCCTTTTATTGCGATAGCAATTATATGGGCACTCTCGGCTGAATTTCGCCGCCAGCGTTGGTGTTGATCTCATGCACCGTATATGTAAAGTATCGATATATATATGTGACGCTATGATGAATTGGAGACGTGGCCTGGCTCATACGCCATGTTTATTCTATTCTGACTTCTTCCTCATGTACTTCTACCAACTATTGCTACCTTCTTACGTTACAGACTCCCCCTGCCCCCGAAAGAATGCTCGCGTTACATATTGCAATACATGATGAACAAGCAATCCTGGAACACAAAAAAATGTCTGAATGGGCTGTAGTTCCACATCACATTGAAGTTCCGTAAGATCGCACAGACTTCACAGGAGAGGGCAGCAATCCAGGGTTATCAAGTACGGCTCTGGTGGGCGAGGCTGGCTGTTACGCTCTGGATGACATAAGCATGCTTTGGGCATGGAAACCGATGGAAACGCAGCCAGCGTTCTTTTGAGGAATGAACGAGGCTGGAATTCCTTGCAAAATCGACAGTTTTGTTGGCGTCGCATTTTTCGTCGTAAGTGACACAAATGCGGTGCATGCAGTTTGCATGCACGTTGATCGTGGCTGATTGGGCGCTGCTTGTGTTCTTGCAGAGTACAAGCGGTTGTTTTGTGGGGTTTAGAGAGTTTTCTATGGCGATGGCGCAGATTTTCAGGCCGAAGGTGCAATCTTGAACGCTGGTGCAGAAAAGTGCCGTGACTTTTCTTTCTGTGAAGATGGCTGAAATACGGAATCAGTCTTTTCTGTAGTAGTCGTTGTGGTGGCGGTGGTGGTTGTGGTGGCCGTTGTTCACGACATTCTTTAAGCCGCAAGTATGTTTGCGATGTAGCTTTAGTTCGTTGTCCTTGTTGGAGTGGCCGTTCTAGTTTTTGTGGTTCTCCTTGTTGTTTTTGTTGGCGTTGCTGATGTTGCTGTGGAACGCGTTGTGGTGGGAGCCATTCTTGAACATCAAACCGGTTTTCTTGACAACTTGATCTGGTGTCTAGTCAGCAGCTGGTAGTTTGTGGGCTGTTGTAATTCTGTTCGGGCAGTGAATATAATGCTTCAGGCTTGGTAGACAGCTCTTTAGAAGCTTCTTCTACACTGTTCACTACGAAGAGCTCTTGCGTCTGGAAGCGTGCGATGTTCAATACGTCTGAGCCTTGTGCTTTGCTTTGACTGTTTAAGGTGTGTGCACCAGACGGTAATGAATAAACCCGTGCTGAAAGAGCATGGCTTGACCGGGTATTTTCGTGAAGCGTCAGGTCATCTACCGTGATCGCGGCGTCCTTATGAGGCAAATGGTGAGCGATAGGAGCGCTTGAAAAACCGCGTGGTGGATCACGTATGCGAGACGAAGAATGAAGGCAATTAATTGGGTGAGCAACGCCTCGTGGCATAAGCTGGAGTGACTTTGCAAATTCCAACTTTCCTGCAGAGGGGAGGCGCGCTTGATGGTTGGATTTTTTCCAGAATAGGCATGGTCTTCTGTAAGTAAACTCATGTGCGACTTTGTCTTGTGGCAGTTGTCGATTCACGTTGGGCTTTCAAATGCTCGATGACTGCTTAGGGAATGGACGATAGTGTCGGGTTTTCTTGAGGTGGTTGGCAATAAGTAGGTCTTGGTCATAGTCGCTAAAACGAGTGATCATTTCTTCTTTTATCTTTTGCCAAGACTCGTCATTTTCAAAGATGTGGGTGAGTTAAAACTTAAATGCATCACCTTAGATGTAGTCAGTGAAGTTGATGATCATCTCCCGTTCCGACCAGGATGCAGCGGCGGCGTGGACCTCGAATAGGTTGAACCAGTCCTGTACGGGTCCGTCGTGCACTGCTCCGGTGTACTTGGGGATGTCGAGCTCAGCCGATGGTTCTGTCATGGTGCTGGTCGTTGTCCTTCTAGGCGATGATTCGGTAGTCAATGTATGGTCAGGGTGTCTTCTGGGGAACTGCGTTGATGATGAGTGACTGATGAGGGGGCAGGCAGGTCTCCATCCTGTCGACTCGTGTGACGCTATGATGAATTGGAGACGTGGCCTGGCTCATACGGCATGTTTGTTCTATTCTGACTTCTTCCTCATCTACATCTACCAACTATCGCTACCTTCTTACGTTACACATATGAAAACGCAAGAAAGGGAAAAATTCAGAAGACTCCGGCGCACGGATTCGAACGTGGGACCTCCGCGTCGCGAATGCAAGGCGTTAACCACTGAGCCACCGAGGGGTACCTCCTTCAACGTTCAAACAGCAAGGGATTTATATTTACCATATACAGCTCGTGGCGGGCATCTCGGGAGGGGGGGGAGCTATCGTGCTTTCAGCGTTATAAGCAAGAGGGCGCAATGAGCGCGCGGTGGCTCTCATCTTTCACGCTTACTTTCGCCAATAGAGAGGAGGGAAGTGGACGATCTCTCGCGCGCCCTTATCTCCTGGTGGGGAGAATCATACTTCTTGGCGGGCGTTGGGCTTGCACTGGAACGATTCTCTTGCAGTTATGGGGGCGCAAAAAGGTCACTGCAATCGTTGCACTGCTTCCGTTTGCGAAAAAGGTGTGCTTTTCAGACACAGCGAAGAAACAACTCGGACGCGTATTCACGTTTATGTGTACCTGTGAGCATGTTTTGTACGTTCTTTGTGCGTGAGAAACACGGGGCACGTTTCAATCTGCTTGCCATTCTGCGTGCGACCTTCCCATTTGTTGCTATCGCGTTTATTGCTTCGCCTTTGTGGCAAAGCCGCGAGCTTTTTGTCATGCATCTCATGTTTTTTTAACTCTCCTTTAGTTTTTTTGTTTTTCTGGTGAATTATTTATTTGTTTACACTTCTCACAATTGCATCGTTGCACTTTGCTAGGTTTTACTTGTCGAATTTATTTTCAATGTATTTCAATGTCAAATATTATAAATGTTACTGTATAACATGATGCCACTCCTAATATATTGTACACATCTTCACGCGTAATTTTCCGGACCCCGCTCCTGTTTTTATTTTCTTTCATTATTCTATAACAGGAGGTCCCATTACGGTCTTCACACTAAGGGAGCTCTTTTTGTATACCTTTTCCTATATGTAACCCTATACCTAAATACGCTTAGTAAAAGAGCATTTGTCGCGTAACTCGATGATTAGGTGTTCGGATCACAGGGACAGAGTGAGTGATTTTCTGCCCAGTTAAATTTATTTCAAGTAATAAGAATAATAATAATTATTATTATTATTATATTAATAATAATAAATTTATTAAACCACAAACTTAGGTCACCCATGCTTGTCCGCGCGTAACTGTGTTTCTTCTTGTATTAGTGCTTACTAATGAATGTGATTGGCCGCGTTTGAAGCAGGTTTAATTGTGGAGATCTTAATTTCAGGACCACGTGACTGTGAAATGTACATACCACACAAGCACGTTCGTGAGGGTCCTTCACACAGCTGCGAGATATTCTACAACAAAAGCTGCAGCAAAGTAATAAACAAGCCATATGGCCCGACGTGCTACCTTCTACAGAAATAGTATTGTACACATCACGGAAAACAAACTTTGCACATAAGGCCCCATCAGCCCATCCACCAATAGTAATGCTTATTACTCTCCAGTTTACGAATAAAGTAATAAAGAACCAGTAGTTTTTCAAAGGCAGCTTTTATTTGCTCACTCGCGAGATCGAGTGAAGCAGGCCTTTTACAATAAAACAACCATGCTCTCTGAAAACTTACATACTGTTTTCACTCGCAGCTAACCGTGAGAAATCATCCGCTTCCACAATTGATGCAACGCCTGACTACACTTTTAAATGCGAAGCATTTCTTAGCGAACTTCGGCGACTTTGAGCGTATCTATCTATCTAGCAGCCTACGACTTTTCGCTCTCCTGGCCGTTTCGATAATGGCATCGATACCAAACTTGGTATGGCATAACATGACTATATTAGAAACATATTTGAGCAGTCATAACATGAAAATCATGACATGTATGTCATTAACGTCATGATTTACATTTCATAGTCCTGCAGCTCTTGCGGTTGTTTCGCTCACATGGCATGTTGCAAAACTGATATGGTATGACATGATTGCATGGCGAACACCAGCAACAGACCCTAACATAAGAATTATGACATGCGTGTCATGTAACAACATGACTACATGTCGCGCTCATGATTCACTCGCGGCCGTTTCGCTGGCGTCACATATACCAAATTCGGTATTACGGTACGCGAATGGATCTCGAAGGTATGTGGCTAGTGCAAACATAATAATCCTGAGATGCGTGTCATGTAACAACGTGACCACATGCCATGCTCATGATGCGCTGGCGGCCATTTCGCTAGCTTCATTGACACCAAATTGGGTATTATGGGACGTGAATGGATGACGAAGGTACGATACTGGTGCAAACATGAGATGCGTATCATGTAACAACATGGCTACATGCCACGCTCATGACGCGCTCGCGGCTGTTTCGCTTGCTTCACATCTACCAAACTCGGTACTACGCAAAAACGGATGTCATGGGTAAATGACACATCCAAACATGATAATGACGACATGCGTATCATGTATCAACATGACTACATGCCACACTCATGATGCGCTCGCAGCCGTTTCGCTAGCTTCACATCAGCCAAATTTGGTATTACGTGACGTGAATGGAGGACGAAGGTATGGGACTGGTGCAAACATGATAATAGTGAGATTCTGGTCATGTGAGAACATGACTACATGCCACAGTCAAGGCGTCGATACATTTCGACGTGACGCGGTGCGCGTGCTCGCCGGCGTTCATTTTGTCGCGTCACGCCAGCGTTGCCACGCCAGGCGCCGGTCCTGCCATATACTCTCCGGCGCATGCCGCGCTGCGTTGCTTTGACCCATGAGCGTTTCAGCGCATCCAGCGTCCCTTCGTCACGAAAAGAGGAATAGGCAGTGTTGTCTGGGTAACGCATCGGTACGAAATGCAGCATGTTGCATTTCGCACCGGTTGCCGTCGGGCCGTGCCGACGGACGCTGGTCGTGCCGGTGGCGCCTGGCGTCAGACTATAGAGAGATCGCGTTTTGCTAACGTAGAGTCACTGTGCCCAGTGTGAAGTGTGCGCGCGCGTCAACGCCACATTAGAGTATATTGGGTCCTTCATGATGCATTCGCGGTCTTTTTGCTTGCTCCACATTTACCAACTTTGGTGGTACATGACGTCAATGGATCACGAAAATGTGGCTGGTGCAAGCATTATTATACTGAGACGCGTGTAATGTAAGAACATGAGCACATACAACACTCATAGCGTGCTTGTGGCTGTTTCGGTAGCTCCACATACACTAAATTTGGTATCACGTGCCGTGAATAGGTGATCATGGTAAACGACACATCCAAACATGATAATCATGACACGGAAGTCATGTACGGCATCATTTGCCTCCACCTCGCAACGTTCTGCTTACTTCAAAGAGACATATAAACCTTTCTTATTCTGCTTCGCATACCGTTGATTCCCTCTGTACATGGGATCTGCACATTTTTTTTTACGCGCAGACCAATGTTCTGTCCTTCCACATAATAAAAAGGAGGGTTTACTGGCTCCTCACGTCCCATTTCTCACATGGTCAAATTAAGCCGTTGCGCTTTGCAAGAAGGTTTGCAACAAAATTTCTAAACCTCCTTGGCTTCACCGTGACGCTTTGGAAAGACCATTCTTGCTTCACGTGAAAGGTGCACTCGGAACGTCAAGACCTGTCACTAAAGATGAAAACTTTAACAACGAATTGTTTTCTATCTGGTTCACTTTCATGCTTGTCAGCTCACATTGACAGCGTTACTTTTTTTCTTTCTTTAAGGGTGAAAGGCTTTCGCAAGCTAAAACTTATAACCACATTCAAGATTTCCTCTGCCAAAATACTGACACTAAATAAGTAGTGGAATACAGTCTCTTACCGTGAAGTTGTGCGTTTGATTTCCAGCTTTTATGACTGCAATTTGATAGAGACAAAATGCCAAACACCGGTGCAGGGCGCATAAACTCAATTTAAATAATAATACGTGAAAGAAAATGTTAGCGTGCCAGTTCATGCACACTGAACTTTGCGTGAAACGGCGCGCCTTCACGTGACAAAAATTTTCAAGAAGTAGACATAGACAGCACTGTCTAAGAACCTATTTTATTTTTACGAGACATGAAATGAGACAGAAAGGAAAAAAGGAAGAAAACACGGACTGAGAACGACTTGTGACGTCGCAGCACCAGCTCAGCGAAACGCCCTCACTGACAGATTTGTCACACCTACACCAGCACTCTGTTCTCGCGCGCGCGCGCGCGCGCGCGTGTGTGCGTGTGCGTGTGCGTGTGCCTGTACCTGTGCCTGTGCCTGTGCGTGTGCGTGTGCGTGTGCGTGTGCATGTGCGTGTGTGCGTGCGTGTGCGTGTGCGTGTGTGCGTGTGCGTGTGCGCGTGCGCGTGCGCGCGTGTGTGTGTGTGTGTGTGTGTGTGTGTGTGTGTGTGTGTGTGTGTGTGTGTGTGTGTGTGTGTGTGTGTGTGTGTTTGTGTGTGTTTGTGCGTGTGTGTGTGTGTGTGTGTGTGTGAATTTCGAAGGTTTCTTAAAGTTCTCGTTTCCTCCTGTCTGCATACTGGAATATCACTTTGCACTCTTGCAATGACTCTGCAGATGTCGCTCGCGCTGTTCCGCGTGCGATGCTTCGTCTTTATAGACATGTCAATTGAGCACTGTACGTGAAAATGCTATAGGTCTGTGTAATTAGATTTAGGGGCACAATAAAGAACTCCATTAGCGCGTTATTTCCGGGTGCCTTCTCTTCAACAACCCTCATATCGAAGTTGTTATTTTAAGAATTTAAACCATGGAAGTTCTTCCACCAGCACAGACGCCAGCTACAAATTGAAAGGGCACGAAGTGGTCGAAAAGAATGAAGACAGACCATAATTTCTCTGCTTATGCTGTCCACTAAACTGCCACCTGTCATTCGCTTGGCATTAAGTGAGAGCCAACTGTAAACGTTTCCTTTTTTTCGTCACAGTTAATCTTTTCAGTCCGAAATAAATGCCAAATTTGATACTCCAGTTAAGAATTGCGTAGAAGTAGGGTACCTTATTATCTGAGACACCACAGTCTGTAGCCACTTTCGCAGAGCGTTTAGAAAGGACCATCACTTCGTAGTGTTAGAACATAGTTGCCAAAAGCTTTAAACAACTTTTATACGTTGCACTCATTCCCTATCACATAGGCTAAATGAGGTTGAAAGTAGATGTTGTGTTAACGTTTTCACGCCCACTAATAAGGTATAGCTATGATATGCGCCACCGTGAAGTGAAGAAATGAGCTGGTCCAGGATAACAATGACACTTTCGAAGCGTAAATTACTACAATAAATTTAGAGACCACCGCGCAAGAGCAGTTTTTAAAGTTTGTTTCATCTGTGGCAGTTTATACACAGGTCATACGGGCCGTTGCGTTAATCAGAATCATTGGAGCATGAAAGGTTAACAAGATGATTGCCATCAAATGTTTGTTAGCACTGCGCATACAGTGATTGTACCTAATGTTCAAAATATTTGTCTTTTTACGTCCACACGGGAGAAACACAAATAAAGTAGAAACGCATGTGTTAGTTTGCCATATACTAGCATATAGAAAAGATATCAAAATTATAAGCCTATATTACTCGCTGCACACTTCGAGGACACTCGATAATCAAGTGACGCTGCATAACCAAGCACGCGCAGAGAGCTTTTGTGTCTGCCTGCATTTCAGTTACTGGGCTCTTTTCAGTTGACAGTCGACGTTTGTGTTCTCTCGTTTTATTCTCATGAGTCTGTGTATACACACACACCCTTCTTTATGGTGGATGTACCATCTAAATGTGCGAACGTATTTCTCTACATTACACAACCTCGATACTAATGGCACCACAGGTCCTGTTCACGCTCTTCGCATGAAAATGAGGTGGTAGTTCCTGTGCTCAAGCCAGCTTAAAGTATATGGCTTCCTCACTAGAGTGAAGTTATATGGTCCAAAACAGGCAAAATGCATAGGCACGCGTAGATTGCATAAAGGACTGCGCTATCATAGAGCTTTGCAGCATTTCCCATGCACGAAAAAATGATTGATATTTATAAAAAGACCAGTGATGCTTGTTTTGAGGTATACAGCTGGTAACAAACGCCCTTTAAGTGGCTGCTACCAGAATAATGTAATGCTACACGCCTGGACCTGCTTATCACACACGTAGGCTAAGAGTGATGCCGTAAAGTAGTGTTTTATATCGTTTTTGAAAGCTCAAAGTTCAAAAACATAGTATTGATTTCAAAGTGCACTAGAGCTGTGCTTTCGAGCTGTCTGCAGATCTCACTTCACCGCAATAGCCCATATTAAAACCCAGGACCTCCTACTCAGGAGTTAAGTATCACTGTCGCCGAATCACTGGTGGTGCACATATGCACGCTGAAATGCCTCCTAGGAAGTCATTGCATGGTTGGTGCGTTCTGTGTGTACGACCACAAATGCTTTCCTTGCATTACACCACAGGAAACTCTGGGGCCAGTGTCAATGGGAGCTGCGACGCATGGTACCTCAACCAACAGGGTAATCACAGGGCTTTGTAAAGGTCTCGTTGCTACGGCTCTGTTTGGTTCAGTGAGGCCTAACGTTGCTCTATCACAAATAGAAATTGAGGAGATTTCTATCAGTTTCACATTTTTAAGTTCACCAGTTTATATCGGCTCACGAATGGCACAGTTATGTTCAATCATATTATTCGAAACAAACACCAAAACACAACAGTAAACAAGGACACCAGTGCGTTCGCAGCCGCTGCCCTGAAGAATAGCAATATCTGCATACTACTCATCATTCCCATGGTTGCTGAATGGTCGCAGCGCCATAGTTCTTTTGACCAAACATGTGTAGTCAAATATGGCAGGAAACCCTATGTACATTAACACCCTTTGACCGCGCCACCCCCATATTGTGTAGAACCCGTGAAAGCGTACACACGTGCACGTGTCTTGTGCTCTCGCGATGTGTGGGGAAGCTGGTTTATCACGTTCTAACTTGCTACAATTTAACATGGTGGTGTTGTCGGACACATCGCCATCCTGTCCGGGAGAACGCTGGCATCGCTGCACTCTATGGCAAGATATAAACCACGACTTGACCAGAACGTGAAGTTTTCGTACACCCTACCTCTATACGTTGGCCCAGGTACTGGTTTCTCTTTGCGTACCTGCTTTAAGATGAGCTCGCGTCCACGGTGGTCGTGCACACGGAGCACACTAACCACGGGATAACATCCATGATCGAACCACGAGTCCATGTTGTGGGAGAGCAACCCCGAAAGATTCAATGTGCGCCACAGCACCGCGTCTTCGGCTACTCCGTATTCATTCTCCTCCGTGTAGCACCTGATGCCCGAGTGTATCTTGCGGGCGAAAAAACTAAGAAGCGTGTGCGTGTCGGTTAAACACTTGACGCTTCGACACGCGTACAGTTCCCACCACGGAGCAGAAACGAGTAGACCATGGTTCTCGGACTGGGTACCATGGAACACAGTGGCGTTGCCGGAATTGGACCACAGCCCGTGCTCCCCTTTCTTCCTCGGAAGGTTTTACACCAAGGCACACAAAGTGCAAAATGGGCCTTCGCCTGTTCATCCCCTTCTTTGAGATCAAAGAGGCGCCAAAGACCTACCGTTCGAGAAACATCTATCGAGGTCTTTGGTGATGGCCCTAGCCCACTGGCAATGTTATCAACTACAACGCACCATGAAGAAGTCCTTGTGAAGTGAGGCCTCGGTGTTTTCGCTCGAAATGAATGGGGAGCAAAACATAATCCGAACTCAATAAAAGTTACAGTTTCGTCGCCATAGTGAAGCAATGAATGCAATAGCAGAAACTTGGAATGTTACTTTTAGAACGTCAAGCAGATCGAAACGTGCAGCGTGCTGCGAACGCACGCACCAAAACAACACACACAGGACGAGGACGAATTAACATCATTCACATATGGACAATCTAGGCACTGTTTAAACAAAACAACGCGCCAAACGTAATCGCAAATAGAGATAAGTGGAAACTAAGAAGCATCCCAGTTGTTACTTCGCTGTGCCTGAAAAGCGAGCTGTTTTCGCAAACTGGGCCTGTGCAGCGAACGACGTGACCTTTGTGCGCCCAGCGCCTACAACGCAATTGTTCAGGTGAAAGCCCAAGGCGTAAAATTCTACTGCCCCGCGAGATAAGCGGGCACACACACAATCGTCTACCCCCTTCCCCATCCACGGGAAAACTGCGCGTGCTGGATAAGTTCATGAGTGGGTGTCACCGCGTCGCGACAAGTGGGGTGCCGAGCGCGCTCTTTGCGCCATCTATCTGGTAATGCTGATAATACGCTGATAATTCCCCCAAGTTCGGAACCGGTGAATTTAAGGTGAATGACGCAGGCGCCAAAACCATCCGAGAGTGTCCATATAATTGCTATCGCGATGAGAAAAAGCAACCAGTGAAAAACAACACGTATACAGCGAAGAAGCTGCTTGCTTCTTTCTATTACTAAAAACCAAGTTGCCCAGAAAACTACGTACGTTACTGAATTTCTATCGCAAATAAAGAAATGGTGCTACAACAGCTCATAGCCAGCATGAGCCAACATTATCCTAAAGCTCCACGGTACTCTTCAAAGGCAATGAACTGTAGGCACCACCAACAATTAACCGATATATTTAACACCAATGAATAACAGATATCTGTGCCGTCACAACAGCCTGATGCCTATTTTATCATTACCATCATTTAGCTAACGCCAGCAACAAGATCACCGCTAATAAGAAAATGCCAGTAAATGTGGTAGTCAAGTTAGGCCAGATATATTTTTCACACCCCTTCACACAATGCAGGTAAGACAAAGGCTGAAAAAGTCACCTTCCAATCTTGAAGAACACACGCACGCGCAAGCACGAACACTATCGTCTTCAAACCACTAGCCTGCCTTTGATTCTTGATGGAGCCGATGATATTTGCCTCTGGAGTGCTGCAGTTACTCGCCCTCAGGTGCGTGCACGAATACAGCGGGCAGCAAACCTCACAACAGCCTAGCTTCAGAAACAAGGCCTAACTATATCAACTGTGAAGTGCGCGTTGATGGCGTTTACACGCAAACCAATGACGCCGTACCCTGTTTACTTCAATGGGCAGAGTGTCAAATATGCACGGACGCATCGTTTCCTGGGCATAATAATCGACAGAAGTCTTTCGTGGAGCCCGCATTGTGCGTACTTGAAGAAGAGACTACTATCTATTGTGCATATAATGATATTCATGTGCGGGAAATCATGGGGATCTTCTGTGGCCTCCATGCTACAGCTGTACAGGGCCCTATTTCTGGGTCTATTGCGCTACAGCTTGCCGGTGCTGACTAACACTTGCAAATCCAATACTCATTCATTGGAGAGTTTGCAGGGTCAGGCACTGCGTATCTGCCTAGGACTGCCCCGATGCGCTTCTACTTATGCCACAATCATGCTTGCCAAAGACCATCCGGTCCGGACATATAGAGTTGTGGATTGCCTCAGAGCGCACATTCGGCATGCTAGCCGTGTCCCCGACCACCACTTGGCCCTTCTACCCTCCGGAAGACCACGTGCTACGTTTTCAGACGTCATAGCCAAGCACCTAAACAGCATTCCATCAGGACATACGCCAGCTGCAAGAATGGCATGTCCTTTGTGGTGCCTCGACCAGCCGCAAGTACGTCTAGAAATTCTGGGAATCAAAAAGAAAAGCAATCACTCCAGAGTAGCATTGAAGCAAGCAAGACTGCTATTATTACATGAGTTGTAATTAGACCGAACGCAGATATACACTGATGGGTTCGTCTCGTCCAGCAGCTCATCAGGTGCCTCTGTAATTCCGGCTGCAGCAATGACAATCAAGTTTAAGTTGTCGCATATGAGTACATCTACGGCATTGGAGCTTGCTGCTATAAGGGCTGCTTTACAATATCTCGTTCAAGAACGTCCAGGAATATGGGTCATATTCTGTGATTCGAAGGCAGCGCTTCAGAATTTGTAGTCTGCCATGCGTAGGAGGAGTCATGACCAATTGGTGCAAGAAATAAGAAATTGCCATCATGAAGCTCTAGCACGAGGGCATGATATTATATATCAATGGCTGCCTGGAGATATCGGTATTACCGGAAATCAATTAGCCGATGATGCAGCCCGCTCAGCCCATGAAGGAACCCGTGTAGTCCCGATTCCTCTATCAAGGAATGATTCAGCAAGACAACTTTACCTGCTGGCTCAAGATCTCACACGCACGTTCTTGTCGTCTACCAGCTTCCAAAGGTGTCAATTTTATGAACTGGATCCTTCGCTCAAGCTAAAGCTACCATCACAACTTTACCGCTTCGATGCGACACTGTTATGCCGCCTTTCGTTGGGTGTTGCATTTACAAAGGTGTACTCCTTTCGCATTGGTATGGCAGACACTCCTACATGCGACTACTACGGAGCTGAAGAGACCATGGAACACGCTCTGTGCAGCTGCGCTTGCTACGACACACAGCGATGCCACCTCCGGATGGTTTTGAATCAACTTGACCCCAGACCATTTTGTGTGCAGAAGATAATAGGACCTTGGGCATCTGCCTCAGTTGCGCAGAAAGCGACTAAAGCACTGCTACTTTAGCTAAAGTCAACAAACCTGAGTGACCGCCTGTAGACTGTGTGTGCTCCCCGAGTGTACTCGTGATTGTGTGTACCTTCTCATCTCTCTGCAACCTCTTTCATCCCCTTTATCCCTTCCCCAGTGCAGGGTAGCAAACCGGATGTGCGTCTGGTTAACCTCCCTGCCTTTCCTTGCATCTTTTTCTCTCTCTCTCTCTCTTGATGGAGTCCTCATCTGTGCCGCAAGGAAATCCAACATGCAAACGACCTTAGGTCCCACCTTTATTTCTATCTATCTTAAATTTTTGCTAGCGGCGAACGTCCTACGCTTTCCGTTACAGCCAGACTTCTTTAAAACGAGCTCTTCAACACTGTCGACTTAAAACATTAGGCAGTATAAGCTGGCACCACCCTATTCAGCATGCTTCTCTATAGTGGAGCACGGTGGTAGCACTGTGTGCTTCATCAACAGAACTTGAACTTAAGTCTTAATAACATACTAAACTGGTGTAATGACAATGGTATGGCACTCAACGCACAAAAAACTGTTTACCTTTGTGTAACTCGTTCAAAAACACCTCTTCATTTTACTTATAATCTCGGCTCATCATCACTACAACAGGTTAACAACTACAAATATCTAGGCGTAACAATAACTAATGACCTCTCTTGGAACTTACACATAGACAACGTATGTTCTGCTGCCTTCCGTAAACTGTGTTTCCTAAAACATAAGCTTAGAAATTCTCCTTCTAACATAAAACTACTTAGTTACTTTACGTACATAAGACCAAAACTAGAATACTCTTGTGTTGTATGGGACCCCTTTACTAAATCTAACATTAAAAAACTGGAAGCAGTGCAAAGAAAAGCTGTTAGGTTTGCTTTTTCAAAGTTTAAAATTACGGACTCGCCGACTGAACTTATGACTGCTAACAACATTGAAACACTTGAATTACGGCGAAAAAGGAACCGCCTTAACCTTCTGTATCTTCTTGTCAATCATAAGTTAGCCCTTGACCCGCGTGCATATGTATCTCCTCTGTCCACTAGGCATACACGTCATCATCACACCCATTCTTTAACCCCGTATTTTGCTAAAACCAACGCGTTTCAGTTTTCCTTTTTTCCGCGTACTGTATCAGAGTGGAACTGTCTAACTGATCTTAGCCAATTTTCTGTTGCTTAGAGCTAAAATATGCACTGTTAACTTGTGTTATGTATCCATTAAATGTAATATTTTGCCATGTTATCTTTTATGCGCTCTGTTAGTAGGTGTTTCGATTCCATTTCTCGTGATATATTCTTGTTATCACATGTGTTTTTGTTTATATCCTGCTTCTTGTACCTGTCCTGCTTGGACCATTTCTTGGTCTGCAGTATTGAATAAATAAATAAATAAAAATAAATAAAACAGTAATTAACCACACCACTATCATCAAACACGTTGCGGTACGTAGCCGCTGTAGCCATGGTAGGGGCACGCTCCGTCAGCGATCCTACTCGCTCATGCGCATTTCGGTGCTCCAGTACGACATCGGCGAGCCACTACAGTACCCAGGCTCGCCATAGTGCTCAGAGCTCTGCGGCAAGATTTATTTCCGCGTACACTAGGAAGATTTAAGACGCTGGCGCAAGCTTACCCGCCTCGTTCGTTGGTATCGCGGTGCAACCACTCAGCCCTGTGCGGCCACTAGCTGAACGGTACCTCAACGGACCCTTTGTTCCGTTGAAGTACCGTTAATTTGTTCATTTGTGTGTAAGTGTGTAAGTACCGTTCATTTGTTCATTGTACCGTTCATATGTTCATTTGTGCAAATGCAAATGCAAAGCTGTAACTCTAAATTTGTTTGCTAAATGACCTATTTTGTGAATTCAACCTAACTCATCAGCATCTCACGATAACATTCTAAGCCGCAGTGCATGACTCCACCAGAGTTTTTGCCAATTTCGATCCTACCTTTATTGTATGTGCCTCAACAGCATTTCCGAATAACGCGTTACTTCACCGTCTACAGCGATCCAGACAAGATACCAGTGCAAACACTATAGATGGCGTGTCGGGCGCTCACTTGTATCGCTGCATGGTTCCCCTGAACCAAAGGGCACCCTCTTCGGGAACGCGTATTCCTCCCTGCACGTTCAGTACGAACGGTACTGGCCACACGAGCGTGTAGTTGTACTTCATGTCCTCGAAGCAAGGCCAACCCTGCGGGTGCAATTTCATTCTCCGTCAGGGTAGTCTTCGTGTAGTCACGGACACTCTTCTCAGAGCAGTGTAATGTGTGGGTTGAAACAACAGTGGACATTATGGCATACGGCTACTTGACTACAGCCATGCTATATGGCCGTCAAACAGACAAAACGCACAGGCACGCGTGAATTTCATGAACGACTACGCTATCATTGCGTTTCGCAGCCTTTCTCGTGCATGAAAATACTTCCAGTGATGCCTCTTTTACAGTACAGCCGGTAACGAACGCCCTTTAGGCAGCTGCCATCACAATAGTCTAATGTTACGCATCTTAACCTGCTTAGCAAACACGTGGGTTAAGAGCGATGTCTTAAAGGAGAGTTTCATACCGGTTTTGTAAACTTGAAAAGTTTAAAGGCACAGTCCTTAGGTTGAAAGCCTACTACAGATGCGCTTTTGATCTGTTTGCGGACCTGATTTCACCACCATAGCCCGTAAAAGAAGCTAAAACCTCCTACTCAGGAGTTATGTATCTCTGCCACCATTTCACCGGTGGCACACATATGCACAGGGAGATGCCTCCCGTCAGAGGTTATTACATTGTTAGGGCGTTCAGTGTGCCCGACCACATAGACTTTCCTATTATTACACCATAGGCGCCAGTGTCAATAGGAGCTGCAACACATGGCACTTCAGCCAGCAAGGCAATTATGGGCGGTACACGGCTTTGTATGTTTCGTTCTTTCGACTCCACTTGGCTCCGTGAGACCTAACGTTGCCTTAGCACAAGTAGAAGAAGTTCAACACATTTCTAGCGGTTCTCCTGGACCTTTTTAGGCTCATCAAGTCATATTGGTTCACGAAGTCCATAACTGCATTCAATCATTTTATCCGAAACAAACTCCAAAACGCAACAATAAACAAAGACACCAGTGTGTTCGCAGCCGCTGGCAAGAAGATTGGAAACATCTGCGTACTGCCCACCATTCTCATGGTTGGTGAATAATCGCAGCACCAGAGTTCTCTCTACAAAATATGGTAGGAAACGCTACACACGTTATCACTCATTGACCATGCCACCCCCACATTGTGCTGGACCGGTGAACGTGGACACACGTGTACGTGCGTTGTGCTCTCGCGATGTGCGGTCAAGCTGGTTTATTGCAACTCTACTTGCTACGATTCAATATGGCGGATCTGTCGGACACATCGCCGTCCTGTCCAGGAGAGCGGTGGCATCGAGGCACTGTATGGCTAGATATAAACCGCGACTTGACGAGAACGTGAAGTTTTGGCACGAACTACCTCTATATCTTGGCCCAGGTACCGGTTTCTCTTTGCGTACCTGCTTCAAGACGAGCCCTGGTCCACGGTGGTCCATCACACGGAGCACAATAACCACGGGATAACCTCCGTGATCCAACCACGAGCTGGTGAAAATTCAGCGATGAAGTTGTCATACCGCAGGAAGAAAAATTTACTATTTTTGTGAATTGCAAAGCTTGACAGGCTGAAAAAAAAACATTTTGACATGCACTTCATAACGCAGAAGCATACCGCACTGATTGAAGACGTGTAGTGCTTACGCATAATTTTTCTCATTACTTAACGATTTTAGCTAAAACACCCTGTTGAGGTAGGAAGATGTATCTATAGGGAGCAGTACCCCGCAATCACACTCTATGCGCATCGAAAACAAGTTATAGGCGCGTGGTGGACACAACTATGCAATGCGAATCACAAACAACTTTATCACGTTAGACAAGAAACCGCGCCTCTGTGCGATGAGGTACTGCGAAACATAGCACTTATCAGATTCACTGGCGCCGTGCTAAGCGCACTTAGGAAAAGAACACTGCGAACAAAATCAGACAAAAAAACTAGGGCAAAAACAACACTTTGGTGCCAGAACGATTGTCCACACAAACAGAGATAGAGTGTGGCAGCACGGTACTTTGCATGCACTGTATACTAATGTCAAATTCTAGGAAGCGTTGAAATATTATGCTCGCACGCTGGACAATTTACCAGCGTTTTCCTTTAGGCTCCTAGAAGCCGCTTTCAACCTGTAAAATAAAAGTTAATCGTGCAGTTCATGCTTATATTGGAAGTGAATGCCACTGGCAATACCGTCGGCCTAAATATTTCTAAGGTATACCCGGTGGTGTTAACATGTTTATGTATCGGCTAATGAAGCGCAGAAAGCACTTGTTCATCGGGATTGAACCGGTTCCAAACCGCATTGTTGGTTTCACTAAATCCTCTATAAATCAGTGATCAAACTTTCCAGAGTAATATATGGTGCCCACGTAAGTTCGAGAACAAGATTTACTACTCGTGTACTACGTGTTATCTTATCCAGGACAATTTATAACAATTGCGGAAGTGGTCAAACATTCTGGTGCTGCCTGCGCCGAGCGGTGCCTACTCGTTCTCTGGTCTCCTCTTTTCGAGGTACACTGACGGACGGAGCCACTTATTTTTCACCTGCTCGTTTCTTGTTATCACTTCTGTTTTTTTTTTACCTAGAGCTGCTCAACCATTTGATGATGGTGATGGTGATGATGATGATGACCTATATGTGTGGCTCACGTTCACTATTCAAGACTGGCCAAGGCACGAACTATTTATATAAAAGGGTGTTCACATATTGTATGACTAAAGATTTATATAATAGATAAACTAACTTAATGACGCTCACTTACATGGTTAACACAACTCTGAATCAGTAAAAAAAAATTTACCGTAGAACGTACATGTCTCAGTGACAATGACGATGAGGGGCTCCCAAGGACCGAATTTTCAAAATGCCGTTTCGAAAATGTTTCCCTTCAGTAAATTGAAGTGGTTGCATGATAATAAATAATTTTCAGTTGTTGCGTCCTTGTTACAACACTAGGAAAGATGGGAAGGAGCTAGACAATCTCTGTGCGTATATACTACAGTTCAATTTCGGAAAGCGAGAACGTAATTTCATAAAAGTACTATACTACATATCGCTTTGAACAGAAATTGCTACGCCAAGTAAACAAGAAGTGTCAATACTCGTATAGGTGAGTGATAAAAATTCTACAGGGTTAATTTATGATGACATTAACGTCCCAAAGCCACGTAATAATTGAGAAACGCTACTTTTAGCGAGTACCGAATACACAGATAAAGGATCTGTAACTATGGCCACACTTGATGTTGATGGGCTGAGCTTTTATAATGCCATTCCACTGAAGAGACTGATAAGAAATTGGGAAGTCTTGTTGGGAATCGACAATTGAACGTCTCGGAAAAAATACCCCCGATGCCGGATTTTTTTTTCAGTGCGAGGCATCTGTAGTAATATATTTTTACAATTCTCTGCTATAAATGTCTCTACAGAAACTAGTTGAATGTAGAGTAATGTAAATTTTTGGCAAGATTTAGATATACATCATAAAAACGTTTTTAATTTCTGTCTTCCATTGTGGATGCAAGGAACTTCACTAAGTTTAACATCCAATATTCCAGCAAGTGCTTCTACGAAGCCCAACCATGCTATATGAAACCGAAGTCAATCATCATCGTCATCATCAGCCTGACTACTTCTACTGCAGGACAAAGGCATCTCCCATGTTCCGCCAGTTAACCCGGTTCTGTGCTTGCTGCTGCCAATTTATACCCACAAACTTCTTAGTTTCATCTGCCCACCTAATCTTCTGTCTCCCCGTAACCCGCTTGCTTTCTCTGGGAATCCAGTTAGTTACCCTTAATGGCCAGCGGTTATCCTGTCTACGTGCTACATGCCCAGCCCATGTCTATTTCCTCTTCTTGATTTCAACTATGATATTGCCGCGAACCATGCATTGAGTTTGTTTATTTGTGTTTTGTTTTTTCGGCCTGGCTGCGCCGGCCTGTGCTATCACTGTTTTCACAGCGTTTCGAACAAACGCTATCGAACAGCGCTTCGAGCGTTCCGAATCACTGTTTTCACAGCGTTTCGAACAAAAGCTATCACAGCGTTTCGAACAAACGCTATCACAGCGTTTCGAACAAACGCTATCATTGCGTTTCGAACAAACGCTATCGAACAGCGCTTCGAGCGTTCCGAACGAACAGCGTTTCCAACAAACGCTGTCACGGCGTTCTCGATAAAATTCGACTATTCGAGAAACCCTCGCGCCGAGGGATATGAATTCCCGCACAGCCGATGCCGCGACATTCGATCGCTGACGCTCTCTAGCGTGCACGTCGTTTTGCCGGCCGCTGCTTCGCCGCCTGTGTATTCTTTCAGTTGTTAGGGGAGCACAGGTTCGCTCCAATAAACTTGTTTTCCTTATAGACAACTTCGTCGTCCTTTGCTTCGTGACAATATCCTTAACCCCCGTTTGTTCCCTAATCCACTCTGCTCACTTCTTGTCTCTTAAGGTTACACCTACTATTTTTCTTTCCAATGTTTGCTGCGTCGTCCTCAATTTAAGCTGAACCCTCTTTGTAAGTCTCCAGGTTTCTGCTCCGTAGCTAAGTACTGGCAAGATACAGCTGTTATATACCTTCCTCTTGAGGGATAGAGACAATCTACCTGTCATAATTTGAGACTGCTTGCCAAATGTGCTGCACCCCATTCTTATTCTTCTAGTCACTTCAATCTTGTGGTTCGGCTCCGTGGTTATTACCTGCCCTAAGTAGACATAGTCTTTTTACAACATGAAGTGCACTATTACCTATCTCGAAGCGCTGCTCTTTTCTGAGGTTGTTATACATTACTTTTGTTTTCTGTAGATTATTTTAGGACCCACCTTTCTGCTCTCTTTGTGTAACTCCGTAATCATGAGTTGCAATTTGTCCCCTGAGTTACTCAGCCATGCAATGTCATCGGCGAAGCGCAGGTTACTTAAGTACTCTCCATTAACTCTTATCCCCAACTGTTCCCAGTCTAGGCTTCTGAAAACCTCCTGTAAGCATGCGGTAAATAGCATTGGGGAATTGTGTCCCCCTGCCTTACACCCTTCTTGATTGGTAGTCTGTTGCTTTCTTTATGAAGCACTATAGTAGCAGTTGATCCCCTGTAGATTTCTTCCAGGATGTTTATATATGCTTCATCGACGCTGTGATTCCGCAGTGTCTGCATCACGGCTGATATTTCTACTGAATCAAACGCCTTCTCGTAATCTATAAAGGCTATGTATAGTTGGTTATATTATGCGCATTTCTCTATTACCTGATTGATTGTACGAGTGTGGTCGATTGTTGAGTAGCCTGTTCAAAATCCTGCGTGTTCCTTTGGTTGATTGAATTCTAATGTTTTCTTTACTCTGTTAGCAATTACCTTTGTAAATAGCTTGTCCACTACAAAGAGCAAGCTGATCGGCCTGTAATTCTTCAAGTCCTTGTCATCTCGTTTCTTATGTATTAAGATGATGTTACCGATCTTCCACGACTCTGGTACTCTTCCCGTCAGGAGACACCTCGTAAACAGGGTGGCTAGTTTTCTAACGCAACCTGTCCTCCATCTTTCAGCAGATCTGATGTTACCTGATCCTCACCAGCAGCTTTGCCTCTTTGCATGCTCTCCAAACCGAAGTCAATAAGATACATAAAAACAACTAATATTGATGTATACACAAAAATATTTTTTTATTTTTATAGAATTTTTCCAAATCTTTAGGTATGAATGAACACCTAATATCCTGAATTTGCACAAAAAAGTAGGACAACCTAGCTTCTAAGTAGCGCACCTTATTGCCTGTAAATTTCGGTAATCCAAGGAATAAATGTAGGCCTCCCTTTTCAAGAGGAACTTCAACTTGCGGTCCCATCGTGGGTGGAGCCACCGACTTAATATGGCGGGAGGCTTATAGCTCCCCTGAATATCTATCCCTCAGGACCTAAATAAAGTTCTTGTGATGTCATGTCCCTTTCCTAGAGTACACAAATTATAAGCCGGTGCACCAGAACGTGAAACACATCCGAATGTTAATACGGGGCTAAACCACTGTAGTCCTGAAATACTGCATGTATCCAGATTTCCTAAAACATTATTAGTGATTCTCTCCGTACCCCTGATCAAATGCTATTCAGCCTTCTTAAGACTCTCAGTGCCCGTACTCCTTTCTTGGTCGTACGCCAAAGGAGGTGGTTATCATAAGATATTGCTGAACATTTTACTGAGTTCGATTGTGATATATTCCGCAGGTTGCGAGTTAATCTCGGTATTGTCACTGCCTTATCTAAAAGTAAAATTGTAATTGCGCTCTTTGAAACATTATATCTCAAATGAATAGTCTGCAACTGAATATTAATTGCTCACTCTTACGTTTGTAGGGGAATATATATCGATTGTATAGCACTGTATGAAGCAAAAAAAAAATGCTATATCATCTGCATATACATGTGTGTGTACTTCATCATGACTGGGAGTAGTGCTTAGCAATATAATAAAAATAAAAAGCATGGTTCCTGTTCTCTCAAGATCTCCCCGTAACCTGGAATGCATATTTGAAGAATGACACTTCAGTAATCAATAAAACTCCCTCACTAGTTAAGAACTCCCTAATTTACCTTACCACATAATTAGAGGTATCATAAACTTATAACTGATCCAATAATATTTTATGTTCTACTCTGTCGTAAGCTTTTTACTGAAGAGATTGTTTTTGTTCTTTCTTTTTTGTGTGTGCGCGGGTAGGGAACAGTGTGCGGAGCACGCGGACCCGACAGCGTCGACAAGCTGACACGGGCGCGCTTGATCGCAGGTTTCATCACGACATAGTCTAAGGTGCTGTTGCATGGTTACTTTCAATCACTGAGTGCCTAGCCTCTGAACCGAACTCGATCCGTGCCGGCCTTGATCGCGAGCGAAAATGTCCGTGCGACACCGAGGTCATAGACCGGTGTGAAAGCAAGCCTGACTGCGTAAGTTCGAGCCACAGCCGCTCTGACGGCAACCAGCCGGAGATGGCAGCGTCATTTCGACAAGAACTAAATGAAAACAAAAAACACATACCATACACTTAGCTTTCATACTCTCATTTCTAGCGTACTCAAAATTACCCAGTTTCACTTAAACGTAACGCAACGAGCAAGCGAGCATAACTTTAGTAGCGCACACACACAAAAAAAATTGGTTATTCTACAACCGCAATGTCCTGTTCGTACCCAAACATAAAACTTGACGCTCATAACACTTGACGCATGCTCATTTCAAGCAACCGTGAAATGAGCATGCTTCTCTAATATCCCCACCAACACGGCAGTGCAAAAAATAAAAACAAAGGAACAAAAAAACAAATACGCTGTTTTGATACGCCAAGGACCCTTCTATGACGGGCAGACATTTCGTGCGGAAAGTCTTGAAAAACTGTCAATTCGTTGCCAGTCGCCATCGTCCAGATAACGCCGACCCACCGCACTCTTATCTGCGCACTGGGGTGAAGTGACAATCACAGGGTGTGTGCACCATTTTTTATTATATTGTTTTCATTGCTACGTCACGCCATACTTCATGGCGGGACTTTTGAATTCTTTAAGGGCGATGTGGGACTTGGTGGCGTTGATGCGAACTAAACCGCTTGTGTCCAGAAAAGCTGAGTGCGCATAATCATGTGTCATGTAGCCATGACACACGCATTAGTATGGCGTCGATTTCCCTGCATAACTGCAATCAAGTGCTTATTGAATACGTGACCATGTCTTTCACGACACATATCACGCACGTGATGTGTTGTCTCTTCGTCTGCACATTTTGTTCGTGTATACCAACAAGTCATGTAAGGTGCACACCTCTAGTTCCTTACACTGAACTTAGTCTAATGATTCACATTCCCGGACTATCGGCATTTGTTTCCAGGAATGGCGTATGAACGTTTCTTAGGTGAATATATGCCCTCCACTCGGACAGCATCTCGTGTTGTTCATTCACTGGTATCATTGTCATTTGAAAGTATCAATGCCAACGGTACATGAATGGAAGTTGTCCCATTTCGTTTTGTTTAGTAGCTCAAACTTGTGAGTAAACTATATGCTCAGTTGTTCATGATTACCAAAGAATTATCACCATGTCGCTTGAATCCTACCATGACCGACTTTCAAGCCAACGTGATAAGCTTCACGAGCCCATGGTCGTATCGAATCTAGTGATGTTTGATTCTTGTGAGCTGATATGTGTCGCGAAATATAGCGGAGGCATAGAAAGCAATTAGTGGGTAAAGAAGCCCTAGATTCTAGGACCAGCGAGCATCCTGGAGGAGTTGCAGTTTTTTTCCGCTTCAAGTTCCTCACCTGACGAGAAAGCCGTGAACTAAGAGGAAACATGGCATCACAGGCGGGCACTTCAACGGAAGAGACGAGGCAGGCAACGCCCCCGATGGTGTACCGGCTGTTGCACTCGCGATTTCCGGGAATATCTGTCGTGCCCAATTTGAGCAGGTTCTTCTGAACGATTGCACAGCTACGTCAGCAAAGGCCCCGTCGTCAACACCAGCCAGCAGATCCAGTGAGTAAGAGAAACTGTCCAAAACATTGCATGCGTGTACAGGGTTGTCTTATATAGCGTAACGTGAGAGCGTGGTGCTTTTGCGGTGTGGTTGCAGTGTTCATTCAGAAATCTAGACAAAGGTCCTCAGTCTTGTCTAAATGATGTAGCTTCGGAATCAATATTCAGGGAAGATATCTTCAGAGCAGATGAGGTTTAGAACACGCCGAGTCTAAGCAAGCGTAGCCACCAATGTCGCGCGTATACCTTTCATTTTCCTTTATTCCTTATAAGAGTGGTCACAATGACTGTTTTGGTCATCAGAAGCTTTGGCATTCACGTAGTTTTGGACATATATATGCTGAATTGAGCGTAATCGTCTAGCTCTATGGTGTCGGGAAGGAATAGATAGATGAGCTTGATTAGGTTCTTGGGAACGCGTTTTAGCGTGTTGTAGGCCACTCTTTACGTCGGAACAGACATACCAAGCCTCTGCAGCTGCGTCGTGAGCGCGTTGGGCCACCCGTAACTGTAGTTCGAGCCCGGAGCTGGTAATAGCACACTCCCATTTGGACAGCGCGATGACTTCACCACAACGTTCTGTTTTCTGTTTTCACTGTTTTGCTGTGGAGACGTTGAGGTGCATATTGCCTCGGCTACTGACCACAGCGTAATGCGGGGCACCACCAGAGCATGTGTTCTATTGTTTGTGGGGTTTAACGTCCCAAAACCACCATATGATTATGAGATACGCCGTAGTGGAGGGCTCCGGACATTTTGACCACCTGGGGTTTTTTAACGTGCACCCAAATCTGAGTACACGGGCCTACAACATTTCCGCCTCCATCGGAAATGCAGCCGCCACAGCCGGGATTTGATCCCGCGACCTGCGGGTCAGCAGCCGACTACCTTAGCCACTAGACCACCGTGGCGGGGCGAGCATGTGTTCTAAGTTAGCTATATTATTATAGAAGTAACATGTATTAGTTCGCTGTGTTTCGGGCTAAATCCTGTGCCATAGCGTGGGGTTAGGCTATGCCCTGTGAGAGCCCGAGATCTGCTTAGATTTCTGTGGGGTGGTGGGTATTGTCTCTGTGCCAGGTAAAAAGGTTTCAAAGTTCGTTATAGGAGGTGGGAAGGTCCCGGTTTTCCAAAACATCAATGTCGCACCCCCAATAGCTACGCGAAAATTATAGTAGGCAAGAGGCGTGAACTCGCATAACGCGCACAGTCACACAGAATCACCCATGTAGCTACTGATATATCGGCTGTGACGTAGGCTGCGATGCCATGCCTGTATTATATGTTACAGGCGGTATTGGATGGGCATTTTAGAGCACCTCTTTCGGTTACTTTGTTCGTGCATTTTCCTGCGTGTTACCGTCGCTAGCAGCAGTGTGCACGCAATCAACTGCTGTTTGCTCGCAATGCTAGCGAAGCTAGAATCCCAACTCACAGTGGAAGAGCACCCCTTTTTAGGGGCGAAGCTCCTTGTTTAGAAAAAGTTTATTTACAGCATGTACAGAACACAAAGGCTTCATACCATTCCAGCAACAGGGCACATACACTTCTGCACATCTATATTTCACGACTAACATCACTAGGTCACAGTGAAGACATTTGCTCTAATATACATGATTATGTTGGCATACATGTACACAAACATTCAATGTGATATCACGATACAAGGGTATAACGATACAATAGATCCAAATGAAACACAATTTGTAACAAATGAAATCATATATAACAACTCAACGGGCGCTGCTTAGCACCAAGTTGGTCGAAAAATTAGCTGTATCCTTTCGTGTTCCACCTTGACGAAAGGGCACGACCAATGCCGCAGAAACTCTTGCTCCCCGAGGAAGAAAAGCTCTTCGGAGAGGAACGCGAGGATCTCTCGTCTCATTCTCCCCAGTATCGGCCACAAAGCACGCCGGCGGCAATTGGCAGCTACGGCCTCACATCGGTTTCTCCAAAGGCTGAAAAGCCCCGCAACTATTAAGAGAGCGGAGAAGCGGCTACGCGGAAATCGGCCGTTGGACACGAAAGTTCGCACACCCTGTCCCCGAAAACCAGCATTAACAGCACGCCAAAAAAGGCGGGAAACCACACATTCAAACGTCGCATGTCGATTGGTCTCTACCATGACGCAGTTGGGGCAAGTGGAAGTGCGAACCACCTGCCATCGCTGCAACCGATCTCGCGTGGGGAGCAAGCCCCAGCCCAGCCTCCAGACAAAGTCTCTGAGATGCCCTGGCTACACTGCGGCAGTTATTGGTTTCCAAGCGCGTTTCAATACAGATTGACGATGCTGGGGCACCAGGGGCCGTAGAAGGGCGGCCATTGTGTCCACCACTTTAGAATCGGCCACCTCTATCTCTGGGCACGTAGCTTCCAAACGTCGGTGAAATGCCAGAAGGGCTCGATACAAAGGTGGTAATTCAGTTGATTGGGGACCTTTGTTTGTTTGGCTATCCGGCAAGAAGACACGTAGTGATGGCCCCAGATGGTAGCGAGCCAGTGTCTGAGCGGGTATGTCATCATTGCTTAGTATTCGCAATAGAGTGCGGAGGCACAATGTAGAAGCCGCGACGGAAACGTCGGGGAATGCAAAACCGCCTTGATCTCGCGGTTGAGCTAACGCTGGACGCGATAACAATGCTGTGCCACCAGACCAAAAAAATGAACTGATGCAGCTTTGCACTTTCCTGCAGACGTGGAGCGGTGGTTTAACAGAATGGCAAAGGTACCAAAATTTTCCTAGGTACACCGTTTGAGTTAAGTATCGGCGTTCCAAGAGGGGGAATTCGAAGTGCCTGGCTGCTTTGATATCATTTAGAAGAGTTTGTACAACGGATGACCAGATGCTATCCTGTATACCAAATACAGTGAAAGTAACTCCGAGTATTGAAATCTCAGGAGACCACTGTAAAGGCGACGTGATGTTGATACGACCGCTGGGGTTGCCAATGAAAAAATACTGGCTTTTAGAAAAGTTTAACTTTGCACCGGAGATAATACCAAAATCATGAAACGTATCAAGAGCATGCTGCAGCGACTGTTCATTATGTACATATAGAGTGATATCATCTGCATATGCAGCGACCTTTACTTGAGTGTTACCGGGTAGAGGTAAGCCACGAATTTGCGGGTGATGTTCAATGGCCCTTAAGAAGGGCTCTAATGCAAGGATAAATAACACTGGGGAGAGGGGACACCCTTGACGGAACCCACGCGTGACTCTAAATGCGTGACTCTCACGGGAATCTAAGTAAAGGGTACTTTCTAAATTAGTGTACATCGCGCTGATAAGGTCAATGAACTTATCCGGGAATCCGTATGCATGTAAAACATTTAGTATGTAGCCATGTTCTATGAAATCAAAAGCTTTCTCTTGATCTAATGAAACCAACAGTCCTTGCGCACATCGGCTAATAGTGTATTGAATGATGTCCCGCGTTAACCACGTATGGGTGTGTATTTCTCGGCCCGGAACAGAACAGACGTGGTGGGGAGCGATTAATGTTGCAAGAAATGGACTGATTCGGCGCACCAAAATGTTAGCCAAGAGCTTGTAATCTACATTGAGCAGGGTAATAGGGCGCCAATCTTCTGGCCGCGTGGACATTGGGTCTTTCTTGGGAACTAGTGTTATACGGCCTTTGTGGAAAGAAGTTGGAAGTGTAATATCTTGGAAACACTTGCGAATGACGCGTGACATAGTTGGACCAATGATAGGCCAGAACTGTACATAAAACTCTGCAGGTAGTCCGTCAGGCCCTGGGGCCGATCCCTTTTTCATTGCGTCTAATGCACCTTTGATTTTGTCATCGGATGGCAGTGATAGGAGGACGTCATTTGACATGTTGGAATCATGAGGTAAATCTGTTAGCAGAGGATGCGAAGAAACGGATCCTGGGTAACAGACATTAGCCCCAGATTTAGCTATTGACTCAAAGTGTTGAGTGAATTCCTGAAAGTCGCGCGTACCCGCAGCAGCTGGGGTGATAGAGTTCAGCGAGTGGGCAGGCGAGCCTGGTGGACGAAGCAGAGCTCTGCGTGCATACCTTAGCACCTCAGGGTGCGCACAGGGTGCGCGTCTACAGCGCCAAGCTGCAGCCGAGAGTGAAGAAGCGCGCATAATACGCTGGTACCGTTCAACGAGCTCCTCTTGCCATGCCCGCATTACAGTGGAAGGACTGGGATCTCGATTGGCAATGCGAATCTTCTGGATTAACAATGACGCATCTTTCGACATACGGGTGCAAAGTCCTCTGCCCGACGCACTGCAATGATGCCGCCACTGTTCTTTGAGGCGATCCCAATCAGCTACATCGGCCCCAATAAGCGATGCGCGTAACGCTCGGGATAATTTCTCCGTAGCCTGAGAGTCCTGAAGGACGCGGCAATCGAGACGCCATGGTCTGTGAACCGTCGGCGTCCCCGCTGGCAGGCGGAGAGAGAACATAACCGGCCGATGGTCGCTAATGTACACCGGTGTCGGTGTCAATGACATTACCCCGGTGTCGTGAACGTAGGTAATGAGACCGGGGGATGCATACACGCGATCGATTCGGCTGCTCGACGCTGCTCGACGCCAAGTATAGGCATAATTATTGCCATGCACACTTTGATGAAGGTCACTCAATGCCAATTGCTGCACTAGACGTTCGAGTTCTCGGGCGTTCCAGTTTGACCGGCCGCGACCCGGACCTCGAACGTCTGCGTGTGAGTCTAAGACACAATTGAAATCCCCTAAAAGTACCACATGTCGGGAATTTAAAAGAAACGCATCAAGAGATTGGAAGAACGCGTTTGAGTTCTCGCGTGCCGCTGGGGCATACACGGCAACAAATCTTATTCTTAACGAAAAAAAGGTGCAGTCGAACGCCAGCACGCGTCCGAAGGCATCGAAGGAAACATGATGGTCACGTAAAAGACCTCGGTTAAAAATAATGACTCCGACGCCAGTCGAATGCGTGCTGGCGTACGAAAAGAAACAATCAAAATTGAACGCGCGCTTGAAAGCGAGTACTTCAGAAAGCTTGAAAAAATTTGTTTCTTGCAGGAACAGCAAATCACAGTGCACTGAACGTGCAAAAGCCAATACCTCAGCCTGTTTTTGTGGATTTCGGAAACCTTGAACGTTAAAAGTAATAATTTTTAGAGTAAGAGCCATGGGAAAAATGAAAACATAGTATAGAATCACGCAGATGCAGGGGTACCTTTATCAGGTGCGGAGCCAATGCCCCGCAAGTGGCTGAGTCATTTTTCCCGGCCAGGCGATCCACCGGAAGCTCGGGGCCTCCGGGATCGCGTCGAAGTCCGCAGGGGACTTCTGTCTCTGGTGGGGGCTTCCAAGTCACGAGTAGTTATCCGGTGGCGTTTCGTGTCCGGGTTTTTGAGCGAGGATGGTACAAAGACGTCTCCACTGTCCTGGCTTAAGTCACTGGGGCTGGTGTCTTCGTCAATTTGTAGGGGCGCCTCACTCGCGGTGCTGTTGGAGTCCTCGTTAATGCAGGCGTCGTCATCTTGAGATGTAGACTCCTCGATGACACCTGAACTTGTTGTCGACAGAGCAGCAACGCGAGGAGCCTCAGATGCAATATTCCCATCCGAGACGCCGTCCTCACGAGGCGCTTCGTCAGACGAGGGCTTGGCCTGCGATTCCTCAGAAATGGCCACGGGACGCGGGGAACTTAAGTTTTCAGTACCTGGAGGGAGTACCAGGCCCGGAATCGTTGGGGACGCAGTGGGCGTCTGGTGAAGCGTTGCGATTGGCACACCTTGGTCGTGGTCGGTTGCCGCGGCTCGCGTTGACGAATCGTCGCACTTGTTCTTAGATGGCGTTCCTGGTTGCAGTGGAGGGAAATCCTTGGATGCCGCCTCGGAATACGATGGCCTGATGGTGCAGGCCACGGTGGCATGCGGGTCCCCACAACGGCGACAGGGCAGCGAGCAGCCTTTCCCGTCGTGGCCATAAACGCCGCACCTTCCACAAAACGGAGCTGTGCAGTTCATGCGGAAGTGCCCACTGTCTCCACATCGACGGCACACTCGCTGGATGCCTTTATAGTCACAGGTTACTCGATGGCCCGCGACCTTGAGGTAGTTGGGCACCGGTGATGAAGCCTTCATTTCCATGCGGACGTATCGCGTCCCAGTGGTCACGGTTGGACGCGATCCCATGAGTCCTCTGGTGATGTGCAGCACCTTCCCGTAGGGAGAGAGTGCTTGTGCGAGGACTTCGCTGGGTACGCGGCACGGCAGGAACAGGACGGTCACTTGGGTCACTTGGGGTCCCAGGGGTACGATGGCGACGCGCTCTCCTCGGATGATGAGGTGCGACGCGTCTACGATTTGGGCCAGTGCGGCCTCACTGTTGACGGTAACTTGGTAGTTCCGGCCTCCAAAGTGCTGAACGCAGTATACTTCTTCGATTCCTACTATTGAAGACGTCGCGTCAACGACGTCTTCGGGACTAGTCCCCTCGGGGACGACTACGTCGAAGGCTAGCGCCTTCTTCGGGGGCTGGCTTGCCATGACGGGCGTCCGCCAGCCCAGAGACGCCGTGAGACGCTAACGACAACTTGAGACGCTAATACGCTCCTTGTTTAGAAAAAGTTTATTTACAGCATGTACAGAACACAAAGGCTTCATACCATTCCAGTAACAGGGCACATATACATCAGCACATCTATATTTCACGACTAACATCACTACGTTACAGTGAAGACATTTGCTCTAATATACATGATTATGTTGGCATACATGTACACAAATATTCAATGTGATATCACGATACAAGGGTATAACGATACAATAGATCCAAATGAAACACAATTTGTAACAAATGAAATCATATATAACAACTCAACGGGCGCTGCTTAGCACCAAGTCGGTCGAAAAATGAGTTGTACCCTTTCATGTTCCACCTTCACGAAAGGGCACGACCAATGCCGCAGAAACTCTTGCTCCCCGAGGAAGAAAAGCTCTTCGGAGAGGAACGCGAGGATCTCTCGTCTCATTCTCCCCAGTATCGGCCACAAGGCACGCCGGCGGCAATTGGCAGCTACGGCCTCACATCGGTTTCTCCAAAGGCTGAACAGCCCCGCAACTATTAAGAGAGCGGAGAAGCGGCTACGCGGAAATCGGCCGTTGGACACGAAAGTTCGCACACCCTGTCCCCGAAAACCAGTATTAACCGCACGCCAAAAAAGGCGGGAAACCACACATTCAAACGTCGCATGTCGATTGGTCTCTACCATGACGCAGTTAGGGCAAGTGGAAGTGCGAACTACCTGCCATCGCTGCAACCGATCTCGCGTGGGGAGCAAGCCCCAGCCCAACCTCCAGACAAAGTCTCTGAGGTGCCCTGGCAACACTGCGGCAGTTATTGGTTTCCAAGCGCGGTTCAATACAGATTGACGATGCTGGGGCACCAAGGGCCGTAGAAGGGCGGCCATTGTGTCCACCACTTTAGAATCGGCCACCTCTATCTCTGGGCACGTAGCTTCCAAACGTCGGTGAAATGCCAGAAGGGCTCGATACAAAGATGGTAATTCAGTTGATTGGGGACCTTTGTTTATTTGGCTATCCGGCAAGAAGGCACGTAGTGATGGCCCCAGATGGTAGCGAGCCAGTGTCTGAGCGGGCATGTCATCATTGCTTAGTATTCGCAATAGAGTGCGGAGGCACAATGTAGAAGCCGCGACGGAAACGTCAGGGAATGCAAAACCGCCTTGATCTCGCGGCTGAGCTAACGCTGGACGCGATAACAATTCTGTGCCACCAGACCAAAAAAATGAACTGATGCAGCTTTGCACTTTCCTGCAGACGTGGAGCGGTGGTTTAACAGAATGGCAAAGGTACCAAAATTTTCCTAGGTACACCGTTTGAGTTAAGTATCGGCGTTCCAAGAGAGGGAATTCGAAGTGCCTGGCTGCTTTGATATCATTTAGAAGAGTTTGTACAACGGATGACCAGATGCTATCCTGTATACCAAATACAGTGAAAGTAACTCCGAGTATTGAAATATCAGGAGACCACTGTAAAGGCGACGTGATGTTGATACGACCGCTGGGGTTGCCAATGAAAAAATACTGGCTTTTAGAAAAGTTTAACTTTGCACCGGAGATAATACCAAAATCATGAAACGTATCAAGAGCATGCTGCAGCGACTGTTCATTATGTACATATAGAGTGATATCATCTGCATATGCAGCGACCTTTACTTGAGTGTTACCGGGTAGAGGTAAGCCACGAATTTGCGGGTGATGTTCAATGGCCCTTAAGAAGGGCTCTAATGCAAGGATAAATAACACTGGGGAGAGGGGACACCCTTGACGGACCCCACGCGTGACTCTAAATGCGTGACTCTCACGGGAATCTAAGTAAAGGGTACTTTCTAAATTAGTGTACATCGCGCTGATAAGGTCAATGAACTTATCCGGGAATCCGTATGCATGTAAAACATTTAGTATGTAGCCATGTTCTATGAAATCAAAAGCTTTCTCTTGATCTAATGAAACCAACAGTCCTTGCGCACATCGGCTAATAGTGTATTGAATGATGTCCCGCGTTAACCACGTATGGGTGTGTATTTCTCGGCCCGGAACAGAACAGACCTGGTGGGGAGCGATTAATGTTGCAAGAAATGGACTGATTCGGCGCACCAAAATGTTAGCCAAGAGCTTGTAATCTACATTGAGCAGGGTAATAGGGCGCCAATCTTCTGGCCGCGTGGACATTGGGTCTTTCTTGGGAACTAGTGTTATACGGCCTTTGTGGAAAGAAGTTGGAAGTGTAATATCTTGGAAACACCTGCGAATGACGCGTGACATAGTTGGACCAATGATAGGCCAGAACTGTACATAAAACTCTGCAGGAAGTCCGTCAGGCCCTGGGGCCGATCCCTTTTTCATTGCGTCTAATGCGCCTTTGATTTCGTCATCGGATGGCGGTGATAGGAGGACGTCATTTGACATGTTGGAATCATGAGGTAAATCTGTTAGCAGAGGATGCGAAGAAACGGATCCTGGGTAACAGACATTAGCACCAGATTTAGCCATTGACTCAAAGTGTTGAGTGAATTCCTGAAAGTCGCGCGTACCCGTAGCAGCTGGGGTGATAGAGTTCAGCGAGTGGGCAGGCGAGCCTGGTGGACGAAGCAGAGCTCTGCGTGCATACCTTAGCACCTCAGGGTGCGCACAGGGTGCACGTCTACAGCGCCAAGCTGCTGCCGAGAGGGAAGAAGCGCGCATAATACGCTGGTACCGTTCAACGAGCTCCTCTTGCCATGCCCGCATTACAGTGGAAGGACTGGGATCTCGAGTGGCAATGCGTATCTTCTGGATTAACAATGACGCATCTTTCGACATACGGGTGCAAAGTCCTCTGCCCGACGCACTGCAATGATGCCGCCACTGTTCTTTGAGGCGATCCCAATCAGCTACATCGGCCCCAATAAGCGATGCGCGTAACGCTTGGGATAATTTCTCCGTAGCCTGAGAGTCCTGGAGGACGCGGCAATCGAGACGCCATGGTCTGTGAACCGTGGGCGTCCCCGCTGGCAGGCGGAGAGAGAACATAACCGGCCGATGGTCGCTAATGTATACTGGTGTCGGTGGAAATGACATTACCCCGGTGTCGTGAACGTAGGTAATGAGACCGGGGGATGCATACACGCGATCGATTCGGCTGCTCGACGCTGCTCGACGCCAAGTATAGGCATAATTATTGCCATGCACACTTTGATGAAGGTCACTCAATGCCAATTGCTGCACTAGACGTTCGAGTTCTCGGGCGTTCCAGTTTGACCGGCCGCGACCCGGACCTCGAACGTCTGCGTGTGAGTCTAAGACACAATTGAAATCCCCTAAAAGTACCACATGTCGGGAATTTAAAAGAAACGCATCAAGAGATTGGAAGAACGCGTTTGAGTTCTCGCGTGCCGCTGGGGCATACACGGCAACAAATCTTATTCTTAACGAAAAAAAGGTGCAGTCGAACGCCAGCACGCGTCCGAAGGCATCGAAGGAAACATGATGGTCACGTAAAAGACCTCGGTTAAAAATAATGACTCCGACGCCAGTCGAATGCGTGCTGGCGTACGAAAAGAAACAATCAAAATTGAACGCGCGCTTGAAAGCGAGTACATCAGAAAGCTTGAAAAAATTTGTTTCTTGCAGGAACAGCAAATCACAGTGCACTGAACGTGCAAAAGCCAATACCTCAGCCTGTTTTTGTGGATTTCGGAAACCTTGAACGTTAAAAGTAATAATTTTTAGAGTAAGAGCCATGGGAAAAATGAAAACATAGTATAGAATCACGCAGATGCAGGGGTACCTTTATCAGGTGCGGAGCCAATGCCCCGCAAGTGGCTGAGTCATTTTTCCCGGCCAGGCGATCCACCGGAGGCTCGGGGCTTCCGGGATCGCGTCGAAGTCCGCAGGGGACTTCTGTCTCTGGTGGGGGCTTCTAAGTCACGAGTAGTTATCCGGTGGCGTTTGGTGTCCGGGTTTTTGAGCGAGGATGGTACAAAGACGTCTCCACTGTCCTGGCTTATGTCACTGGAGCTGGCGTCTTCGTCAATTTGTAGGGGCGCCTCACTCGTGGTGCTGTTGGAGTCCTCGTAGATGCAGGCGTCGTCGTCTTGAGGTGTAGACTCCTCGATGACACCTGAACTTGTTGTCGACTGAGCAGCAACGCGAGGAGCCTCAGATGCAATATTCCCATCCGAGACGCCGTCTTCACGAGGCGCTTCGTCTGACGAGGGCTTGGCCTGCGATTCCTCAGAAATGGCCACGGGACGCGGGGAACTTAAGTTTTCAGTACCTGGAGGGATTACCAGGCCCGGAATCGTTGGAAACGCAGTGGGCGTCTGGTGCAGCGTCGCGATTGGCACGCCTTGGTCGTGGTCGGTTACCACGGCTCGCGTTGACGAATCGTCGCACTTATTCTTAGATGGCGTTCCTGGTTGAAGTGGGGGGAAATCCTTAGATGCCGCCTCGGAATACGATGGCCTGATGGTGCAGGCCACGGTGGCATGCGGGTCCCCACAACGGCGACACGGCAGCGAGCAGCCTTTCCCGTCATGGCCATAAATGCCGCACCTTCCACAAAATGGAGCTGTGCAGTTCATGCGGAAGTGACCACTGTCTCCACATCGACGACACACTCGCTGGATGCCTTTGTAGTCACAGGTTACTCGATGGCCCGCGACTTTGAGGTAGTTGGGCACCGGTGACGAAGCCTTCATTTCCATGCGGACGTATCGCGTCCCAGTGGTCACGGTTGGGCGCGATCCCATGAGTCCTCTGGTGATGTGCAGCACCTTCCCGTAGGGAGAGAGTGCTTGTGCGAGGACTTCGCTGGGTACGCGGCACGGCAGGAACAGGACGGTCACTTGGGTCACTTGGGGTCCCAGGGGTACGATGGCGACGCGCTCTCCTCGGATGATGAGGTGCGACGCGTCTACGATTTGGGCCAGTGCGGCCTCACTGTTGACGGTAACTTGGTAGTTCCGGCCTCCAAAGTGCTGAACGCAGTATACTTCTTCGATTCCTACTATTGAAGACGTCGCGTCAACGACGTCTTCGGGACTAGTCCCCTCGGGGACGACTACGTCGAAGGCTAGCGCCTTCTTAGGGGGCTGGCTTGCCATGACGGGCGTCCGCCAGCCCAGAGACGCCGTGAGACGCTAACGATGACGTGAGACGCTAAGATGCTCCTTGTTTAGAAAAAGTTTATTTACAGCATATACAGAACACAAAGCTTCATACCATTCCAGTAACAGGGCGCATACACTTCGGCACATCTATATTTCACGACTAACATCACTACGTTACAGTGAAGACATTTGCTCTAATATACATGATTATGTGGCATACATGTACACAAAAATTCAATGTGATATCACGGTACAAGGGTATAACGATACAATAGATCCAAATGAAACACAATTTGTAACAAATGAAATCATATATAACAACTCAACGGGCGCTGCTTAGCACCAAGTCGGTCGAAAAATGAGTTGTATTCTTTCGTGTTCCACCTTGACGAAAGGGCACGACCAATGCCGCAGAAACTCTTGCTCCCCGAGGAAGAAAAGCTCTTCGGAGAGGAACGCAAGGATCTCTCGTCTCATTCTCCCCAGTATCGGCCACAAGGCACGCCGGCGGCAATTGGCAGCTACGGCCTCACATCGGTTTCTCCAAAGGCTGAACAGCCCCGCAACTATTAAGAGAGCGGAGAAGCGGCTACGCGGAAATCGGCCGTTGGACACGAAAGTTCGCACACCCTGTCCCCGAAAACCAGCATTAACCGCACGCCAAAAAAGGCGGGAAACCACACATTCAAACGTCGCATGTCGATTGGTCTCTACCATGACGCAGTTGGGGCAAGTGGAGGTGCGAACTACCTGCCATCGCTGCAATCGATCTCGCGTGGGGAGCAAGCCCCAGCCCAACCTCCAGACAAAGTCTCTGAGATGCCCTGGCAACACTGCGGCAGTTATTGGTGTCCAAGCGCGGTTCAATACAGATTGACGATGCTGGGGCACCAAGGGCCGTAGCAGGGCGGCCATTGTGTCCACCACTTTAGAATCGGCCACTTCTATCTCTGGGCACGTAGTTTCCAAACGTCGGTGAAATGCCAGAAGGGCTCGATACAAAGATGGTAATTCAGTTGATTGGGGACCTTTGTTTATTTGGCTATCCGGCAAGAAGACACGTAGTGATGGCCCCAGATGGTAGCGAGCCAGTGTCTGAGCGGGCATGTCATCATTGCTTAGTATTCGCAATAGAGTGCGGAGGCACAATGTAGAAGCCGCGACGGAAACGTCAGGGAATGCAAAACCGCCTTGATCTCGCGGTTGAGCTAACGCTGGACGCGATAACAATTCTGTGCCACCAGACCAAAAAAATGAACTGATGCAGCTTTGCACTTTCCTGCAGACGTGGAGCGGTGGTTTAACAGAATGGCAAAGGTACCAAAATTTTCCTAGGTACACCGTTTGAGTTAAGTATCGGCGTTCCAAGAGGGGGAATTCGAAGTGCCTGGCTGCTTTGATATCATTTAGAAGAGTTTGTACAACGGATGACCAGATGCTATCCTCTATACCAAATACAGTGAAAGTAACTCCGAGTATTGAAATCTCAGGAGACCACTGTAAAGGCGACGTGATGTTGATACGACCACTGGGGTTGCCAATGAAAAAATACTGGCTTTTAGAAAAGTTTAACTTTGCACCGGAGATAATACCGAAATCATGGAATGTATCAAGAGCATGCTGCAGCGACTGTTCATTATGTACATATAGAGTGATATCATCTGCATATGCAGCGACCTTTACTTGAGTGTTACCGGGTAGGGGTAAGCCACGAATCTGCGGGTGATGTTCAACGGCCCTTAAGAAGGGCTCTAATGCAAGGATAAATAACACTGGGGAGAGGGGACACCCTTGACGGACCCCACGCGTGACTCTAAATGCGTGACTCTCACGGGAATCTAAGTAAAGGGTACTTTCTAAATTAGTGTACATCGCGTTGATAAGGTTAATGAACTTATCCGGGAATCCGTATGCATGTAAAACATTTAGTATGTAGCCATGTTCTATGAAATCAAAAGCTTTCTCTTGATCTAATGAAACCAACAGTCCTTGCGCACATCGGCTAATGGTGTATTGAATGATGTCCCGCGTTAACCACGTATGGGTGTGTATTTCTCGGCCCGGAACAGAACAGACCTGGTGGGGAGCGATTAATGTTGCAAGAAATGGACTGATTCGGCGCACCAAAATGTTAGCCAAGAGCTTGTAATCTACATTGAGCAGGGTAATAGGGCGCCAATCTTCTGGTCGCGTGGACATTGGGTCTTTCTTGGGAACTAGTGTTATACGGCCTTTGTGGAAAGAAGTTGGAAGTGTAATATCTTGGAAACACTTGCGAATGACGCGTGACATTGTTGGACCAATGATAGGCCAGAACTGTACATAAAACTCTGCAGGGAGTCCGTCAGGCCCTGGGGCCGATCCCTTTTTCATTGCGTCTAATGCGCCTTTGATTTCGTCATCGGATGGCGGTGATAGGAGGACGTCATTTGACATGTTGGAATCATGAGGTAAATCTGCCAGCAGAGGATGCGAAGAAACGGATCCTGGGTAACAGACATTAGCACCAGATTTAGCCATTGACTCAAAGTGTTGAGTGAATTCCTGAAAGTCGCGCGTACCCGCAGCAGCTGGGGTGATGGAGTTCAGCGAGTGGGCAGGCGAGCCTGGTGGACAAAGCAGAGCTCTGCGTGCATACCTTAGCACCTCAGGGTGCGCACAGGGTGCACGTCTACAGCGCCAAGCTGCAGCCGAGAGTGAAGAAGCACGCATAATACGCTGGTACCGTTCAACGAGCTCCTCTTGCCATGCCCGCATTACAGTGGAAGGACTGGGATCTCGATTGGCAATGCGTATTTTTTGGATTAACAATGACGCATCTTTCGACATACGGGTGCAAAGTCCTCTGCCCGACGCACTGCAATGATGCCGCCACTGTTCTTTGAGGCGATCCCAATCAGCCACATCGGCCCCAATGAGCGATGCGCGTAACGCTCGGGATAATTTCTCCGTAGCCTGAGAGTCCTGGAGGACGCGGCAATCGAGACGCCATGGTCTGTGAACCGTGGGCGTCCCCGCTGGCAGGCGGAGAGAGAACATAACCGGCCGATGGTCGCTAATGTATACTGGTGTCGGTGGCAATGACATTACCCCGGTGTCGTGAACGTAGGTAATGAGACTGGGGGATGCATACACGCGATCAATTCGGCTGCTCGACGCTGCTCGACGCCAAGTATAGGCATAATTATTGCCATGCACACTTTGATGAATGTCACTCAATGCCAATTGCTGCACTAGACGTTCGAGTTCTCGGGCATTCCAGTTTGACCGGCCGCGACCCGGACCTCGAACGTCTGCGTGTGAGTCTAAGACACAATTGAAATCCCCTAAAAGTACCACATGTCGGGAATTTAAAAGAAACGCATCAAGAGATTGGAAGAACGCGTTTGAGTTCTCGCGTGCTGCTGGGGCATACACGGCAACAAATCTTATTCTTAACGAGAAAAAGGTGCAGTCGAACGCCAGCACGCGTCCGAAGGCATCGAAGGAAACATGATGGTCACGTAAAAGACCTCGGTTAAAAATAACGACTCCGACGCCAGTCGAATGCGTGCTGGCGTACGAAAAGAAACAATCAATATTGAACGCGCGCTTGAAAGCGAGTACATCAGAAAGCTTGAAAAAATTTGTTTCTTGCACGAACAGCAAATCACAGTGCACTGAACGTGCAAAAGCCAATACCTCAGCCTGTTTTTGTGGATTTCGGAAACCTTGAACGTTAAAAGTAATAACTTTTAGAGTAAGAGCCATGGGAAAAATGAAAACATAGTATAGAATCACGCAGATGCAGGGGTACCTTTATCAGGTGCGGAGCCAATGCCCCGCAAGTGGCTGAGTCATTTTTCCCGGCCAGGCGATCCACCGGAAGCTCGGGGCCTCCGGGATCGCGTCGAAGTCCGCAGGGGACTTCTGTCTCTGGTGGGGGCTTCCAAGTCACGAGTAGTTATCCGGTGGCGTTTCGTGTCCGGGTTTTTGAGCGAGGATGGTACAAAGACGTCTCCACTGTCCTGGCTTAAGTCACTGGGGCTGGTGTCTTCGTCAATTTGTAGGGGCGCCTCACTCGCGGTGCTGTTTGAGTCCTCGTTAATGCAGGCGTCGTCGTCTTGAGATGTAGACTCCTCGATGACACCTGAACTTGTTGTCGACAGAGCAGCAACGCGAGGAGCCTCAGATGCAATATTCCCATCCGAGACGCCGTCCTCACGAGGCGCTTCGTCTGACGAGGGCTTGGCCTGCGATTCCTCAGAAATGGCCACGGGACGCGGGGAACTTAAGTTTTCAGTACCTGGAGGGAGTACCAAGCCCGGAATCGTTGGGGACGCAGTGGGCGTCTGGTGCAGCGTCGCGATTGGCACACCTTGGTCGTGGTCGGTTACCACGGCTCGCGTTGACGAATCGTCGCACTTGTTCTTAGATGGCGTTCCTGGTTGAAGTGGAGGGAAATCCTTGGATGCCGCCTCGGAATACGATGGCCTGATGGTGCAGGCCACGGTGGCATGCGGGTCCCCACAACGGCGACAGGGTAGCGAGCAGCCTTTCCCGTCGTGGCCATAAACGCCGCACCTTCCACAAAACGGAGCTGTGCAGTTCATGCGGAAGTGCCCACTGTCTCCACATCGACGGCACACTCGTTGGATGCCTTTGTAGTCACAGGTTACTCGATGGCCCGCGACCTTGAGGTAGTTGGGCACCGGTGACGAAGTCTTCATTTCCATGCGGACGTATCGCGTCCCAGTGGTCACGGTTGGGCGCGATCCCATGAGTCCTCTGGTGATGTGCAGCACCTTCCCGTAGGGAGAGAGTGCTTGTGCGAGGACTTCGCTGGGTACGCGGCACGGCAGGAACAGGACGGTCACTTGGGTCACTTGGGGTCCCAGGGGTACGATGGCGACGCGCTCTCCTCGGATGATAAGGTGCGACGCGTCTACGATTTGGGCCAGTGCGGCCTCACTGTTGACGGTAACTTGGTAGTTCCGGCCTCCAAAGTGCTGAACGCAGTATACTTCTTCGATTCCTACTATTGAAGACGTCGCGTCAACGACGTCTTCGGGACTAGTCCCCTCGGGGACGACTACGTCGAAGGCTAACGCCTTCTTCGGGGGCTGGCTTGCCATGACGGGCGTCCGCCAGCCCAGGGCGTCCGCCAGCCCGCTCCTTATGGCGTGGCTTTTGCGCCCCTCGTAGTACGTAACTACTAATGGCACATACCCGAAATAGGTATAACATTTGACCTTTAAGGTGGTGCCGGTGAGAGATTTATTCTGTGCGTTGTTTACCAATAAAAAATAGTGCTCAATGTACATGCCAATGGCTGCTAATGGGGAATGACAGACAGGAGCATTCGGCTTTTAGTCAACGCGCACGCTGTGATCCCCATTAGCAGCCATTGGCATGTACATTGAGCACTATCGGACAAGAAAGAGTTGCTACATTATACTCGCTGGGTGTAACCTCCTTAGTTTTATAAAGGTTTAGCGAGCGTTGAGCCGCAGGGCCATGAATACAATGAACTAGTATATACCATGAGTGAATTCGAGGTGGTTAAAGGGGATAGCAGATACGAAGCGCAAGCCGTAAGAAATTAAAAGCTGAATCCTCCTGTCTCTCATTTCACATTAGCAGCCACTGGCATGTACATTGAGCACTATCTGACAGGAAAAGTTTGCTACGTTATACTCGCTGGGCGCAACCTCCTTGGTTTTAGAAAGGTTTAGCGAGCATTGGACCGCAGTGCCATGAATACAGTGAACTAGTATATACCATGAACTCAAGGTGGTTGAAGGTGGGAAGTAGACCTGAAGCGCAAGCCGTAAGAAAGTGTGCGTGTGCCACCCCTCGTTTAGTCCTTGGAATGTCCACTGAATGGCGGTGCTTCTATATGGGGAATATATGATAAAAAGATGCGAGATGGTGGGACTTGGAGTGTTGAATAGATGGACGAACGGACACACAGACAGATGCATGGATGGACGCATGAAAGGACGCAGGGGCGGATGCATGAACGAACGCAGGGACGGGCGCATGAACAGACGCATGGATGGACGATTGCTTCGCCCCACTCTCCATCATTCACTCCGTGGATATGCTGCCATTTTTTTCGCATCCAATGTTAGCAGCGCCATCTGCGTAACATGTTCTCTTAATTTTGATGCTACTTACCACGCACTCGAGCGTTCGAGCTCACGATAGTACATTATCAAGAAATGCGCATATTCTGTTTCTATTCATTTGCTAAGCTTCTGCAGTTTCCATAGCAGAGTTAGTGCAATTGTACTTTTTAACAGATGCCTTCATAGATATGCAGTTATTTGGGAAAGTGTTCACTGCTGCCCCTATGTCAGTATGTCACTCCGCAAAATGTCAGGGTGATGACCATTGCAACAGACATCGAGATCTGTTTCACGAAAATGACTTGTGACATACATAAGAAGCGCCCTTTTCTGTTTTAAACTGATCCTTCTCACATTGGTGCACAGTCGCTCATATAAATTGGGGCATTGGGAATAATTGTCGGTCCTGAGTCTAGAGTAAACCGTGTAGATTTTATTATAGCTTCGTTCCTGTCGGTTCCTTCATTGGTGTATTCGTTAGCAGTACTTAAATATTCTAGTCTGCAGGCATCTGAATTCGGCTAAAGTAAATCAGTACATGTTTGACGGAAACATATTAGGCTACAGACTAGCATAAAATTGTACCACTTTTAAATAATGACTAGACCCTCGGCAAAAAAAAATACTGCACACAAAACTGATACACTAAGTAACGAACCAGCACTCCCTCCTTTCACCTCAACCATAAACGGGGGTGTGACAGATGTCCGTGGTGCAAATCGCAAATCGCGGAATGTTTACCAACCCTGAATGAAATACGCCTGTTCTTAAAATGCATGGCTACGCAACGTGTGTTTACTGAATCAATATCAGGGATTACTCTAAAGAGTCGAATCCCAGACGACACCTTCATTTCAGAGCAAGAATGGAGCATGCTGGAGATGGTGTCATTGGAAGGACTTAGACGTATGTAGTACGGACGCACACGCACCTTCTGGCCACGAAGGAAACTGATGTCGACGTCATCTCGTGGAACGGCACGCTCTCACTTTCTTCTTTGGTCGCCCTTAAGATACGGGAACACTGACTCTATCAGCCTGTTGTAATTGCCGCGATAGTTCGGAACGCAAAAATCCCCCGTTCTGCTGTCGTGCTCTAGGAGGGTGCCCAGTGCACAATGCGTGTCACATATTCACGCCGTAGTTCACAAACACACACAAAAAACACTGTTTCCTTCAGTCGCCAACAAGCACACCGCCATACCACGAAGTCAGGCTTGACAATTCATTCCTGTCGAACAGCCTCAGCAAGCGAAGGCCCGTCTGGGCACCTTGGTGCAGCGAAACACGACGGTCCAAACGGATAAGCTTTAAAGTCCACGGCAAGAACAGCGAACAGGCCTGATTTTTTTTTTAGGCGGCATTGCAATAGCACGCTAATTTTTTTTTTCATTTTTAGAGGTCCTTTATAGGCCCTTTCAAGGGCCCCTCTCCACTCCGAGTTAACAAAAGAGAGTGAGGTTTCCTTCTCGCCTGCACTGCCCTTTTTCCAGGCATATATCCTCCTCGCCACTTTCTTGAAAGCACGTGTATGTCAGCACTGAGCGTTGATCCTGTCAGTATATCGATCTTGACGGCTGCACGCTGTTATCGCCACTAGCGTGGTTGGACACAAAAATGAAGTGAAATCAATTATTGATCGCACACGATAGCCACGCAGGACGAGGAAGGATGGATAAACGGCTGCCTGGCGTAGCACTGCATTGGGCAATTCACTTCAGACATTTCACGTACTATCAGCATCAAATGAAACGCGAACAGCGGAGCACGTGGCCCAAGCCTTATCAATGTCATAGTGCGTGCCGTCGAACAGTCATAGGAACAGACAGACCCACACATCCGGTGTGGCAGCACTGCGCGATCCCCCTACAGTGCAATATTTCTGCTTGTGTTCCAGGAATGGTACTTGAAAGGAACAAAATTTTAAATAAAAACAGAGGTTAAACTATTGCAGCAAAAGGCGAGTATTGTAGCACGGTTTGTCATCACGGAGTCCATTATCATGGAAATATGGCTAATTCTATTTATAGTAGACAAAAGTTGGTTCACAATACTGGCGGTTTCACGCTGTTTCACTTCGTGTCGGTAAAGCAAAACAATTTGCGCTCTCTCTTCCGAAGAAACGCTCAGCATTTCCAGTTAAAGTGGAGCCTTTTCCGGTTGGTCTCTGAAAGAAGGGCGCAGGTGAAGCAGCGCTGGCGAACGAGATACGACAATCATTTGAAAATCTACCGCAGACTGTATTCCTCTTTTTGTTTTATCGTGCCAAGTCACCGATTGCACTGCGACGCTGAAGTAAAAGCAAGGAATTGCGATGGATATGATCAAAAGTGCTTGGCATGCACGCCCACGATGGCCACCATTACAACCGTACGAAAACTAGAGCAGAAACGGAGATAACGCACTGCAGGGGGATCGCGCAGTGCTGCCAAACCGGATGTGCACGCCTGTCAATGGTTATGACTGGACGGCCAACACTCTACTGTTTCTAATGCTTGAAACACGCGCTCCGATGATCGCGTGTCATTCGATGCCGTTAGTACATGGTCCAATTCCAATAAAGAGTAAACGCTGTATAGACACCACGAGAACCACAGTTCATGCATGAGGAAGAACGCCAGAAAGAGAAATAACGTTGGGACCGAATAATGCCTTCGATTTTTGCATTTTCAGAATGTGGATTTCAGAAGCCGGTGTTTCAATTGTTGTTCGTCCGTACAGGTTTTCTCGGCGCGTAAAACTCTGTAAATTGTTAAATGGTTCATGCGAATACAAATGGTCTATGCTCAGCGATAACTTTTTGGCATCACTGTAGCATTGCGTAAACTACAGAACCGAAGTGCATGCCTGCTGCCGCTCCAAAAAAAATAGGGTTTATGATGCAGAAATAAATGCGGCTGGTTAATATGAGACAAAGCAGCTGCAGCATGTCCTCGGTATAATATACATTGCTCACTTTGCAAGAAATTCTTTGTTTTATTTTCATAATTTAGTACAGCCATTTCAGGGCACCTGTTTTCTAAAGTAATCATGACTAATCAGTTCGAGAAAATTATACTCAATTTTTGTGCCACTAAAATTCATACTGAACAGTACAAATGTTTCTTCCCTTTACATTTTTTGTGCAAACGCTTTTGTTTGTCAACACGTTAACGATGCGAGGGACTGAAACCGATATCGGCTCTAAGCTGCCTTACGGCTTGCGGATTAACAGGAATGTTGTAAGTACCACCTTCGTAGTCCTGGCTCCAATGTCCCTAGAATTTGTCGCCGAGTGTAGTGTGTGTGTGGTTTGCCTACTGAAGTACGCGTTCTTACCTACAGTTGCATTATCGTGCAGTCTTCATCACTGCCTTGCGCAGACCATTAGTTTGTCCACTTATTCCATAATAGCCGACAGCTTTTTCAATATTATCACAATAACATAACACGTATTCTTTTATAATAAGCGCTCGCCTACGCACCATTTGTGCCTACGCACAAACTCATACAGAAAAACTAAGTTCAGCCCCTGAAAATGTTGTCGGGCATGCTCAACATTTTCTTTTCTGCAGTCTTCATGTCATCAAAGCACATAAAATCAACAAAGCGTCGAAAGTCTATTAAGCGCACTATCCTTGATATACAGCAATGCAATCTGGGTATCACTCCTATAGGGGTGTCATTACATTTCACCCTTACTTAGTCTGTCAAAACGGTCTAAATCTCAATAAATGAACAGTATAAAAGCGTTTGCGACAGAACTAACTCCATCTTCGTGCTTCCGCAGGTGCCGCTCTTTGTTGCGTGTGCGTAATCGTTTGAGTCGATGGCGATGAGGTGTCCTTGCAGGAAAAAAATGTGCAGCATTCGGGATGGTTGGCAATGTTTTTTGTTCCTGGCATCTCTCCGGGGCAATCAGAAATGTCCCAGTACTTCTTACTATTCCTATGTTCTGGTCGTCTACCAGCTTCCAAAGATGTCAATTTTATGAACTGGATCCTTCGCTCAAGCTAAAGCTACCATCAGAACTTTCCCGCTCTGATGCGACACTGTTATGCCGCCTTTGGTTGGGTGTTGCATTTACAAAGGTGTACTCCTTTCGCATTGGTATGGCAGACACTCCTACATGCGACTACTGCGGAGCTGAAGAGACCATCGAACACGTCCTGTGCAGCTGCGCTTGCTACGACACACAGCGATGCCAGCTCCGGATGGTTTTGAATCGACTTGACCCCGGACCATTTTGTGTGCAGAAGATACTAGGACCTTGGGCATCTGCCTCGGTTGCGCAGAAAGCAACTAAAGCACTGCTACTTTACCTTAAGTCAACAAACCTGAGCCACCGCCTGTAGACTGTGTGTGCTCCCCGAATGTGCTCGTGATTGTGTGTACCTTTTCATCTTTCTGCAACCTCTTTTCTCCCCTTTATCCCTTCTCCAGTGCAGGGTAGCAAACCAGATGTGCGTCTGGTTAACCTCCCTGCCTTTCCTTGCATCTTTATCTCTCTCTGTACTTATTTGTATTGTTTGACTGATTCTCTCTTTTTAACCCATCACCACCCACCATAGGATATCGGCCATGAAACTAGCAATACCTTGTTATATAAAAAAATTTGTTCATACTGTCAAAATGGTATACAGTAGATAATTTGTATGCCACGCAGTTTCCGATCACTTCTTTTTTGTCAAAGAATAGCATGGGGCCAAACGTTACCCGTTTAATTGTCTTTTATCGAAAATATATACCATGCAGAGCGAAAGAACGTGATAGTGTAGGTAAAAAGAAACCGATCGATGGAAAGAAGTTGGTGAATCGGAATTTTTTTCTTCGCATTCAAGTTTTGCCATCATGTTTCTCAGTAATAGCAAACTGTCGCCTAAAAAGTAATTAAGGAACAAAAGCACGATTAGAAAACAAGTATGTCACAAAATAAACTGATAACGTACCGACGTAAATTGTTTTGGTCTTCTTTACGATTGCTGATAAACTGCTAGTTCGATAGATTTGTGGGGTTTAACGTCCCGAAACCACCATATGATTATGAGAGATGCCGTAGTGGAGGACTCCGGAAATTTCGACCACCTGGGGTTCTTTAACTAAACTGCTAGTTCAATGTGTAGTTCTGTCTGATTGAAATGGATGCTGGGTTTGACTCTGATTGATTGATTGATTGATTGATTGATTGATTGATTGATTGATTGATTGATTGATTGATTGATTGATTGATTGATTGATTGACCCCCTTAACCTGGTTAAACTCTATGATATATGAGGCTACAATGAGGAGTCACCTGATTTTCTTTCCCGATTTTCTTTAAAAGTGTTTTACAAGAGAAATACGTAGGCGTGGTCTATGTTCCCGTGATATTTAGTGTACTTTCAGTTTCTGCATTTAGTCCTTTAAAAGAAAACGCCAATTTCGAGGTATTCAAGCTC